>NC_140974.1:38157063-38177063 GCF_056783735.1 Eptatretus burgeri | reverse complement strand
CCGCAATTATTCGCACTTTCTCATGGGGTCGGACTTTGAAAGTTTGGCCAAATTCTTTCATGAACAAGCTGGCCTGACCAAATGTTCAACTGAGTTGGTTGCAGCAGGAATTCGATAAATGAGTTCAGGGTAGTGCTGGAGATAATTCCTCTACTCTTTACAAATGGCACAGTGGGATCTTTAAGATCCATCACTAATGCTGATAGATGGGACACCCAGCTTCACATCCATCAGAGGGACAGCGCACAAATTGATTAAACCACCCTACCTGTGAAACACCAGGATGTCAGTTTATAGCTGGGCCTAGATTCAAACCCAGGCTGCACAGCTCAGAGGTGAGTGTGCATACCTCTTTGCTATCCCACCAGCCCTCATAGGAAAATATATTACTACAACCTGTTTTGTTTGTATGCTGTACATTCCTTGCCATACTTTGTTTTGTGCGTCTTAGACCTTTGTGAGTATCTTGTTTGCTGGCTGTTTTTAACACCGCAGCTATTTACAAACACATTCTTGAGAAAATGGGAAGCTTTATTTCCAGCATCACATGGAGAGTCCAGACATGTGGAGTATTTAAACTGACTTGAACATCTTGGAAAATCAAGATTTGGGCGTAAAAAAAACAAACTGCACCAGGTTGAAAGTTAAAGTTGTAGAGAATTATAAACATGGAGAAAAAAAAAATAAATATAGATAAAAATAATAAATTATAAATTTCAAACAAACTTCTCGGATCGCTCTATCTGGGTCGCCTGTGCATCTCCTGCGATGAATTGTCTGAGAGAGAACCTTTCTCATACAGTATGTTCCTGACTCGTCTGTCTCCCTCCCTGGCTACTCACTCTGGCCTTTTGAGAGATGCAGCTCATGTCCGAGTGGTAGTGTTGCTGTCTATGTCCATTACTCCCTTCCCCAATCCCCAGAGGCACTGCCCCTCCTCTACCACCCCCCCCCTTGATCCCATCGAGTATTTTTGGCTTTCTTTTCAAAACAACCACTTGTTTATATGTGTAGTCGATCATCCCACAGCTTCAGTGACGATCAATGAGACTTCCTTCAGATTTGCATAATATGCTGTCCTCTCATACCAGTTCTCTATTTCTCCTAATCCGTGAAGACTTCAGTTGCCAAATTCCAGTTGGTCAGGAGTCGGACCTCAGTATTTTAGCCAAGGTCTTCTGCAAAACAGCTGTCTTTACTTGGTCTGTCTTTTTTTCTCCTTCTGAAATCGCATCAAATGTCAGTCCTTTAGATTTAATCATGTCAAACTCTTCTCCTTCTGTCGGACTGCTCCTCCTCCGCTCCTCTTTCCACTTCTGATTATGTTCTTAGGAAAGTGTTTATCTCGTTGGCGGTCTTCAGGCACCGATGTTTATGGCATTTTGGCAAGGTAGATTTGTCTGGGCCGGAATGTGTAACTTCACTTAGACGTCCGTTATCACGTTGGCTCTTGACATCAACAGTCTCTGTATTTCCTTCCTCATCAGACTGTTTCCTCTCCTTTGCAGTTCATCCATTCACTCCTTCAGCATTCCTCATCAACATCCCGACCGTGCTTGTGGAACCAATGGCTTGCTCTTGATGGCGTTCTGGTTTGAGATCGCCCTCCAGATTGAGGATGCAATATCACAGGCTGCATGGTGTCCAGAAAGAGTGTTATAGGACAGACCTTATTCTTGGTGTATGTCAATGACCCCTCTGCTTCCCTGGAAAATACTCTGTTCCATTTTCCTTGTTGCTCTACCCTTTGAAGAACAGTATACTGTACCGTACTTTTGAGAGGAAGGCTGCTGTCCCATCCATCTTTGCAAATCTGGAAAAAAATATCATTGATCAGATAACTATTCTGAACCACTCATAGTTTATTATAAATCATGGGCTCATGGGCACTCCCACCCGGAGGGCCCGGACGGCGAGAGTACACTTCTCAACCAACTTACGGTGGGCAATGTGCTGTGGCACAGTCTTGGAAATGCAATTTTATAATTTTCGTAATTTTTTGAAAGAGATGTTATTGATTACAATATATTATGCCCCATATCATAAGCTAAAGAAGCCTGGTGTTGGTTTAATGGTAAAGGTGCCAGGCTTAAGATATTTGGGTCTTGACTTCAAGCCCCATTTGAATATTGAATCAACACCAGGTAGGTTGACTCAGCTTGTCATCCTTCTGAGGTCGGCAAAATGAGGACCAACTTACTGGTAAAAGGGGCATTGCATCAGCGCCACAGGTACACTGCCAGAAAATGATGCAACCAGCAACCACAGTCTGCACACGAATCAAGAAATAAATAAATATGCTGAAGGAAAACGATTAAAAGCCAGTGTGTGCCAGTCAGTCAGTCTGTGTGTCTCCTCCATAACTCCAAAACCATGAAACCTAGCGGTCCCAAACTTGACTTGTACACTAAGTGCATTGTTGCAGTGTAAATATTTTCAACGAAAGTTTTAAGTTTTAAAACTACCAAAGTTGTCGATACTCCTCATGCTTTTCGATACATAAGCCTACAAAGCTGAGGCAGATTAAGATTTTTTTGTGGCCCTGGGCACTTTTTGGGGGGCCCAAAACATCCCCCCAAAACACGAATGCACCAAAATGCAATGAGACATAGACTCCATTCATTGTTACATTGAGTGAACAAAGCATACACTAAATTAACTGGTCAGTTTTGCCAAACGTATATAACATCAAGAAGTTGGTAAACTACATATATATATATATATATATATATATATATATATATATATATATATATATATATATATATATATTAATAGTAATGGCCGGCATTGCTCGGGCTTTCTTGCAAATTTCCTGAATAGCGGTTAGGGGTTAGGGGTTAGCGGTTAGGGTTAGGTTTGCAGTTAGGGTTAGGGTTAGCGGTTAGGGTTAGCGGTTAGCTTATTTATTAGTTATATATATATTGCTTTAGTTGTGGGGGAAGATGGAGGAATTTCAAAGGAAAGTTAGGATTGTATAGAGTTGCTTGGAACGTGAACGTGTCGGAGACATCTCAATGTAAATAAGTCTGGAAACTGTGAGCTTCGGTGTTGCTTGTCACCACACAGGGAGGGGGGGGGGGGTGGCTGTGTTAAATTAGGTTGAGAAGAAGGCCAATTTCCCCCAGTATGTAATTTCCCCTTGTGACCTTTTCCGATGTTTTTTATTTTATTTCAAGACCGGCGATAAAAAGTCAGGTCAGGCGAGATTACATCTGTGACTTGCTACAGGTATCATGGAAACCTGCGCAAACCTGTTCCATGGTCGGGTTGTCGGCGACTCAACCGTCTCACCCACCAGGTTTTTTGGTGAGGAGTATGTTTGGATATGGACACCCAGAAGGATTAAAAACAAAACCTGTCAAAGGGCGGAGGAGCTCCTTGTGAGCCAACGGCCATCCATATCTAGTGCCCAACTGTGTCTGCGGACGTCCTCCTGCAGTTGGGTTACTTATTATTAGGAGGTTGGTGGCAGGATTTGCACTCCGGCCACCGTAAAACCCTTCATTCCGCAAAACACACAAACGCAAAGAAATCAGAAAAACCACTCCGTGAGTACCTCTTGTGCAGCTTCCCTTCGCAGGGCAGCTCACCGGATGACGGGATTGGGGCAAAGCCTTTGGGATCCCCAATCTTTGATGATAGGAGGGAAACCACGGGGTAACATTCCCGGGTCAGATTGTGGGAGAGTGTGTCAGAGTGGTGCTGAGGTGTCATCCACCAGACATTGGTCTCCTTGGGTTAACCTGAAGCGGTCCCTTGGGGTGGGTGATTGGAATGTCCTATCGCTAAGAGAGGATGATCACCTGTATCTGTTATCATCTGAGCTCAAGCGTTTGGACATCGGTGTTGCAGCTCTCTCTGAGGTTCGGAGGCCGGATTGTGGCGAGATCATGGTGGGTGGTTACACTTACAATTGGTTTGGTCGCCGTGATGGTTACCATGCCCAAGGAGTTGCTGTAGCTGTGTACAATAAGCTGACTCCAATGATAATTGAGGTAACACTGGTCAACGAGCATATTATGAGACGAAGGATTCATCACTCCTTACCGTGAAGGATGCATTCTACACCACGCTCGAGTCTGTGGTTGATCAGTGCCCCAGACGAGATACACTTCTAGTCTTGGGGGATTTCAATGCATTGAATGGAACTGATAGGGATGGTTATGAGACTTGTGTTGGTCCCCATGGGTCTGGAATTGTGAACTTTGCAAGAAGTCATGGACTTAGGGTGGCCGGTTCATGGTTTCAGCACCGACAAGGTCATCGCTGGACTTGGTATTCCAACGCTGGTGGTGTGGCAAAGGAGATTGACCATGTCCTCGTTGATGGTCACTGGAGGAGGATCCAGAACTGCAGGGTCCATCGAAGTGCTCAGTTCCTCAATACTGACCACTGGCTTGTTGTAACAACTCTGAAGTTGCACCTCAAATCCAGGAGAATGGTACCATCCCAGCCTCGGCTGAATGTTGGCAAGCTCAAGGATGAGTGGGAAGCTGAGGAGGTTGCGAACAAGCTGAGTGGATATTTCGCGGCCCTGGGTGCTTTGGGGGGTCCTGAAGAGATGTGGAGTGCCTTCAAGACCACCGTCCTTGATGTTGCCGGTGGATGTCTTGGAACTCACCGTAGGGCAAAGAAGAATTTTGTCTCTCAGGGGACACTGGATAACATTGACCAGAGTCGCAGGGTCAGGCTGAATAGCAGAGCTGATCTGTTCAAGGAGCTGAGGCGTAAAACTGTACTTGCGCTGAGGATGGACAAGGAGGTCTATGCACGAGGAATCTGTAAGGGGGTAAGAGTGGTCAAGTGATTCTCATCTTGCTTACGGGGGAATTTGCGCATGGCGTTCATCCAATCCCATCCCTCGGTGTACTGCAGTTAGAGCAAACGGTGGTAGGCTCTTGACGGAGGAGTCCGGAGTGAAGGCTCGCTGGACCGGTTACTTTGAGCGGTTGTACCAGGCTGATCCTCCAGTTGTCAAGTTGGACATCAGGGGTGTTACAATCCCTGTTGCTGACCCTCCAATCAACTGTGGTCCACCTTCGCTTGTGGAAACACTGGCTGCAGTGAACTGGTTGAAATGGGGTGAAGCTTCAGGGATCTGTGGAATTCATGCTGAACTTCTCAAGGCTGGTGGAAATGCTGCACTTGTGTCATTGCATGCAGTTTTGTGCTCTGCCTGGAACGCAGGCATCATCCCAACTGACTGGAAGAGGGGCCTTGTTGTCCCTCTCTGGAAAGGGTTGGGTGATCGCCAAGACTGAAACAACTACCGAGGGGTGACGCTGCTCTCAGTGCCGGGAAAGGTCTTTGCTCGGATAATTCTTGATAGGGTTCGCCACCATCTGCTTGAGCACCAGCGTCCAGAGCAGTCAGGCTTTACACCAAAGAGGTCAACGATTGACCGTATCCTTGCTCTTCGAGTCCTCACCGAACGCAGTCGAGTGTTTCGGCAGGGGCTGCTTGCAGCCTACTTTGATTTCTGTAAAGCATTTGATTCAGTCAATCGGGATGCCCTCTGGAGGATTCTTGGTCTTCCTGGGGTGCCACCAAAACGGATCGATCTGATGTCTGAACTCTACTCTCGTACTGAGAGTGTTGTGAGATGTGGTGGTACCATCTCTGACTTATTTCCAGTTGTTACTGGAGTTCATCAGGGGTGTGTACTGGCTCCCACACTTTTCAGCACTTCTATGGACTGGATTCGAGGGAGGATGTCTGAGAGATCAAGCTAGCTACGGGCATCATTTGGAAATGTCAAGATCTCTGACCTTGATTTCGCAAATGATGCAGTCATCTTTGCGGAGACGAGATATCCTTTTGGGGGCCCTTGAGGTGCTGAATGAGGAGTCGGAGCCGCTGGGATTACAGGTTTCCTGGATCAAAACTAAGATCCAGGCTTTCAATGACATCTTGGATGCTGCTGTCCTGTCTGTGCCTGTTTGTGGTGAGGATGTTGAGGTCGTGAAGAGATTCACTTACCTTGGCAGTGATATTCATGTCTCTGCTGGCTGTGAGTCAGAGGTCAATAGACATCTGGGTCGGGCCTGGGGAGTCATGGAGTCACTGGATAATGGGGTGTGGCACTGCCGGTACCTGTGCGGGAGGACGAAAGTCTGAGTCTGCAGGTCCTTGGTGCTTCCAGTCTTGCTCTATGGATGTGAGACTTGGACTCTGACCAAGGATCTGAGATGGAGACTTGATTCCTTTGGCACCAGGTCTCTTCAGAGAATCCTTGGCTATCGCTGGTCGGACTTTGTGCCTAACGAGCGGTTGCTGAGAGAGACTCAAATGAGGTTTGTTTCATCCATAGTCCGTGAGCATCAGCTGTGGCTGTATGGACATGTGGCTCGTTTTCCTGATGCTGATCCTGCTTACCAGATTCTCTCAGCGAGGGAGTCTCGTGAGTGGAGGAGGCCAGTGGGCCGACCATGTGCCTCGTGGTTGTAGCAGGTTGATCGGCATCTCAAGGAGATTGCGATGGGCCAGGCATCTGCCTGGGGGATGGCCAGACGGAGGCCCCTGGAATACCCGCGGAAAGTGGACACAGCGAAGCGCTTTTCTGGTGCATGCTCCCATACCTGACCTGAAAGAAATGGGATCACGTCCTCAAAACAGTGACAACCGAGCTACACATCCAAGCAGGCAGAAAGCCCCGCATCCAGGGGTGACAGCTGGCAAAACCATGCCTCCCGGAGTGGATGATGAATGGGTGTGATGTCAGAGAGCCGGTGGAAGGAAAGTGAGGTTCGGAGTGGGAGAACAGAGATGACAGTTGTGGGGAAACACGATTGAGTTCGGAGGTCTCACTGGTTGGCTACATTTAGACATGACAAAATACAGCAACACAATTCTCATGTGCTGTAAATATACCCGCATGCTGGGCAAGATGCTAGTCATTGACTGTTTGGCTGAGCCGTGAAGTGTGTGCGTTTCTGAGGAGGGAAGACGAGTGTGCCTTGTGGCCTTGTGATGGGGCCTCAGAGATCATCTCATCGTATGGTCGAGGAGGAAGGTGGGCAATCATTCCGAGTGAACCTGGTGTAAGAGAGGAACATTCGGCGTATTCATTCATAAGAAGACGCCGCACGCCGGTTGGTGAGCCCTTGCGTTGAATACCACCTCACAAATTACCTCATGTACGTTTCCCACCCAGATTGCGGCTCAGCGCCATTTTGGGTGCATTTTCTCATGCAGGATGACGCAGCTCAACCCCAAAGTTCAATAAAGATCATCTCTGGACAAAGCTAAGTGCCAGAATAATGGAAGGATTTTATTATCTTGCCAAAACGAAATTTTTGCAAGATATGTTAGTCAGCTTGTATGTTTTTTTTATTTTTTTTTGTCTGTAATCACGTATCGATCACTATGCAGAGCACAGTTATCATTGGAAATTTTTGTAACTTCGCATATCAGAGGCCTATAGAGGTCCCTTTCAGCACATAAAATTTTCAAGGTCAAGGTCACTTTGTTGCAAATCAAGGGAGTCGATGAAACCCTTATTTTTTGAGTAATTTTGATCGGATCGTCTTCAAACTTCATGGGAATATAGTTCATGGTCTGGCGCTCAGCTGATTAATTTTTGGTGGCGATCGGCCTTGACCTTCATGGTTAGCGCTGGAGGTCGAAAGTTTTTGACCCCAAGGTCAAATTTTGAAATCTTTGGTACCATATCATGTAATAACTAAAATTGAACACCTCGATGAGTGCTTTCTAGATATGTCAAGCTTGAGACATTATGACGTCATTTGGTGACATTTTGAGGCAAACGCATATTTTTAATGGTTACTCTGTAGAACGATTCTCATCGGAATCTCTCGTAGGCAGATATTCCTCAAGGAGTCGCTCCTGGTGGATAGCGCCTCTGTTCACCTCAGTGTGACCTTAAAGAAGTCACACACGTGGTCACTTTTTGGCAAGATACGGGTCACCCTGCGGGTGACATTGGTTTTTATTTTATTTTATTTTCCCCTTGTCTGTATTAAAGTCCATGTGGAGATCTCAAAAT
The DNA here is from genome assembly GCF_056783735.1 of Eptatretus burgeri. Classification (NCBI taxonomy): domain Eukaryota; kingdom Metazoa; phylum Chordata; class Myxini; order Myxiniformes; family Myxinidae; genus Eptatretus; species Eptatretus burgeri. Next base: position 38,169,055 of record NC_140974.1, on the reverse strand, counting down.
TAGCTCCAGTTATTTCATGTTGCGTTACCTCATACTTTGATTTGTTTTTATTATTACACTTTCAATTACCACCATTGTAAATATTTGATTTATTTTCATTAAATCCCTGTATTTATTGAGGTTGTTTATGTTGTCTTTTTGTTGTGGGTTCGAGTAGAAATACCATTGAGCTTCCATCCTGCTCCATCCTTGCCGCCCTTTTCTTCCTGCACGTGCCATTATCTCTGAGAAATGCGGCTGTTCACCTCCAAGGAAAACCGCTCGGTGATCTGGCCTGCTCGGTGTTAACCGCCCATCCATGACAATTGGGTGGGGGGAATTAACGTAGCTGCTCAGGGCGGTGACGAATGTAGTTCGTCATTTACATATTGTTACGGTTGTGGAAATTCGCATTACACCATAAAGGGCCCTCAGGTGAGATATCTCTGTAAGTACTTGTGTAGTTTGCCCAAACCCGTTGTATAGAGGGAATTTATGTGATCCATTCGGGCTGCGATCCTTCAGTTAGTCGTTTTTCTTTTTCAAACAAACATTTCAACATTTCAAACATTTCAAACATTTCAAACAAACAAAAACCACCAACGATGCTGGTGGACTTTTCCCACCTGTTTCTCCTGTTTGAGTTCCCCGCGTTGGTGTGAGGGAAGGGGGAAGGGCAGCTCGCCGCCGATTGGTGGATGAACAGCGTGAGGCGGTCGGGGTGCGGGAACGCCCCTTTTCAAGAACCTCCTCATAGGAGGGTGGAGCCGAAAACGGGGCGGAGCGAAGGGCGGAGCCCCACGCTATAAAAGACGGACACGGGCGTTCTCTCGTTCTCTCGTTCTCTCGTTCTCTCGCTCTCTCGCTCTCTCGCTCTCTCGCTCTCTCGCTCTCTCGCTCTCTCGCTCTCTCGCTCTCTCGCTCTCTCTCTCTCTCTCGCTCTCTCTCGCTCTCTCTCGCTCTCTCTCGCTCTCTCTCGCTCTCTCTCTCTCTCGCTCTCTCTCTCTCTCTCGCTCTCTCTCTCGCTCTCTCTCGCTCTCTCTCGCTCTCTCTCGCTCTCGCTCTCTCTCTCTCGCTCTCTCTCTCTCGCTCTCTCGCTCTCTCTCTCTCTCGCTCGCTCTCGCTCTCTCTCTCTCGCTCTCTCTCTCTCGCTCTCTCTCTCGCTCTCTCTCTCCTCGCTCGTGTGCGTGTGGTTGTTGCTGTTGGTGGTTCATTCGTCAACGAGTTCTTCAGAGAGTTCTCCTACGACTCCAGCTGGAGGGAGTCGGGTCGGCGCATCCTCGTCCTGGACCCTGTAGCGGTCTACAGCGGGAGAGGGTGAGCCTTCTGCCAGGTGCCGGAAGCCTCGTTCGTGGCGCGGAGCGGCTACATGTGCCGGCACAAGGTGCAAGTCGCAGACCACATCGGGGGAGGCTCAGATTCGAGGTCAAGGACGTGATGCTGGACGACGTGTGCAGGGAAGTCGCAACTTTCTCTTTTCCTTTGGGTTCGTGTCAATGACTGTGGGTGGCGCCTGTCCTTAAAGTAGTATAGTTTTAAGTGTTGCCATGTGTACGCGTCTGGTCGAGTCGGCAGTGGAGGAGACGGAGCTCAGAGTGGAGGTCGTGGGAGGAGAACTCGACGGCCCCACCAAGGGAAGTCCTTTCTTTTCTTTGGGTTTGTGTAAATGACTGTGGGTGGCACCTGTCCTTAAAGTAGTATTGTTTTAAGTGTTGCCGTGTGTACGCGTATTCGGTTTTAACTCTGCATTTGCTTTTGTTGCATAATTGTTTTGCTGTGGATATGTGCGTGTGTGTGTGTGTGTGTGTGTGTGTGTGTGTGTGTGTGTGTGTGTGTGTGTGTGTGTGTGTGTGTGTGTGTGTGTGTGAACTTGTTCCCCTTTTCGCTGCGTCCTTTCCTTTGTTTGACTCTCCATCTTGCATCACGTAAGGGGTTCGTAGTGGGTTCAACATCCCGGTAATTAATCGGAACCGTCAAGGCCGTCGATAACACCGCTCGGTTATCACTGTAGCACGGAACGGAGCGCTCAAGCGGTTCGTGTCGAGTCGGCCTGTGGCGTGGTACGATCGCCCGGTCGAACATTCGCGCAGGTACTTAGGGAGATCAAATTTGGCGAGGAACCCTATCCTGCGCGGGTGGGCAATTGGCACGATCGTGGTGAGGTTAAACTCCCACCTGTGACTACCTCCCGGCGTTGTTCCGAGAGGGTCGCGACTGGATTGTCCGTTCCGGTGGGCGAGGCGGCCGCCATTCTAGTCGAGCTGCTGATCGCATGCCGGCGGGCACGAATTCGCAACAATATATACGAGGTCCATCCAAAAGTAATGGGACTGATTTCACAGAAATTTGATTCCAAAAAATATATTGAAATCACAGCTTGTCCCCTTCAAAATAGTTTCTCTCCAGTCTCACACACTTGTCCCCTTGTTCACCCCCTTGAGCTTAGGGAATAGGAGAAAAAATTACAAGGGATCAAGTCTGGCGAATACAGGGCTTGCTCCAGAGTTGGCACGTTCCTCTCCACCAGAAACTGTCGGATTCTCAGGGCATTGTGAGCAGGGGCGTTGTCATGGTGGAGCACCCAGGCATTGTTCTCCCACAGATCCCTCCTCTTGTCCCAGACTGATCTCATGAGGCGCTCGAGGATCTCCTTGTACACGTATTGATTCAATGTTTGTCTCTGTGGTAGAAACTCGAAGTGGACGATGCCCTTGAAGTCAAAAAAACACGTTTAGCATCACCTTGAACTTCGACTTCGACATCCTTGCTTTCTTTGGTCTTGGTGATGCTGGACTTTTCAAACTGACGACTCTGCCGTTTGGTCTCGAGATCCTATTCGAATATCCACGATTCATCACCAGTAATGACTCTCCCGAGCAGGTCTGAATCGTCCTTGAGGCACTCGATAATGTCCTGACAGACAATGACTGATGTTTCTGGTCCTCGGACAAATATATATATATATACACACACAGTATACGTATGGATATATGTACATCTGCAGTATATGTATATATATATATTGTTGTGGTTACCAGATTCGCAAACCACCATTCAGGTCCCTTAGGTGAGGTATCTCGGTAAGTGCATGTGTAGTTAGGCCCAAACCCGTTGTCTAGTGGGAATACATGTCATTTATACGTGCTGCGACTCTTCAGGATAGCCGTTTTTCTTTTACTATCTTTATTTTGGACCAATCGCCACCATCACAACCACAACAACAACCACCAACCACAACGCCGCTTCACCACAACCGCCATGACCTTTACCGTCACAACTCGCCACCATCGCATCACCGTCATCTCGCGCCACTCATGGGCACCGATGCTGGACTCGTGTAGGGCGCACGTTGAACAGCGTGTACAAAATCACGGATTTTCTGCTTCAAAAACGGATCAAAAACGACACACGCCCACTTTTTGCCGTCCAATCGGTGAGCGAGGGGCGAATTGGCCCCGCCTCCAGAACGATCGATATATGCAAATTTGTGGATCAAAAAGCCTTCACGCCCACTTTTTCTCGGGCCAATGGGGAGCGAGGTGAAAGGTCAAAGGGAGGGGGTCAAAGGCGAAGTTACGGGGGGATAAAAGGACGGTGTTCGTCAGTCAGAGAGAGTCAGCAGAACGCGGTCGGAGAGTCAAGAAGAGGAGAGTCGCGAAGGAGTCAGAACGAGAACGAGGAGTCGGAACGAGAGAGTCGCAAAGGAGGGTCGGAGAGTCAAGAAGAGGAGAGTCGGAAGCAGAGGGTCAAGACTTCGCGGGCGGTGGAGCTGCTCGTCGTGTGCGGTGGAGTCGGAACGGAGGGGACGGAGCTGTGGAAAGGCGGCGACACCAGACGAGGGGGTGCTCGCGTCGTGCAGGAAGCTGCACCCGAGGGAGGCCGACAGCGCGACCTGGCCGAGGTGGAGACGCTCGTCGCACATAATAAAGATCCTCTATACCCCGAGCATCAGCAACCCCCTCCTGTTTCCCCCCGCGCTGAGATAGTGCGATGACCAAGGGGGCCCTGCCTCCCACCCCCTGCCAGGCACTGTCCACGAGGCCCGCGGGTTGCGGGGCCATCGTCGCTCCGCGTCTCATCACCAGACGGGTAGGCCCGACCCGGTCTCGTCTCAGGCCTACCCCATTCTTGGGGTATTTCTTTCCTTGGTTTTGGGTATGTGTTGTCGGCGCCTGCCTGTGAAGTAGAATTGTATAAGTGTTGCCGTGTGCTCGGTAGTCGGTATTAGCTCTGCACTGTGTTTTCACTTTTATGTTTGCTTTTGTGTAAATGGAATTGTGTTTTCTTTTTTTTGTGTGCATTTGGTGGAATTGTATTTGTGTGCTTTCCGTTCGTCGCGAATAAATGTGCTTTATTGTTGAACTGTTTCCCGCTTCGCTCGTCTTTTCCTCCATTGAATCCCCATCTTGCTTCACGTAAAGGGGTTGGTAGTGGGCTGAATACGCCCGATAATTAATCGAACCGTCGAGGTCGACGACGATAACACCGCTCGGTTATTCTGATAGTACGGAACGGGTCGCTTGCGGCCCGTGTCCGAAGTCGACCTGCGGCGAGGTGCGATCGCCCGGTCTACCCTCCGCGTGGGTACTTAGGTAGTTCGAATTTGGCGAGCAACCCTATCCCACGCGGGGGCTGATTGGCTCGATCGCGGTGAGACCGAAGGTCCACCCGTGACTGGTTCCCGGCGTTAGTCCGAGAGGGCCACGACTGATTGTCCGTCCGGTGGGCGACGTGCCGCGATTCGAGTTACGTGGCCGTCGCACGCCGGCGGGCGCGAAGACCGCAACACTGGTGTCAGGAGTGGGATACAAATTCATCGCCCTCGCGGCACTGGTATTGGAGAGCTGGACAACAGGCTCTCCTGTCTCCAGCGAAATTCACGGGAATCGGTCCAGGGTGAGAGAAGCGACCCCCGATTCCCTCCAAATTACTACGAGCGAGTTAAATTAACCCTTCACGAGAAGCAAGATGGCGTCTCAAGGCGAGCGGGAGCCGGGGGTATTAGAAATGTATATGTGTAGTAATGTAGAATCCATGGTCCAGGATGGAATCCCCGAGCAGGAAATGTTGATTGTGCAGGAACACGGACTCGCCCAACTGAACCCAGGGCCCGAGGTGCGTGCAGCGGCCGCGTGTATGACACCTCCCCCTCTCCACCAAGACCCTTCCCCAACCCCTGCCGAAACGGCTCACTTGAGTGCATCCGACATGGCCCAGCTATTCACCATGCTGGCACAAATGAATGCAGAAATAAAAAGCATGAACGAAAAGATTGATGCGAGTACACAGCAAATGAGGGAAGAAACGAAAAAGCTGCGGGGTGAGACGCAGAACATGGGCCGATGCCTGCAGGCGGGCATGAAGGCCGTTAGCAGGAACTCGGAATGGCGACTCCACGTGTGGGAGCAAACGAGCTGGAAGGGGGTGCAACGGCTGACAGGCCCGCGGTGGGAGGCGGGTAAGGAAAAAGTAATTCGGGAGACAAGAGACGAGGTGAAAGTAATTGGCGAGGAGAGAAAAGAACAATTAATACGGAGAGCAAGGATGAGGTACGCGGAGATCGTGAAAGAGCAAGGAGTGAAAAACAGGGAAGGACGGGAGCGACTTAAAGAGAAAGCAAGGTTGACCTACATAAAGATAAGGGAAAGACGCCAGAAAGAAGCAGAGACCAATAAACACGATGAAGACGGGTAAGTGACGCACACACACACACGGAGGTAGTGGAGGACAATGGGGGTGAGCTCGCGGAGCGTGTTGGGACCCGGTGCGAGCAGCTGGATGGCCTCCTCCAGGAACAAGGGGAGGGAGTATGCCCCCTTGAGGCGAGTCACGACCAAGTGAGTTCGGTCGTGCTTTGCGAGATTGAGGGGAGGAGTGCTGTGGACAGGTGCACGGAGAGCTTGGGGGGTATAGAGGCCCCGGAGACCCTTGTGGGGACACGAATCCCCAGTGTGGTTGTCCCTGTGTGTGTGGTGCAAGGCGTGAGTGCGTCCCCGTGTGTGGAAGCGACCCCGTGTGTGAGTGGTGTGGTGGCGATGGTGCCAGAGTGCGTGCTTCCCAGCACGCCGGGTGTGGATGGGGCACCGTGTGTGAGTGAGGCCGTGTGTGTGTGAAACGGCCAGTATGAGTGAGGCACCACGTGTGAGTGGTGTGGTGGCGATGGTGCCGGAGTGCGTGCTTCCCAGCACGCCGTGTGTGGATGAGGCACCGCGGGTTAGTGCCCCCGCGTGTGTGGATGAAACGGCCAGTGTGGATGAGGCACCGCGGGTTAGTGCCCCCGCGTGTGTGGGTGAGGAACCGTGTGTGGATGAGGCACGGTGTGTGGATGAGGCACAGCGGTTGAGTGCCCTCGCGTGTGTGGGTGAGGCACCGCTGGTGAGTGCCCCCGCGCGAGTGAATGGAGCACCACGTGTGAGTAGTATGGTTTGTGTGAGTAGTGAGGCACGCGTGAGTGAACGGCCGTGTGCAAGGTCGCTGTGTGCCAGGGAGACCGTGTGTGTGAGAGAGCGGTATGAGAGGGAGATGTCGGTTGGCATGCGGGAGCACGCAGCCGCATCTCCCGATGTGAATGTGATGGTGTGGACTGTGTGCGTCGTAACACGCAGGTGTGCGTGGGTCGAATGGCGACGACAGCGACATGTAAGGAAAGAAAGCCGAGTAGCGGCTGTGGTTGTTTCGAGGACCGTGCCGGGTTCGCCCAGCAGTGAGCACGCGGTTCGTGCTGTGCAACGCACGAGACCACCACGTGCTCGCTTGCGAGAGTGAAGTCCCGGTCCGGAAACGCACGCGGTGGATTTGCCGATCCCGCGGACGGACAAAGTTTAGGCAGGTAAATGGATTTGGACTGGACGGGTTCTCCACGCGATCGTGTGTGTTCAGCTCCAACGGGCAAAGCACATGTGTTCGCGTGGGGAACCCCTCGAGACGTGGGGCTTGTGTTTTTTTTTTATGTGCACGGTGACGTCATGGCTGCACGTGGGGTTGGAATCCGGCAGGAGGGGTATCTCTGCCGGATAGAACCGTCCAAGGAGGGACGAGGAACACGTGCAGCTGCATGACGTCACGGGAAGGTGCAAAGTGCGCGAGCTCTGAGTTGCCGCGCAGGTGCTGCGCATGAAAAAAAAAAAAAAAGCAAGCCTCACTTTCGGGTGCGCAGGATTCCTGGGTAAGGGGTGGAAGACCCCCTTAACCGGGGCACAGGATGGAAACTAGTTAGGGGGAAGGGTTAGCTTAGTTAGACCGACTTCATGGGGCAGGGGTAAGTCCTCATGGAGTCCGTGGAAGGGATTAGTTAGAGGGATTGTAGCCAGATTTAGGATGGGAAAATGGGAAATAAAAGGGATTATTTGAGACAGAGACAGACTGGTGAGTGTGTAGTGGGGACGTAGCTTAGCTACGTAGTGTTAAAAGGAACGTGCTTTAGTGTAAGGGACGACGTGGGAGCACGAGTTAGTTAGGGGATGTAGTTAGAAGGATGGCAGAGTTCAGTGGTGTGTGTGTTGAAGAGTTGGTGAGTTGTGAGGTGAGTACTTGAGTGAGTGAGGCCAGCGGGTCTGTGTGAGTGGAGTGAATGGGGAATGCATGGTGCGATGAGTGATTGGGGGGAGGAGTGACTCCCGCCCAAGGGACCCCTGGGTCAGAGTAAAGTGAGTTAGCTGGGTTAGTCAAATTGAAAAATGGAGGTCGTTTTGTGGTTGGTGGGAAAGTCGGCTCGAGACCCATTTGGAGGGGTGCAGGAGCCCTGTTGACGGGCTTGGGAGCGTGGCTGCGAAAGGTGAGTATCGCTGAGTGGGTACCCCGGGCACCAGGCTAGTCGGCCGCGGTAGGCCATGGGCCCATGGGGGGCCGGGATAGAGTAGTGGGCACGGGTGCGCCTGCTTGGTGCGGGGGCCCGGGGCGCCATTAGCCGCGTGGGCAGTGTTGTGGGCACGGGTGACCCTCGGAAAGGGGCCCGGAGGCCGGCCTGCCACGTGTGCGTTTCAGGGGAGGTGCCATGGGGGGCACTCTCGGTGTTAGGGAGCTGGTAGGCTCGGAGGCAGTGTAGTGCCCGGGGGTGCCATAGCGGGAGATCTCGGCAGAGGGTCGTGCCTGCCAAAGGGAGCCACGTGTCCCAGCCAGGAGACCGTGTGAGGGCACGGAGAGAAAATTGGGGGCGAGGCCCGAAATTGTAAGGACACCAACACAGGCGACGGGAATCTGGGTTTATAGAAGCAATAGTTTAAGCGAGAGGCGCTTGTTGAAAGCCCCGGGGTAGTTTAAGAGTTAATGGTTAGGGTAGATTAGGAGATGTACCCCTCCGCACCATCCATCCCCTCGCTGTCGTTGTGGGCCGCTGGACCCACTTTGGTTAGATCGCCGAACTCTGAGGAGGCCATTCTGAGGCTTCATGGCCTCACACAGGACATTAGCTCTCCCTTATTCCCCTCCGGGAAGGGAACGTAGGGGTTGGGAGTAGGCTAGGTGACAGGATAGGTTAGCCGAACAAGGACGATAAAGGGGGTTAGGGGACGATTTATAGAGGGGAAGTAAAAAAAAAAAAAATAAAAAAAAAAAAAAAAAAATTAAGTTGGGGCTAAATTGGGGTTTGACAAATTAAGGGAGTGGGTATGTACAGTGACAGGCAAAGGCGATAGGTTGGGAGGGAGACAGGTAGGTAGGTCCGAGCCCGCCCTCCAAGTGGCCAGCACCACCGCACTCCCTCCACCAACCTCCACTGAACGGCAAGAGCTGGCCAACTTCATCGGCTGGCCGTGTTTTGCTTCAAGGCGGAGGCCGGCCAACTTCATCGGCAGCTGTTGTTTTGCTGCAAGGCCTGTGCCATCGGCTGGCCGTGTTTGCTGCAAGGCCTGTGCCGGCCAGTTCATCTGCTGGCTGTTTTTCTTCGAGGCCTGTGCCGGCCTGGTTCTGCGGGCTGTGTTTGCCTGCAGCGGCCTTCTTCTGCGGGCTGTGTTTGCCTGCTATCCTTTGCCATGCCATGCCCACTGCCCACGTTCACCAGCCCCGTTCAATTTTTGCTTTGCCCCCCCTGTTCATTTCCATGTGCGCCAGGATCAGAAAGCAACAGTTTGCAAGCTGCAAGAACTGCCCTGTTGGCAGCTACAACACGGGCCTGCAGTGGCGGCCCGTGCACCGTGTTTGTGTTCATGCCTCCATTCGTTGTGCTCATTGCGTGTGCCACTTGAGCTGGCACGGAGACTGCGTTTGTGCAGCCCATGCACCGTTGTGGTTCACTGCGTTCAGTTCAAAAGGGAAGGCCTTGGACTGCGTGTGAGCAGCCAGCCACGTTCCCTGTCACCTGCATTGTTTTGAGCCAGAGACTGCATGTGGGCAGCCTGGCTCCCTGCTAACTGCTTTTCTTTTGCAGAGTTCAATGATCCTGGGCCATGGTTTAGTGTAAGATTTGTAAGTTAAGGTTAAGATGTACTGTAAATATGAGTGCGCCCCCGGCATGTATGTCTTAGCGCCGGCAATTTTATTTAAGTCGTCCGTGTGAGTGAGTTTGTTTAGGTAGTTACGCAGCCCTCAGGTTATTTATTTTGGGGACACGAATACCATGAATGTCGCACTCAGGGATCCGTAGGTAAAATGTACTAGGGGAAAACCACATGATGGCACACGAAAATTTGACGACTCGGGACGAGTCTGTAAAAAGGGAAGGGGGTAGTGTTGTGGTTACCAGATTCGCAAAACCACCATTCAGGTCCCTTAGGTGAGGTATCTCGGTAAGTGCATGTGTAGTTAGGCCCAAACCCGTTGTCTAGTGGGAATACATGTCATTTATACGTGCTGCGACTCTTCAGGATAGCCGTTTTTCTTTTACTATCTTTATTTTGGACCAATCGCCACCATCACAACCACAACAACAACCACCAACCACAACGCCGCTTCACCACAACCGCCATGACCTTTACCGTCACAACTCGCCACCATCGCATCACCGTCATCTCGCGCCACTCATGGGCACCGATGCTGGACTCGTGTAGGGCGCACGTTGAACAGCGTGTACAAAATCACGGATTTTCTGCTTCAAAAACGGATCAAAAACGACACACGCCCACTTTTTGCCGTCCAATCGGTGAGCGAGGGGCGATTTGGCCCCGCCTCCAGAACGATCGATATATGCAAATTTGTGGATCAAAAAGCCTTCACGCCCACTTTTTCTCGGGCCAATGGGGAGCGAGGTGAAAGGTCAAAGGGAGGGGGTCAAAGGCGAAGTTACGGGGGGATAAAAGGACGGTGTTCGTCAGTCAGAGAGAGTCAGCAGAACGCGGTCGAAGAGTCAAGAAGAGGAGAGTCGCAGAGGAGAGTCGCGAAGGAGTCAGAACGAGAACGAGGAGTCGGAACGAGAGAGTCGCAAAGGAGGGTCGGAGAGTCAAGAAGAGGAGAGTCGGAAGCAGAGGGTCAAGACTTCGCGGGCGGTGGAGCTGCTCGTCGTGTGCGGTGGAGTCGGAACGGAGGGGACGGAGCTGTGGAAAGGCGGCGACACCAGACGAGGGGGTGCTCGCGTCGTGCAGGAAGCTGCACCCGAGGGAGGCCGACAGCGTGACCTGGGCCGAGGTGGAGACGCCGTCGCACATAATAAAGATCCTCTATACCCCGAGCATCAGCAACCCCCTCTCTGTTTCCCCCCGCGCTCAGATAGTGCGACCACGCGGCCCCCGCCCCCACCCCCCTGCCAGGCACTGTCCACGAGGCCCGCGGGTTGCGGGCCCATCGCCGCTCCGCGGCCTCATCACCAGACGGGTAGGCCCGACCCGGTCTCGGCTCTCAGGCCTACCCCATTCTTGGGTATTTCTTTTCCTTGGTTTTGGGTATGTGTTGTCGGGCGCCGTCTGTGAAGTAGAATTGTATAAGTGTTGCCGTGTGCTCGGTAGTCGGTATTAGCTCTGCACTGTGTTTTCACTTTTATGTTTGCTTTTTGTGTAAATGGAATTGTGTTTTCTTTTTTTGTGTGCATTTGGTGGAATTGTATTTGTGTGCTTTCCGTTCGTCGCGAATAAATGTGCTTTATTGTTGAACTGTTTCCCGCTTCGCTTCGTCTTTTCCTCCATTGAATCCCCATCTTGCTTCACGTAAAGGGTTGGTAGTGGGCTGAATACGCCCGATAATTAATCGAACCGTCGAGGTCGACGATAACACCGCTCGGTTATTCTGATAGTACGGAACGAGTCGCTTAAGTGGCCCGTGTCCGAAGTCGACCTGCGGCGAGGTGCGATCGCCCGGTCTACCCTCCGCGTGGGTACTTAGGTAGTTCGAATTCTGGCGAGCAACCCTATCCCACGCGGGGGCTGATTGGCTCGATCGCGGTGAGACCGAAAGGTCCACCCGTGACTGGTTCCCCGGCGTTAGTCCGAGAGGGTCACGACTGGATTGTCCGTCCGGTGGGCGACGTGCCGCGATTCGAGTTACGTGGCCGGCCGCACGCCGGCGGGCGCGAAGACCGCAACAATATATATATATATATGTATATATATATATATATATATATATATGTATATATATATCTATATATTTATATATATATATATATATATATTGTGAGAAAAACCATGTTCTCACCAAAATTAGTGTCCCGCGCCACAACGTCACGTGACCTTTTTCAGGCTCCCAGGGATTGGTTGGCTAGTCGGCACGTGGTGGGTGGGCCGCGTCAGAGCCGGGGCGCCATTGTTGGCGACAGACGTGGCTCTAACATCGCGAGTGGAAAAATATATCGAGCGCTCCAAATCGCATGTTTGAATGCGATTTTCAAGACTCTCGACAGCACCGTCGCGCTGATCATTGATAGCTCCGTATAAAGGAATGAGTTAAATCCGGACGAGTGTTATCGTTATTCCCGGATATCGTTGAGCGGAGCTGTGAGTTGTACGACCTGTTTTTGTAACTCTATTGTTGCCAAGAGTTCTGGCAGGGTTTTTGTGCTGTGTATTCAATTCTGTTACCAGCCATTTTTGAGATCGAGCCAATAAAATATCGTGCCTACCCCTCGAGGCCGATTTGAAACACAGTGGAG
>NC_140974.1:38064563-38152063 GCF_056783735.1 Eptatretus burgeri | reverse complement strand
CTGCGTCAAGCTTATTGATAAACATGTTTTGGCGTGCAAAATGTTGCAAGCCACGCAGTCGCGTCGTAAAACGGAGGATTCTGCGGTCAAGACCGCCCCCCCCCCGTCTTCCCGGCAGCTGGATCGAGGGGAAGGGTTCCCCGATGCCCTCCACTGGTGGCGGTCGCGAGCTGCAGGCCAGGGCACGGCCCTGGTGCGATTTCTGCAAACGCGTAGGGCACGGTGGAGACCGCTGTTTCTCTAACCCAGCTAGTCCGGCTTATCGAGGCAACCCGGTTGTTAAATCGGAGGGAGGTCAGTGGAGGTCACCAACTGGGCCCTCACGCACGATGGTGGCATCGGTGACAGAGGTCACTGCCACCGAGGCTAATTCCATTCATCCTCTGTATCAGGATTATTCAGGAACAGCTTTACTGGGTGGCCCTGATTCGGTGGTGAAGTTTAAGGCCCAATACCTTTGGGATACTGGGGCGACGCTGTGTGTTCTCCGGGCGAGGGTAGTTCCGGTCTCTCAGATGCATTATACCGGCGAGTATATCGTCCTTCGGGGAATTAACCAGGTTCCTGGCTGGTATCCCCTTGCTCTCATCGAGGTCCGGAGTGACATTTTTACGGGTCCGATGACCTGTGCGGTGGTACCCTACTACCCTGTACCGGGGGTATCCTTGCTGATTGGCAATGATGCAATGGCCAGGGAGGAGTTATTCACTCTGACCTGTGGGGTGGTCACTAGATCCCAGAGCAAACAGGCGGAGAGAATGGCGGAGTCGGACATATCTTCACTCTGGCCCGAGGAGCCTTGCACCTCGAATCCAGCCTCCGACGGTGACGTTGCTTCGACTGAAGTCCACCCGAGCCTCCAGTCAGGCCAACCTCAGGAGCCAGGCTCCTCAGGGACCGTTCCCGTCTGTGGCATGGGGACCCCAGCTACTTGTTTGCCGGTCGGCGAATCCGGTAAGGAGGATCCATCCGCCGAAGTGGTACGCAACCCCAGTTCTGTGCCTGAGGTCACTCCCGCATTGGCTGCGGTAACCAGTCTAGTGGAGGATCATCACTTCGATCCCACCCTTGCCACCCTCTGGGAAATGGGAGAAGACTCCGAGCCTGGACGAACAGGCTACTATGCGAATTGTGCAGGGGTGCTGATGCATAAATATTCCCCCAAGAACATGTCCTCCACCCAGACGTGGAAGGTACGACACCAAGTTGTCGTACCGGGGAGGCATCGTCAGTCAGTCATGCAATTGGCCCAAGACAATATTTCCTCGGGCCTTGTCGGAGCAGCCAAGACCTTAGGCAAGGTCAAGGATCAGTTCATGTGGCCCGCCATGTCGCGAGACATCAAGCACTATTGCGCTAGCTGTCCCATTTGTCATCAACTACTCTGGCAAGCTGTTGCCCAGGGAGCGGAACTACAGTACCGTGGAGAAGGAGCTCCTCGCTATCATGGCGGCAATCCAGGTATTCGCTGTCTACATTGGCCATGGACCCATCACCATCGACAGCGACCACCACCCGCTCGGTTGGCTCAGCCAAGCCAAAACCTCTGTGTGTGTATATATTGTTGTGGTTGACCAAATTCGCAAACCACCATTCAGGTCCTTTAGGTGAGATATCTCTGTAAGTATATGTGTAGTTAGGCCCAAACCCGTTGTTTCGAGGGAATAAATGTCATTCAGTCGGGCTGCGACTCTTCAGGATAGCCGTTTTTCTTTTACTATCTTTATTTTGGACCAGCCGCCAACCGTCACAACTCGCCACCATCGCATCACCACCATTCTTGCGCCACTTGTGGGCACCGATACTGGACTCGTGCAGGGCGCGCACCGAGCAGCGTGTTCAGAAACATCACAGACTTTCCGAGGAAAACGGATCTGTATAAGTGTTGCCGTGTGCTCGGTAGTCGGATAGCTCTGCATTGTGTTTCTCTTTTATATTTGCTTTTTGTGTAATATTGTGTTTCTTCTCCTTTTACATGTGCTTTTGGTGTAATTGTATATGTGTGCTTCCCGTTCATCGCGAAATAAATGTGAGTTATGTTGAACTGTTTTCCCGCTTCGCTTCGTCTTTTCTTTCATTGAATCTCCATCTTGCTTCACGTAAAGGGTTGGTCGTGGGCTAAACGCCCGATAATTAATCGAACCGTCGAGGCCGACGAATAACACCGCTCGGTTATCCCGATAGTACGGAACGGGTCGCTTAAAGTGGCCCGTGTCCGAAGTCGACCTGCGGCGAGGTGCGATCGCCCGGTCTACCCTCCGTGTGGGTACTTAGGTAGGTCGAATTTGGCGAGCAACCCTATCCCACGCGGGGGCCGATTGGCACGATCGTGGTGAGACCGAAAGGTCCACCCGTGACTGGTTCCCGGCGTTGGTCCGAGAGGGTCACGACTGGATTGTCCGTCCGGTGGGCGACGTGCCGCGATTCGAGTTCCGTGGCCGTCCGCACGCCGGCGGGCGCGAATCCGCAACACTGGTGTCAGGAGTGGGATACAAACTCATCGCCCTCCTCGCGGCACTGGTATCGGAGAACGGGAAAACGGGCTCTCCTGTCTCCGGCTAAATTCACGGGAATCGGTCCAGGGGTGAGAGGAGCGACCCCCGATTCCCTCCAAATTACGAGCGAGCGAAATTAACCCTTTAAGAGAAGCAAGATGGCGTCTCAAGGCGAGCGGGAGCCGGGGGTATTAGAAAAGGATGTAGAATGTGTAGAATCCATGGCTCAGGATGAAATCCCCGTGCAGGAAATGTTGGTTGTACAGGAAAACGAACTCGCCCAACTGAACCCAGAGCCCGAAATGGGTGCGGCAGCGGCCGCGGTGTATGACACCTCCCCTCCCCCTCTCCACCAAAACCCTTCCCCAACCCCTGCCGAAACGGCTCACCCAAGCGCACCCGACATGGCCCAGCTATTCACCATGCTGGCACAAATGAATGCGGAAATGACAGCGAAGATAAATGCGGATATGAAAAACGAAATGAAAGGCATGAACGAAAAGATGGATGCGAATGCACAAAAGATGGATACAAACACAAATTAAATGAAAAACGAAATGAAAGGCATGAACAAAAAGATGGATACAAATACAAATTAAATGAAAAACGAAATGAAAGGAATGAACAAGCAAATGAGGGAAGAAATGAAAGAGCTGCGGGGTGAGATGCAGAACATGGGCCGATGCCTGCAGGCGGGCATGAAGGCCGTGACCAGGGAGATAAAAATGGCGACTCCACGTGTAGGAACGAACGAGCTGGATGGGGGTGCAACGGCTGACAAGCCCGCGGTGGAGGCGGGTAAAAAAATAATTCGGGGGACGTGTTGGGCGAGGGTTGCGGTGGTGACCGAGGGGGAAAAATTAAATGGGGAGACCAAAACGTGTGAGACGAGACACGAGGTGACGACAAAGGAAATAAAAATAGTGGAGACAAGGGAGGTAAAGGGTGAAGAGGTGACTGAGTTGGCAGAGACACGGGAGATGGGAACGATAGAGGGAAGACTGCACGATGAAGACGGGGTAAGTGACGCACACACACACACACGGAGGTAGTGGAGGATAATGGGGGTGAGCTCGCGGACTGGGTAGAGACCCGGTGCGAGCAGTTGGATGGCCTCCTCCAGGAACGAGGGGAGGGAGTATGCCCCCTTGAGGCGAGTCACGACCAGGTGAGTTCGGTCGTGCTTTGCGAGTTCGAGGGGAGGAGTGCTGCGAACGGGTGCACGGAGAGCTTGGGGGGTATAGAGGCCCCGGAGACCCTTGTGGGGACACGACTCCCCAGTGTAGTTGTCCCTGTGTGTGTGGTGCAAGGTGTGAGTGCGTCCCCGTGTGTGGAAGCGACCCCATGTGTGAGTGGTGTGGTGGCGATGGTGCCGGAGTACGTGCTTCCCAGCACGCCGTGTGTGGATGAGGCACCGTGTGTGGAAGAGGCCGTGTGTGTGGATGAAACGGCCAGTGTGGATGAAGCACCGCGGGTGAGTGCCCCCGCGTGTGTGAGTGGTGTGGTTTGTGTGAAGGAAATGGCACGAGTGAGTGGAAGGCCGCGAGTGAGTGGAGCCACGTGTGCGAGGGAGATGGCATGCGTGAGTGAACGGCCGAGTGCAAGGGAGACCGTGTGTGTGAGAGAGCGGTATGTAAGGGAGATGTCGGTGGGCATGTGTGAACATGCAGCCGCGTCTCCCGGTGTGAGTTTAATGGTGAGGTGTGTTAGCGTCATAACACGCAGGTGTGCGTGTGTGGAATGGCGACGACGGCGACATGTGAGGAAAGGAAGCCGAGTAGCGGCTGTAGTTGTTTCGGGGACCGTGCCGGGTTCGCCCAGCAGCGCGCGCGAGGTCCGTGCTGTGCAACGCACGAGGCCCCCACGTGCTCGCTTGCGAGAGTGAAGTCCCGGTCCGGAAACGCCAGCGGTGGATTTGCCGATCCCGCGGACGGACAAAGTTTAGGCAGGATTATGGATTTGGACCGGACGGGTTCTCCACGCGATCGTGTGTGTTAAGCTCCAACGAGCAAAGCACATGTGTTCGCGTGGGAACCCTCGAGACGTGGGGCTTGTTTTTATGCGCACGGTGACGTCATGGCTGCACGTGGGGTTGGAATCCGGCAGGAGGGGTATCCCTGCCGGATGGTATCGTCCAAGGAGGGACGAGGAACACGTGCAGCTGCATGACGTCACGGGCAGGTGCAAAGTGCGCGAGCGGCGAGTTGCCGCGCTGGTGCTGCGCATGTAAAAAAAAAAAAAAATAAATAAATAAATAAATAAAAAAGCAAGCCTCACTTTTGGGTGCACAGGATTCCTGGGCAAGGGGTGGAAGACCCCCTTGACCCTAGGGCACAGGATGGAAACTAGCTAGGGGGAAGGGTTAGCTTAGTTCGACTGACTTCATGGGGCAGGGGTAAGTCCTCATGGAGTCCGTGGAATGGATTAGTTAGAGGGATGATAGCGAGATTTAGGTTGGGTAAATAATTTTTGGGACATTTGAGACAGTGACAGACTTGTGAATGTGTAGTGGGGACGTAGCTTAGCTACGTAGTGTTAAAAGGAACGTGCTATAGTGTAAGGGACGACGTGGGAGCACGAGTTAGTTAGGGGAGGTAGTTGGAAGGATGGCAGAGTTCAGCGGTGTGTGTGTTGAAGAGTTGTGAGGTGAGTACATGATGAGTGAGTGAGGCCAGCGGGTCTGTGTGAATGGAACGAATGGGGAATGCATGGTGAGATGAGTGATTGGGGGGAGGAGTGACTCCCGCCCAAGGGACCCCGGGGTCAGTGTAGAGTGAGTTAGCTGGGTTAGTCAAATTGAAAAATGGAGGTCGTTTTGTTGTTGGTGTGAATGTAGGCTCGAAACCCGTTTGGAGGGGTGCAGGAGCCCTGTTGACGGGCTGGGAGCGTGGCTGCGAAAGGTGAGTATCGCTGAGTGGGTACCCCGGGCACCAGGCTAGTCGGCCGTGGTAGGCCAAGGGCCCATGGGGGGCCGGGATAGCGTAGTGGGCACGGGTGCGCCTGCTTGGTGCGGGGGCCCGGGGCGCCATGAGCCGCGTGGGCAGTGTTGTGGGCACGGGTGACCCTCGGAAAGGGGCCTGGGAAGCCAGCCTGCCACGTGTGCGTTTCAGGGGAGGTGCCATGGGGGGCACTCCCCGGTGTTTAGGGAGCTGGTAGGCTCGGAGGCAGTGTCGTGCCCGGGGGTGCCATAGCGGGAGATTCGGCAGAGGGTCGTGCCTGCCAAAGGGAGCCACGTGTCCCAGCCATGAGACCGTGTGAGGGCACGGAGAGAAAATTGGGGGGCGAGGCCCGAAATTGTGAGGACACCAACACAGGCGACGGGAATCTGGGTTGTTAGAACCAATAGTTTAAGCGCGAGGCGCTTGTTGAAAGCCCCGGGGTAGTTTAACAGTTAAGTGTTTAGGGTAGATTAGGAAGTGTACCCCTCCGCACCATCCATCCCCTCGCTCTCGTTGTGGGCCGCTGGACCCACTTTGGGTTAGATCGCTGAACTCTGGGGAGGCCATTCTGAGGCTTCGTTGGGCCTCTACACAGGACGCTAGCTCTCCCTTATTCCCCTCCGGGAAGGGAACGTAGCGGTTGGGAGTAGGCCAGGTGACAGGATAGGTTAGCCGAACAAGGACGATAAAGGGGGTTAGGGGACGATTTATAGTGGGGAAGTAAAAAAATAAAAAAAAATAAGTTGGGGCTAAATTGGGGTTTGGACAAATTAAGGGAGTGGGTATGGACAGTGACAGGCAAAGGCGATAGGTTGGGAGGGAGACCGTAGGGTAGGTCCGAGCCCGCCTTCCGAGTGGCCAGCACCACCGCACTCCCTCCACCAACCTCCACTGAACGGCAAAGGCTGGCCAGCTTCATCTGCCGGCTGGCTGTTTTTCTTCAAGGCCTGTGCCGGCCCACTTCATCGGCAGCTGTTGTGTTGCTGCAAGGCCTGTGCCGGCCGGATCATCTGCAGCTGTGGTACTTCAAGGCCTGTGCCGGCCAGTTCGTCTGCCGGCTGTGTTTGCCTGCAGCGGCCTTCTTCTGCGGGCTGTGTTTGCCTGCTGCCTTTGCCATGCCATGCCCACTGCCCAGGTTCACCAGCCCCGTTCAATTTTTGCTTTGCCCCCCCTGTTCATTGCCATGTGCGCCAGGATCGTAAAAGCAACAGTTTGCAAGCTGCAAGAACTGCCCTGTTGGCGGCTACAACACGGGCCTGCAGTGGCGGCCCGTGCACCGTGTTTGCGTTCAGTTCAAACCATTCATCCATCCATTCGTTGTGTTCATTGCGTGTGCCACTTGAGCTGGCACGGAGACTACGTTTGTGCAGCCCATGCACCGTTGTGGTTAACTGCGTTCAGTTCAAAAGGGAAGGCCTTGGACTGCGTGTGAGCAGCCGGCCACGTTCCCTGTCACCTGCATTGTTTGAGCCAGAGACTGCATGCGAGCAGCCTGGCTCCCTGCTAACTGTTTTCTTTTTGCAGAGTTCAGTGATCCTGGGCCATGGTTTAGTGTAAAATTTGTAAGTTAAGGTAAGATGTACTGTAAATATGAGTGCGCCCCCGGCATGTCTGTCCTAGCGCCGGCAATTTTATTTAAGTCGTCCGTGTGAGTGAGTTTGTTAGGTAGTTACTCAGCCCTCAGGTTATTTATTTTGGGGACACGAATACCATGAATGTCGCACTCAGGGATCCGTAGGTAAAATGTACTAGGGGAAAACTACACATGATGGCACACGAAAATTTGACGACTCGGGACGAGTCTGTAAAAAGGGGAGGGGGTAGTGTTGTGGTTGACCAAATTCGCAAACCACCATTCAGGTCCCTTAGGTGAGATATCTCTGTAAGTATATGTGTAGTTAGGCCCAAACCCGTTGTTTTGAGGGAATAAATGTCATTCAGTCGGGCTGCGACTCTTCAGGATAGCCGTTCTTCTTTTACTATCTTTATTGTGGACCAGCCGCCATTACTACCACCACCAACCACGTCTCAACAGCCGCTTCACAACAACCACCAACCACAACGCCGCTTCACAACAGCCACGACCTTTACCGTCACAACTCGCCACCATCGCATCACCACCATTCTTGCGCCACTTGTGGGCACCGATACTAGACTCGTGCAGGGCGCGCACCGAGCAGCGTGTTCAGAAACATCACAGACTTTCCGAGGAAAACGGATCAAAAACGACTCACGCCCACTTCTGTTCCGTCCTATCGGCGAGCTGGGGCGATTTGGCCCCGCCTCCAGGGCGTTGGAGTGAGGACGCTATATGCAAATTCATGGATCAAAAAGCATTCACGCCCACTTTTCCTCGGTCCAATGGGGAGCCAGTTAGAGAGGTGAAGGGTCGGAGGCAGAGGGTCAAAGGTGAAGGAGCGAAGCCACGGGGCTTATATAAACGGCTGCGTTCGTCAGTAAAAGGAGAGTTGAGAGTGGTGCGTTGGAACGAGTTGTCGGTGGAGCTGGGAAGAAGAGTCAGAGTTGGGAGGGGAGAAGTCAAGAGTGAAGAGTTGGGACGAGCCAAGAGAGGAGACGGAGAGGGCGATTCGATGGAGCTGTGGAGAGGTGGCGGCGGCGGCAAAGGCGGACGAGGGGGTGCTCGCGTCGGTGCCGGGAGCTGCAGAGGGAGAGGCCAGCAACGCGACCGAGGTCGAGGAGGAGACGCTCATCGCGGGACCCGAGAGGGGGTGATATCCGCCATCCCCCGAGCATCAACAACCCCCCTCCTGTTTCCCCCCCCGCGCTGAGATAGTGCGACAAGGGGGCCCCTTTCCCACCCCCTACCAGACACTGTCCGCGAGGCCCGCGGAGTTGAGGCGCCACCGCCACTTTGCGTCTCATCATCAGACGGTAGGCCCGACACGGTCTCGGCCCCAGGCCAGCCTCATCCTGGAGGGTGGTTCTTTTCTTTTGCTTTGGGTATACGTGTTGTCGGCGCCGTCTGTGAAGTAAAATTCTACAAGTGTTGCCGTGTGCTCGGTAGTCGGATAGCTCTGCATTGTGTTTCTCTTTTATATTTGCTTTTTGTGTAATATTGTGTTTCTTCTCCTTTTACATGTGCTTTTGGTGTAATTGTATATGTGTGCTTCCCGTTCATCGCGAAATAAATGTGAATTATGTTGAACTGTTTTCCCGCTTCGCTTCGTCTTTTCTTTCATTGAATCTCCATCTTGCTTCACGTAAAGGGTTGGTCGTGGGCTAAAACGCCCGATAATTAATCGAACCGTCGAGGCCGACGAATAACACCGCTCGGTTATCCCGATAATACGGAAGCAGGGTCGCTAAAGTGGCCCGTGTCCGAAGTCGACCTGCGGCGAGGTGCGATCGCCCGGTCTACCCTCCGTGTGGGTACTTAGGTAGGTCGAATTTGGCGAGCAACCCTATCCCACGCGGGGGCCGATTGGCACGATCGTGGTGAGACCGAAAGGTCCACCCGTGACTGGTTCCCGGCGTTAGTCCGAGAGGGTCACGACTGGATTGTCCGTCCGGTGGGCGACGTTCCGCGATTCGAGTTACGTGGCCGTCCGCACGCGAATCACTGAAGATGCACAGCCCGGCACACGAATAATTTCTGTTATACATTGGTGGGGAAATCTAACCTGGAACACACACTCATCGACATAACTGATCTTCGGGGAACCTGAATGGTGATCTGTGAATTTCCACAACCATAACAATATATATATATATACACAGTAATCCCCCGCTATATCACGGTTCACCGATTGCGCCCCCGCTTCATCACAGTTTTTCCCTTGGAACCTAACTAATTTTTTCTGCGGATTCCCCCTGTACATCGCGGTAATAATATATAAAATATAAATTATTTAAGAAATAAATTATAATGTGTGGCGCTCGACCAGTCACACAACGCACGAGACAAAGTTTCCGTTGTGAACTTCGAATATTTTCTACGTTTTTTTTTTTCTCCAAGCCCCACAATGTCACCCAAACGCCCTGCACCTTCTAAGGCTTCTGGCAAGGAACCGAAGCGCCAGAGGAAGGTTTATATTCACTCGATATTGTAGTGTCATGGTAGGGGTGCTTAGAAGGCAGACACGAGCGGAGGAACAGTCGAGCCCGGCTTTGTTGCACCAGCGGGAGCGCGGGCGTACTTTGCCCGCAGCTCTCCTTTATTACGTATTCAATGCACTCACGAGCCGCGGGGACTACGGCACCCACTACAACGCCTCAGGCGGCGCGCACTCCTTATATCCCTGGCAGACACGATGATCACGCCGACCACTCCCCCCACCATCATGCCCTGCCCCGCAGGCCCGCAGGCTATACCACACTCCTCCCTCCTAAAACCATGATTATTAAATGATCAGCATCATAATAAGCATCAGCAGCACAAAATACCACGCTATAATGCAGACAAGGTACAAAGAAAAGCATAGTATAAAAGCACATCACATCATATAACGTGTCGATGCGAGCGAGTGGAGCTGCAACGGCCAGGTTCCGAAGACTGAGTTGCATAATGAACCCACAAAACCCTGACCGCGTTACCGATATGAAGCAGCAAGGCGAGAAGCACAGCAGCACTACGCAGCAAAAGCGCCCCCAGGCGGCTCATGCTTACAAGGCCTTCGGCGAGGTCGTGGCGACCTCCCGAGCAAAACTCCCCCGGCACCATCAAACGCCTCCGGCCCACAAGGCGGCACATCTCCCCCAGCCAGACCTGAAGCGCCATCGCTTATTCGCCACCATCGCTCCCAAAGCCTCCACATCATATTGATCATAATGCAAATCCCATCGATTGATCTCAGCCAAACCCACTCCCACACAGGAACTGTCGGCATTTATCTCAACAACGTTAAACCGCATCACTAGAGCAATGAAAAACAAATATGCAATGAACAGCAACCCATAAACCACATCACGTGTCCGTTTCTTGGTTGTCGACTCGAAGTTGCGAACCGTGACTTTCTTGAACGCGACGGGCTCACTGCAACTCCCCGTTGTCACTGCCCGAACAACACAGGCGCGCATTGCATCATGAGCGCAGCCGAAGCGCGAGAGCTCATCGCGAGAGCTGGCTGTGGTGAATTGACGTGAATTGAGGGACATGACGCGGGATCACATGTTGTGCGTCTCGCGTATAAGGGGAGGTCTCTGCGGCACGAGTGATTGTCCCCGGGGCATTGCCATTTACATCGGCTGTTCACTTGATGCTCGTTAACTGAAGGTGCTCATTGACTGGTGAGAATGGAGATTATATCGAACTCCGTGCTTACACGGATTGTCTGCAATGATTAACTGCACATGTATACGTTACTGCTTATGTACTCCTAGCTGAACCTGTATTCCCCGGTGTGCCCGTAGAAGCGGCTCCAATCAAATGGAATAAAGCCTAAACTCTGAAGGTTCATCTCTCGCTCTCATTTCAATTTATTCCATTTGATTTTCTCGGCTCTCTCAACCAAAGATGGACAAGATCTACAAACCAGAGAGGTTCGACGCAGACCCAAACGCGACTGACGCAGAAATGAAATGGTCGCATTGGTTCTGCTCCTTCTCACACTATCTGACCATCATCGAGGAGGGAGCTGACAAATTTGCCGCCCTCGTGAATCATGTCTCGCCCAGCGTGTACAGGCTCTTCTCGGAGTGCGACACTTACGAAGCAGCGATCGAGGTGCTGCAAGCGCTCTACGTGAAGCCCAATAACGAGGTATACATACGACATCTTCTCAACACACGCAAGCAAGCAGCCGGGGAGACAATCGATCAGTTCCTGCAAGCTCTGAATCAGCTGGGAAAAGACGGCAGCTTCCGTGCCGTAAGCGCCGAGGAACACCGAAAGGAAGCCACACGGGAGGCATTCATCCAAGGACTCAGATCAGCCCACATACGGCAACGCTTACTAGAGAAAGCGCAACCCACTCTTGACAAGGTAGTCGATCAGGCTCGAGCGATGGATACGGCTCAGCAGCAATCTGAGTCATTTGGGACACCGATGCTGCTCATGAACGCTGCTACGATGGGAACCCAAGGAACCCCACTGGCACAGACACAGCCAGACATAGGGGATGGAGAAACACCCGAGGAGCCGGATACCCAGACCTCGTCAAACTCCTCAGCAACTGCTCCGGTTGGTAAATGCTTCTTTTGTGGGTACAAAAGGCATCCTCGTCAGAAATGTCCCGCCAGAGATGCCACATGCATGAATTGCGACAAGAAAGGGCATTATGCCAGGGTATGTAAATCTACTCTAAGGAGAAATAAACCCACTTCTGCGGCTCTCTACTCGCAAAATAAATTGACTGCAGCCTCCCGGGGGAATCTATCCAAGGCTATCATCAACGTACGAATTAACGGGCATATGGCTGAGGCACTGATTGATACCGGTAGCTCTGAAAGTTTCGTCAACAGCTCGCTAGTGAAGGGCAGGAAATGGGTAATCCACCCGACTGACAATACGGTATGCATGGCCGCCACCTCACTACAATCCCGCGTACGAGGGTACTGCAATGTTGAATTGGACGTAAAAGGGTACACGCATCGGGATGTAAAGGTACTGGTGCTTCTCGTGATTTGTGCGCAGACGTAATTCTGGGTCATAATGTCCTCAAGCAGCACACGAGCGTCGAAATACCCTTTGGAGGAAGCAAACCTCGTCTAATTTTAAATGCGTTGACCACCGCGGAGGTGACGTCCCCCAGCTGTTCGCTAACTTGTCGCCGGTCTGCAAACCGATAGCGATCAAATCGCGGCGATATACCACTGCTGACATGAATTTCATCACTTCGGAAACCAAGCGATTACTGGAGGAGGGAATTATAGAACCGAGCGATTCGCCATGGCGCGCACAGGTGTTAGTAACCAGCAGTCAGAACCATAAGAAACGAATGGTTGTCGATTATTCCCAAACGGTCAATCGCTTCACCCAACTCGACGCCTACCCCCTGCCGCGCATAGATGAGATGGTCGAACGCGTGGCCAATTATAAGGTATTCAGCACCATCGACTTGCGAAGCGCCTATCATCAAATTCCCATCCGAGAGGAAGACAAACCTTACACTGCATTCCAGGCAGGGAGGCGCCTCTACCAGTTCAGAAGGATACCATTCGGTGTCACGAATGGAGTAGCTTGCTTCCAACGGGTTATGGACGACATCATCTCAGATGAAAACCTCAAAGACACTTTTGTTTACGTGGATAATGTCACAGTGTGCGGTAGGGATCAGAGGGAACATGATAGGAATCTGGACAGATTCTTGAGCATTGCTAGAAAATATAATCTGACTCTCAACTACGAGAAATGCGTATTCTCGGCAAGGTCAATTGACCTTCTCGGCTACACGATAGCCGACGGCACAATTAAGCCTGATCCTGAGCGATTGCGCCCGCTCCGTGAGCTTCCACCACCTCAGGACTTGCAGACAATGCGCCGGGTGATCGGGATGTTCGCTTACTATGCGAGATGGATTTCGCAATACTCCGAGAAAATACATCCCCTAGTGCATTGCAAAATCTTTCCACCAGATGCCGCTGTTGTAAGAGCTTTCCACAATCTCAAGGATGATATCAGTAAGTCCGTGGTTTTATCGATCGACAGCTCGGTGCCCTTCGTGGTGGAGACCGACGCTTCAAATCACGCCATAGCTGCTACACTTAATCAGTCTGGGCGGCCGGTCGCGTTCTTCTCGAGAACTCTCTAGAAGCGAGCAGAGACACTCAGCGATAGAGAAGGAAGCGTACGCCATCGTTGAAGCGCTGCGGAAATGGAGACATTATTTACTGGGAAACCACTTCACGCTCGTTACGGACCAACGATCCGTGGCATTCATGTTTGATGGGAAAAATAACGGGAAAATTAAGAATGAAAAAATTATGAGATGGCGGATAGACCTAGCTTCCTACAGTTACGACATTGTTTACCGGCCCGGGAAAGAAAACCCTGCTGCAGATACCTTCTCCCGGGTCTACAGTTCGGCAACAATCAGTCAGGCTTTGCAAGACCTCCATGTGTCTCTGTGCCACC
Source organism: Eptatretus burgeri (assembly GCF_056783735.1). Lineage (NCBI taxonomy): Eukaryota > Metazoa > Chordata > Myxini > Myxiniformes > Myxinidae > Eptatretus > Eptatretus burgeri. The sequence continues at coordinate 38,138,597 of NC_140974.1, read as the reverse complement.
CAGGGGTAACCAGGATGGCACATTTCGTACGCAGACAAAATCTTCCCTATTCTGTTGAAGATATTAAACAAATGAATGCTTCATGCCCTGTTTGTGCTGAACTAAAACCCAGATTCTATGGCGCGGCATCTGGCAGACTGATCAAGGCCACTTCCCCCTTCGAGAGACTAAACATCGACTTCAAAGGGCCCCTGCCGACCGAAACAGACAACAGATACATATTCACCGTTGTTGATGAATATTCAAGGTTCCCTTTCACGTTTCCGTGCTCGGATATGACCTCGGGCACTGTCGTAAAATGTCTCTCTGACCTCTTCGCTATGTTTGGGAGACCTTCGTACATACATTCAGACAGAGGGCCGTGTTTCATGTCGGCCGGGCTAAAACAATTCCTATTAGAGCACGGCATAGCAACTAGTCGAACGACGGGTTACAACCCACAGGGAAATGGGCAGGTGGAACGATATAATGGAGTTATTTGGAAAGCCGTAACTCTGGCGCTGAAATCGAGAGGACTGGGCCCCGAGCGGTGGGAGGTTACCCTTCTCGACGCTCTGAATTCCATACGCTCTTTGCTCTGCACGTCCACAAATGCCACTCCTCACGAACGTATGTTTACTCACCAACGACGTTATGTTGACAGTCAAACGGTGCCCAACTGGCTGACCCATCCCGGTACAGTGTTCATGAAACGCCCGGTACGACAAAGCAAGTATGAACCGCTGGTGGAGGGGGTCGAACTCATTGACACTAATCCAGAGTGTGCTCATGACAGGCCCCCGGATGGCAGGAAGACCACTGTGTCGGTTCGCCATCTGGCTCCCTCAGGTACTCCTCCCGCAGGTACACCACCTTCTGGCACTCCTCCTTCTGACATTTCCCCCCAGGAACTCCGCCAGGCGACGGGGCTGCCGCGTTCCACCCGAGGGCGATCGAGGAGTCATCCCCGGCACAAGTCGAGGCTCACCAAGAGGATCGGGAGTCTCCCTCAAGTGAAACTGCCGTTTACTCCCGGAGAGGTCGACGAATAAGGCCCCCTCGACGACTCAATCTGTAAAGGGGATTATCGGCATTCTCGCTGCTCATGCTCCTATATGCCCATTATATCATATATCGATGCTCATTTCCATGCTCCTACAACTCAAAATAATCACTGCTTGGCATGTATGCTCCTGTAGATCTATTAGTCCGCGTTGCTTGAAATGTATACTCCTATAGTGCTAAAGCAATCATGGTGTGTAAGATGGGCCCCTAGTTACATTTTAAAGGTGGGGAGAATGTGGTGAATTAACGTGAATTGAGGGACATGACGCGGGATCACATGTTGTGCGTCTCGCGTATAAGGGGAGGTCTCTGCGGCACGAGTGATTGTCCCCGGGGCATTGCCATTTACATCGGCTGTTCACTTGATGCTCGTTAACTGAAGGTGCTCATTGACTGGTGAGAATGGAGATTATATCGAACTCCGTGCTTACGCGGATTGTCTGCAATGATTAACTGCACATGTATACGTTACTGCTTATGTACTCCTAGCTGAACCTGTATTCCCCGGTGTGCCCGTAGAAGCGGCTCCAATCAAATGGAATAAAGCCTAAACTCTGAAGGTTCATCTCTCGCTCTCATTTCACTGGCTGCCCCGCAGGCCCGCAGGCTATACCACAGATATAAATAAAACCCAATCGTGTTTATACACCGCCCAGCGTTTAATATTCACTCGATATAAATCAAACCCAATCGTGTTTATACACCACCCAGCGTTTAATATTCACTCGATATAAATCAAACCCAATCGTGTTTATACACCACCCAGCGTTTAATATTCACTCGATATTAATCAAACCCAATCGTGTCTATACACCACCCAGCGTTTAATAATCACTCGATATAAATAAAACCCAATCGTGTTTACACACCGCCTGTGGTGGAGTCTGCGGGCCTATGGGGAAGGGCATGGTGATGATGCATGGTGGGAGTGATTATGGGAGGAGTGGCCGTGGGGGTCGGCAAGGGATATGAGGTGTGCGCGCCGCCTGAGGCGTCGTAGTAATGCTGGAGTCTGCCGGCTCGTGAGTGTACCGAGTACGGAATAAAGGGGAGCCGCGGGCACAGTACGCCCGCGCTCGCACTCGTGCAACACAGCCCGGCTCGACTGTTCCTCCGCTTCGTGTCTGCCTGCTAAGCATCTCCCATTTCAGTACAGTACACCGCCCAGCGTTTAATATTCACTCGATATAAATAAAACCAAATCGTGTTTATACACCACCCAGCGTTTAATAATCACTCGATATAAATCAAACCCAATCGTGTTTATACACCACCCACCGTTTAATAATCACTCGATATAAATAAAACCAAATCGTGTTTACACACCGCCCAGCGTTTAATAATCACTCGATATAAATCAAACCCAATCGTGTCTATACACCACCCAGCGTTTAATAATCACTCGATATAAATAAAACCCAATCGTGTTTATACACCGCCCAGCGTTTAATATTCACTCGATATAAATCAAACCCAATCGTGTCTATACACCACCCAGCCTTTAATAATCACTCGATATAAATAAAACCCAATCGTGTTTACACACCGCCCAGCGTTTAATATTCACTCGATATAAATAAAACCCAATCGTGTTTACACACCGCCCAGCGTTTAATAATCACTCGATATAAATAAAACCCAATCGTGTTTACACACCGCCCAGCGTTTAATAATCACTCGATATAAATAAAACCCAATCGTGTTTACACACCGACCAGCGTTTAATAATCACTCGATATAAATAAAACCCAATCGTGTTTACACACCGCCCAGCGTTTAATAATCACTCGATATAAATAAAACCCAATCGTGTTTACACACCGCCCAGCGTTTAATATTCACTCGATATAAATCAAACCCAATCGTGTTTATACACCACCCAGCGTTTAATAATCACTCGATATAAATAAAACCAAATCGTGTTTACACACCGCCCAGCGTTTAATAATCACTCGATATAAATAAAACCCAATCGTGTTTACACACCGCCCAGCGTTGAATAATCACTCGATATAAATCAAACCCAATCGTGTTTATACACCGCTCAGCGTTGAATAATCACTCGATATAAATCAAACCCAATCGTGTTTACACACCGCCCAGCGTTTATTCATCACTCGATATGAATAATCGTTTAATAATCACTCGAATAATCACTTTGCCAGCTCGGGCGCGCAAGCCTGCGCACACGAGAGGAGAGTGCCGGAGAGAGCTCGCCGACCGTCGCACCACGAGGGTGCAGGTAACCAGCGTCGGTCTCGTGGGCCCATTCGGTCATCCACGGCCATAAAGGTTTACCAACCCCGTCTACCCCCTTGCCTATGAGGGGGTCATTTCTTTTGTTCTGTGTGAATGATGTGGCACCGTGTCCGTAAGTAGAACCTGTTTAAGTGACTGTACACTATAAGCATATTCGGTGGTATTACTTTTGTTTCCATGCTTTTTCTGTATATTGCATGACTGCCTTGGCTGTACATACGTGCTGTATAAATAAATGTGCTTTGTTTGAATGTATCCCGTTCGTCGTGTCCTATTTCCCCTTTGAAAGTGCCATCTTGCATCGTGGAATGAGTAGTGGGTTTTGAACACTCGAGTCAAGAAGAATCACTGAACCGTCGAGGTCGGCGATAACACCGCTCGGTTATCCTTGTAGCACGGAATGAACCGCTTCAGCGGTTCGTGTTCTAAGCCGACCTGCGGCGTGGTGCAACCCCTCGGTAGGTTACCCGCGCGGGTATTTAGGTATATCGAAATTCGGCGATTCACCCTATTTCGCGCGGGTAGAATGCGGACTGGGTTGTGGTGAGGTTAAACCCCCACCCGTGACTGGCTCCTGGCGGTAGTTCCAAGGAGGGTCATGACTGAATTGTCCGACCGGTGGGTGACGCTGTCACGGTTAGAGTTCCGTGACCTATCGCACGCCAGGCGGGCCAGAATTCGTAACAATACATATACTGTATATACATATCTACACATATACATTCACATACATATATATATATATATATATATATATATGTATTTACATATACATACGTATACTGTATATATATACATACATACATATACTGTATATACATATCTACACATATACATTCACATACATATATATATGTATTTACATATACATACGTATACTGTATATATACATACATACGTATACTGTATATATACATACATACGTATACTGTATATATACATACATACGTATACTGTATATACATACATACGTATACTGTATATACATACATACATATACTGTATATACATACATACATATACTGTATATACATACATATACTGTATATACATACATACATATACTGTATATACATATCTACACATATACATTCACATACATATATATATATATATATATATATATATATATATATATTTACATATACATACGTATACTGTATATATACATACATACGTATACTGTATATACATACATATATATGCTGTGTGTGTATATATATATATATATATATATATATATATATATATATATATATATATATATATATATATATATATATATATATATATATATATATATATAAAAAATTGTTGTGTTACAATGGATTAAATTAATATTTTTATTTTTATCTTTTTGGTTCACAGGCTCCAGCAGTGACCACTATTTTCGTTGTGTCTCTGTGTCTGTCTGTGTGTGTGCGACTCTCTCCAGAGCATAGCTCCGTGACGTTTGACGCGATCTTGATGAAACTTGGACACAAGCTAGATATCATGGTCTAGTTGTGTCTTTTTGTATGAGGGGCGTCCCACGCCCCTTGTGGGCAGAGCCACGCCCACTTGAACTTTTTACAGTACAGCGACATCGCACTGTTATATAATTGGCTATTCTGTTCTGTGTCTTCTCTCATACTTATTGTTGGGTGTGATGTGGGCGGAGATTGCCGGGTGGATTGTGGGCGGGGTTAATGCGGAAGAGCGACATTTTTTGTGCTGAATCGTTTTCTGTGTGACGCCGGAAGTTGATTTTCTGAGCAGGAAGTGATGATCTTCCTGTTCCGTTTGTTGTTGACGCGCAGCGTTGTAACTCTCGTTCTTCATTGTTTTTCACCAGAAGGGTTTTTAAAACGTCTTGTGGAGGTGATTTCTTCCTCTTTTTTTTTTGGTGACAGAAGTGGTTATTACAGCACGGCGACATCGTGCTGTTGTATAATGGGCTATTCTGTCCTGTGTCTTCTGTCACGTCTTCTGTCACACTTATGGCCTCGTACGTCCCTTTGATCTGAGGGCTATAAATAGAAATTTGTCCAACGTCACAACTCTTCCCATCATGCATGCTAATTCACCGTGTCTACATTTAAATTTTATAACTGCAAAATTGTTTCATCATTCTTAACCTTTTACTGCCCGCAGCCGCGCAATATGGAAGTATTCGCTTGTTGTTGTTGTTGTTGTTGTTTTGTTTTTTTTCCTCTCGATTTTTTTTTTTTTTCTTGCAATTTCATTTCCTAGAATTTGTGCGTAATGTCCATAAGTACAACAGATAAAAATCCGATTTGATTTGGTCAATTTTGACGGAAGAGATAGGTTTTTACGGTAGGGCTACCACGAACTCAATTGTACCTATCGTGGCGTTGTTCAATAATGCCCGCGAACCATCGTCGTCTCCCGGCTAGTTTATGTACAATATCGAGGCTCATATAAAAGCTAACACACAGAACATATAACAAAGGGAGCAGGAGACAAGAGGGACAAGATAGGGAAACACAAAACTGTGGGAAATAGACACATGAGGAGGTCTGTGGAAAGGAGAGGGATGGGGTGGGCTATACAGGATCAACAAGATGGACACTACAGGGACTTTCAGGAAGGAAAGCAGGGAAGATGAATCAGGTGGGTTTGGATGGATTAACAGGGGTAGAAAAGATAATACTTTTGAATTGGGAAGATAAGAGATGGTGGTGAACAGCTATTTTGAAGACCTGGAGGGAAGAGTGGGTGGGAGTTTGTTCCAAAATCAGGAAAAAAGAGGAATGAAAGTTGAAGGTGAGCAGTGATTCTTCATTTTGGTAGTTTAACCATAAAGGGGTTGCTGGTGGACCTTGAGCACCCTGTGGAAATATGGGCGGGACAGATATTAGACAGAGCGTGGGGGGAGGGGTGGGCGCTGCAAGGCTGAGGAGGAGATGGTAGAAGACAGAAGACTGGTTGAAGGTCAATGTCAAGTGGCGGTCTGAAAAAAGGACGTGTTTTTCTTTGGTCATTGCTCAATTTTGCCAATGTGAAATCTCAAACATCGCTTGGCCTACGAAGATGTTCATGTGTCATAATAGTGGATCTGCATTGAAGTTGTGCATCTGATATTTGTTTCGTGCCCTCAAGCTACTTTTTTGGATTGGCATCGTTAACAAAAAACACCTTTTTGATCATAACTTGAATAATTTTTCCTCCGATTTTCATGATGTTGAGTTTTAATGATAGATTGCAAGATGCGGACACATTTTCTTCATTTAAACTCTATTCATAAATCTTGAATGTCAAGGTCATAGGTTTATCAGGAAAAAAATTGCCATCATTGGATCATGGGCCAAGGATAAGTCCCATGCAATCACCCAGGGTAAGCCTCCCTCGGTCGAGGGATGCTTAACCTTGGGAATCGCTTAGAAAATGCAGATATCTAGTTTATATTTGTCAACGATTTGGTGAATCTTTTGACCAGGTGGACTAAGTAAGAAGGAAGTATAAGGAATGACTGGAAAGAAAAACATGAAGGAAATTAAAATAATTAGGTGGAGATGGGTTGGGCATGTAATGCTAATGGAAAACGACATCACAGAAATAGCAATACATTGGAAGCCTGAAGGTCAGAGGAGTGTCAGATGAGCTGCAGACACCTAGCAGCTTAAGGTGAAAGAGCTCAGGCAGTGAGAAACCACTTGTCTGGTGATGATTCAGCCAGTCGGTCGGCCCAAGATAGATGAAAGTGGCGTGAGTTCCTCAATAAGCTCCATATCAGCCAGGCATGACAATACATGAGACCATCCAATTGTGGTACATGAGAATTTATTTTTGTTTAAAATTTATTTTTTTTAATAGCGATGACGAAACATGGAGGAGCTGCTGAATGGCAAATACATTTATGGGATATGATTGAAGTGATTGAATGGTTATAAATTGATAAATTGAAATGTCCCGTATCGATTCACAAAAAATAGAAGTTTATAGTTGGAAAAATCAATATTTATAAACAAGAAATGTGTTGTGCATAACACGATGCTTGTGAAATCCAAATAAACAATAGTTTCCATGGAAACAGCAATTTGGTAGTTTGGAAAGTTTGACCAATCAAGTGTTTTACATGATGGAATGTTGTGCGTAAAAAATTTGGTTCATTCATTTTCTAATTGCTGCCTAATAGGTGTTTTGCATGTTTAGGATGGCATTGACCTTAAACTTTGATCAATTTTGACCAGATTTTAGACACGTATACTACACATACGTACAAATAAGGTTTCATTCTGATATCTTGAAAATTCCTGAGGTTTGTCAATTATAAAATCACAAAAATATTCCATTTTATTTTCATCGGGTGAAATTATTGTCATGGATACCATTTTCCCTTTGCCACGTGAGGCTTTTTCTATTCCACGTGCGACTTTTCCCTATGCCACAAACCAAGATGAGCAGAACCTGAAAAAAAAAGATAAATTAATTTATTTCTATTTTGCCCCTCTTTGCTGGTACTGTGGTGGTTTACCAATGGGGCCTTTTGATGAGGACTGGTAATCCTCAAGTGTTATTGCAGAAGGTCCTCTGACAGAAGGTCTGATGGGGTCTTAGGGGACTATTAAGAGTTCTAATGGGGTCTATAGGGTCTACAGAGTATTACGGTCCAAAAGGGTCTTCGGGTTCTTTCTGATCTAAAGGGTATTGAGGTATTTAGGGTTTTATGGGTCTCCAAGGGTCTTTGGGGACCAAAGGGGTTTTTGGGGTCTCATGGGTCTTTAGGCTCTAAAGGGTTTTAGGTGGTCTTCAGGGTATAATGGATCTAAAGGTTTAAAGGGTATAAATGGTCTTAAAAGGTCCAAAAGTTAAAATGGTCGAAAGTAGTTTGAAATCTCTAAGGGATATAAAGGGTGTAATGGGCTCTAAAGATCTCCATGTCAAAAAGGTATATTCCTCTGGTCTGTAATTAATAGAGGTAATAAATGGACGTAGTCAAGGTCCAATAATAAGTAATTAATACACGTACTCGTGGCCCAACTCGCATTCAAACAGTACGTAATTAATAGCCATACTCACAGGGGTTGACCAAGGCCACCACGGTGGGGGTTCACCGTCCACCCTTCGCATTCTGCGAAAGGTTATGTTTTGGTCGGCGTGTATTTATTTCTTTATTTATTTATTTGTAATCTTGTGATTCGTATAACTCAAAAAAGTATGAAACCGAATTGCATGAAATTTTGTGGGATGATTGGTTATTAGCCAGGAAGCATTCGATTAGATTTTGGGATCGTTCGGGTCAAAGGTCAAGGTCAAGGTCACGAAAAGGCCAAAATCGTCTTTTTATAACACGGTCAATTTTTATTCAATTTGCATGCAACTAACGCCAAAATGTTCAGAATTCAACGCCTCATCTTGTGATATGCAATATGACACAATGACGCCCATACTCTCGTTACCGGTTAGGGGGTCAAAGGTCAGGGGGGTCACAACCTTGAAAACGAGATTACCTTCTCTTGTTGAAACGTTGTATTCACCGAGCTTGCGAGTGAAGACTCGCCAAAACGACGTGAGTTGATTGTTGTTTAGTCCGTAGCCCCCGAAAGTCGGTGGAGGGGGGGTCATGACATTATAGATATGTGGTTTGTGTCACAAGACCATTCATATGAAACCAGTTCCCCACACTCATACCAAGAACAAAAAAGGTAGTGGCGGCGAAGGTATGCGCTCTATGAGTGCCCGTTCTAGTTTTCAGTTTAATACGCAATAAATACATAGACATTATGGGACTCTGCTAAAAATTGATTTGTGACCTTAACCTTATGACCTATTGACCTCAAACAATAGGCTTACACCTTGTCACGACCTCCACTAGATAGTGAAGTTTTGTTAAGATCGGAGTAAAAATGTGACCTGCAGGCAAATGACTTACAAGCAAACAAGAATGATGTGAATAGCACGATACTTGCGAAATCTAAATAAACAATGGTTATTTGATCTATGTTGACCTTTTGACCTCAAGATAATCGGTGTTTGAATTCAATGACCTCGTATTCAAAATGTAAGTCATAAATATATGTGGAAAAAATTACATGCCCAGGCCAGGAATCAAACGCAGCTCCTCTGGAACTGGAAAACTGTGCCAGTGCTCTGCGCTGTACCAGTGCTGTGCTATTTGAGCTATCTGGGTGACCCATTGTGGTGTCGTGGTAGTGGTGCTTCGCAGGCAGACACGAGCGGGGGAACAGTTCAACACCGCTTTATTGCACGAGCGGGAGCGTGAGCGCACGTTGCCCATAACTCCCCTTTATTACGTACTCGAGCACCCCACAAGCCACACGACTTACAGGCCCCCGGGCCACAACGGCTACAGCAACCACTACAACGCCTCAGGCGGCGCGCACTCCTATATCCCTTGCACGCACGTGATCACGCCTACCAATCCTCCACATCATGCCCTGTCCCCGCAGGCCCGCTACACCACACCCATCAGCTCAGGTATCAGTGCTCTACGCTGTACCAGTGCTGTGCTATTTGAGCTATCTAGGTGACCCATCAGCTCAGGTATCAGTGCTCTGCGCTGTACCAGTGCTGTGCTATTTGAGCTATCTGGGTGACTCATCAGCTCAAGTATCAGTGCTCTGCGCTGTACCAGTGCTGTGCTATTTGAGCTATCTGGGTGACCCATCAGCTCAAGTATCAGTGCTCTGCGCTGTACCAGTGCTGTGCTATTTGAGCTATCTGGGTGACCCATCAGCTCAGGTATCAGTGCTCTACGCTGTACCAGTGCTGTGCTATTTGAGCTATCTGGGTGACCCATCAGCTCAAGTATCAGTGCTCTGCGCTGTACCAGTGCTGTGCTATTTGAGCTATCTGGGTGACCCATCAGCTCAGGTATCAGTGCTCTGCCTTGTACCAGTGCTGTCATTTGAGCTATCTGGGTAATCCACCAGCTGAAGTGCTCTGCCGTCTGAGCTATCTGGGCAACCAACCCACCAGCTGAGCAACTAATTCTTCCACATGTACAGGTCCTCTCAAGAGCAGGCCCAAGCTGCTCCTATGGTTGGCAGCGAATGCCTCGGAAGCAGTGGGGGAAAGAGAGTGGCACCTGTATATGTGGAAGAATTGCGGTACTCAGCTGGTCGTTTGCCCAGATAGCTCAGATGTCAGAGCCCTGGTAGGGTTTTCTTAAGGTTTTTCTGGAGGATCTGGTTTCAATTCCTGATCTGGACATGCAATTTTTCCACATATATTGATGAAGTTCTATCCTGTTTGTTTCCTAAGTATTGAGGACTTTATCAATTTGGCCTATGTTGATCTTTTGATCTCAAAAATCAATTGGCTTCTTAAACCTGGTGTTGGCTTCGTGGTTGGGGTGGCTCGTTTGAGATCTTGGGGTCCTGAGTTTGAGCCCCATTGGCCACTGAATTAACACCAGGTGGGGTTCAATCATCCTGTCATCCTTCCGAGGTTGGTGAAATGAGTACCAGTGTTCTGGTACATGGGAACAGCATCAGTGGCATAGTTGTGCCCCAACAAAATGATTGCTACCCAGCAGCCAAGCTGCCATATACAAGAAGAAGAAGAAGAAGAAGAGTAGGCTTCTTGCTTTTGACTGACTCCACAAGGTGGTGAAGTTTTGTGAACATCAGAGTAAAAATGTGACCTGCAGGTAATTTTCATATAAACATACAAACAGATTAACAGACCAGATGAACCAATATACTTGCGAATCTTCTATTTCGCAAATCCATAGACTGCATTCAGGACAAGGCCATTGAGACATCACTTGTCTTGAGGATCAGAGCATCGCCTCCTGGACAGTTATGCTCGTTCTTAAGTTCTCATGTTATTATGTACAATGGCACTCTCTGTTATCGATCACCTGATATTTGAGTTGTAATGTTATATCCATGGCCGAGTAATTCCCTGCACAGGTACTAGGTGTAGAAAGAGTGGAAAAAAAAAACATTGAGCATTACAATCAGCATTACTCCCCTTGATATTCCATGAAAATTTCTTGCTGTGCCAAAAAGTATTATTTTTCAATCGTTGACCTCAGGCTTGTGTAGTAGCTTGTCCATAAATCGCACGCAGGATAAAGAAGATTAGGAAACATCACTGAATCCTCCTAATGAAATACAAGGACATGAGTAGAAAATGGATAAATGAACACATTATACGGGATTTGATCTTCGGTTCCCAGCATTGTGAGCATCGAGTTAAGCTTATAATGTGAAACAAGCCAAACCAAATTTATTGACAAACTTTGGCTGTCTGCCCAACCACAATTCACCTGTCGGGCTACCTTTTGTAGTCAAGAATCAGGCACGTGCAAATAATCATAATTTGCGGGAATACAGCTCAGTTGGGAGTTTGCTCATCTCTAAGATGTCTGATCTGGGGTTTAATTTGTGACAGCATCAGAACCCAATGGAGTGCCAGCCTGACATGTTGTATTATTAACAAGGACATCACCCAGGAGGGGACACATTATTTCTCATGCCTGCAATGTGGACATGAAAATAAATATTTTGGTATTTTTGAAGAAAGGCAGGATTTTGGATCACTCACCCTGGACAAATCCCATATGACTTGCATGGGTCAAGTGTAGGGGTTGAACTACCTACCTTGCTTCTTTAGAGAGACCTTGCTGTATCCAACATGGCAGACCCACGAGGCTTGGTGAGTGTCGGGTATCATTGTCGGGGTAATCTTAATCTGTTGGCAATTTTTTGCAAACTTTTCATGACAGACAAATAATTATGCAATCCCTGCATTCCATGCACAATGTAGTTCTTTCAGCTTGATCTGCAAATTTTAGATGACAAATGCAAATATTTGAACTTAAAAAGTAACAAAATAGCTCGATTATTTTTAATTGAATGAAAAGTAAAGCCATGTTGAGAGGGAGGGAGAGAGAGAGTTTACTTGACATCATTGGTAACCCTTTTATTTTTTTGAAAAAATTTTGCAAAGATCTTTTCTTTAATATCTGCTGGAGTAATTCGTTCAGGTCACGTTGACACTTCATATAGATAATGTCATAATTAATTTCAGGAAAAACTGTAGAATGATATTTCACATCTGAGTAATGTGTTCCAGAAGTATAAAATTGATATTTAGTGAAAAGCCGACAATCACCACACGTGCGCGGGTTGTGGAAAGATTGGTGGACAAGTCGGAAAAGACAATCTTAAACATGTTTCTGCTGAAGATTTTCCTCAATATGAGGACAAGCATTATGAGCCATCTATATACTAAGCATGAAAAACTGAGAATACCCTCAACCCCCCTCCCCACTCCTCCACCCCCGCCCTCAACCCAACCTTTCATTTCCTGTGCAATCCCCTTTCCTTCCTTTGCTCCCACCTCTTTTCCTCTTCCCAGTCCTCCTCCCTCCCAATCTCCTTTAACCCCCACCCCATTACCCCCTCCCATCTTCCTTTCCTGGCTTTTCTCAAAATTGTTTTTCACAGTTTTACCACCTTCACCTTTCTTGCCTAATTAATATGCAAATGCCCCATTACTCAGTATCAGGTAACTTTGACCACTGACCAAAGTGTGTAGGATTATGCTATAGTATTACAATGAGGTTGAATGGACCACAAGTGCAATTATTCTTTTTCTTTTTTGGTCAGTGCCTTCCCTCTATGTTACAACATTTAACTGCCAAAACGGTTTTATTGCAAAGTACACATTCGTTTTGACATCAATGGACTCACATGCATCCATCATATATCTGTACTAATACATTTCAATGTGTGTGTGTTTCCTCTATAACCCCAAAACCGTGATACCTGGGGCCCCAAACTTTGTATGCATACTAAGAGAACTCGAAGGAAGTGCATGAATGAAAATTGTGTGTTTGGGTTAATTTAAACACCCCTTTGAAGATAATTAATGGCCTTATTTAATTATCCTTTAGCAAGGCATAATCCTTGGTCAGCCCTCTGTCAGCTTTCTGGGGTTTTAATTTGCTATTTTGTTCAGCATATTCAAACATGCCTTGATTTGGAAACACGATCTGCTCTCACAGACAAATTAAACTATATAACTGAAATATTAAATCTGATTTTTTTTTTCTGGGCCCGTATTTTTTTTCCACATTTACTTATAATGCTTGTTTTCTGTTCATTTATAATTGCATTATATCTGATTTGAGAATCGGATCTTGTGGACTAAATAAGTATCAAAATCTGGAGTGAAATGTGAAAATTTCAGCAAATTAGTGATGTTTACAACTAAGTGTATTTATTTAAGCAAAGCATTAGGCTTAATCTTTTTTGAATGTTTGGATGATTATATTGAGTGAATAAAGATGAAGGAATGTGCAGAAATTGTAACTACATTGAGCACAACGCTGTGCTCAATAATCTACTTTTGCAAGCCAAGGGGATACAGTCTGCAAGGGGCCTTTTTTTCGATAATTACATATGCAGTTTTCTTTTTACCATTTTGTGTGATCTGCTTTCATGACAAAATATTAATATAATCTTTACTAGTGTGTGTGTGTGTGTGTGTGTGTGTGTGTGTGTGTGTGTGTGTGTGTGTGTGTGTGTGTGTGTGTGTGTGTGTGTGTGTGTGTGTGTGTGTGTGTGTGTGTGTGTGTGTGTGTGTGTGTGTGTGTGTGTGTGTGTGTGTGTGTGTGTGTGGTATTTTGTTGCCTTGTAGCATGGAAATCCATCTAATGGCACCATATTTTGTACAGAGCATCAGTGCTGCCAAAGCAGTCTCCTGGGCTATTGGGCGCAATTCTGAACAGGTCACCACTGGTACTTATTTTGCTGACCTTGGAAGGATGACAGGCTGAGTCAACCCCACCTGGTATTAATTCTATAGGTGAGCAGAATTTGAACTCAGGACCCTCAAATTCCAAGCTCACCACCCTAACCATTAAGCCAACACCAGGCATATGCACTCAACACCATCACTGTTAATCTGTCATTATCGCACCAATCCTGTAACCAGAAGCGTCAGTGGAAACAATTACATGTCGGTAAGGGTCAAAAAGTCTTAACCTATGTAAGATGGAAATCAGACTTCTCCACCTTTTATTTCTGCATCATAAACCAAAATTTCCAAGTGAAAAACAAATTCAACGAATTTCAGAAAATAATTAAAAATACAAGAGTAGAATATCTTGGTTGGATAAGGGTCCATCCACCCCCTTATAATACCAATTGTAAATTCACTCAGGTGGAGGCTAATTCACTTGGTGTGTGATTTTGAAGGTAATTGGTTACACCTGTGTTAAATTGGAATGATTATGATTATTTCAGAATAAAATAAGCTGTTCCTGTAGGTTTCCTCTGTTGGGTAGTGCATTCACAACAAAGACTCAACGATGAAGACCAAAGATCTTTTAAAAGACCTCCGGGATAAAGTTATGGGATGGAAATAAAAAATATTTCAAAGACCTTGAATATCCCTAAGAGCACAGTCAAGACAATCATTAAGAAGTGAAAGCATATGGTACCACCAAGACCATGCCGAGATTAGGCCGTCTCTCCAAACTGGATGGCCAAGCAAGGAGGAGACTGATCAGAGAGGTCACCAAGAGGCCAATGGCAACTTTGCAAGAACAAAGACTGGTCACTGTGTACAGGTGACAACAATATCCCAAGCACTCCACAATTCTGGTCTACACGGTAGAGTGGCAAGAAGGAAGCCATTACTCGAAAAAGCCCACCTTGAGTCCTATTTGAGGTCTGCAAAAAAACCACACTGGAGATTCTGAAGCCATGTGGCAAAGGTTTTGTGGTGGCAAAGGTTTTGTGGTCTGATGAAACCAAGATGGAGCTTTTTGGAAAAAATGCAAAACGTTACATTTGGTGCAAACCCAACACAGCACATAACCCAAAGAACACCATCCCTACTGTGAAGCACGAGGGTGGCAGCATCAGGTTATGGGGATGTTGCTCATCAGCAGGGACAGGGGCACTTGTCAGGATAGAAGGGAAAATGGATGGAGCAAAATATAGAAAAATCCTTGAGAAAAACTTGCTGTCATATGAAAGAGAGCTGAAATTTGAACGGAAGTTCACCTTTCAGCATGACAATGACCTAAAGGACGCAGCCAAAGCTACACTGGAGTGGCTCAGGAGCAAAAACATAAATATCTTTGAGTGGCCCAGTCAGAGCCCCAACCTAAATGCGATTGAAAATCTTTGGCATGACTTGAAGAATGCTGTCCACCAATGCTCTCCATGCAACTTAACTGAACTTGAACAGTTTTGTATCGAAGAATGGGCAAATATTGCCCAATCAAGGTGTGCAAAGTTGGTGGATACCAATTGCAACAGACTCACAGATGTAGTTGCTCTCAAAGGTGTTTCCACCAAGTATTAACTCAGGGGGTGGACACTTATCCAACCTAGAAGGGCAATCGATGAAGTGCATACCTCCGCCATGCACGAAGGAGGAGGAGATTGGGACCATACTCTGTGCAGAGCATTGGTGTTGCTTTAGCAGTCTCCTTGGCTCTTTGGCACAATTCTGGATGGGTTGCCACTCCAGCACAGATTACCAGCAAGCTGACACTCATTTTTCCGACCTCGGAAGGATGACAGGCTGAGTTAACCCCACCTGGTATTAATTCAACAGCTGAGCGGGATTTTAACTCAGCACCCGAAGATCCAAAGCCCGCCACACTAACCATTAAGCCAACACCAGACATTCCACGCAATGCCCGATCCACAAGAACATATCTGGCCCAATACATTTTTGAAATATTATGCTACATGTTGTTTTTCACCATAACTCTTAATGTTGAAGAATCACTTTAAAAATTAAATAATTATCGTATCCAGATCCAAATTCGGATCTTCACCAAAATCGAATTATTTCTTCCTTGTCACACACTCAACCTCTCCATCAAATTTCATCCGAATCTGTCGACAACTTTTTGAGATATTGTGCCATATATTAGTTTATCTCTTTCTCTCCCTCTCTCTCAATGGTGAAGAATCACTTTAAAAATTATTGGATCTGGATCCATATCTTCACAAAAATTGAATCAATTCTTCCTTGTCACAAATCCAATCTATCCACACAATTTCATCCGGATCTGTCCACAACTTTTTTGAGATATCCTGCACACAGACAAACAAACAAACAGACAGAGAGGGGTAACAAGATATTCTAGTTTTGTATTTCAAATTAATTTTCTGAAGTTTGTTGAATTTGTTTTTCACCCGGAAGTTGTGGGTTACGATGTGTAAATAAAGGTAGGAAAAGTCTGATTTGATGCAATTTAGTTCCAAGTTATAAGGCAATAAAAGGTGAAATTTTTGAAAATATCCTGTAGACTTTCTATACGCACTGTATATTCTAATATGTTAAAGAACTATGGGAAGGATGCTATCTCACTGTAATTTTGCAGATGCTGCAGTATCCATGGCCCACTTTTGAGATTATAATTAATCTTCTTCCAAACAGAAATAAGCCTTGTGTACTTATCCTTACACCTGCATCAATATCTCAGTCGCAGATGCATCTGCAGAGTCATTAATAAATCAAATCTGCCAATAACCTCATGAAATATTAAACCACCGATATCTTTAAATATTTTAAAACGTCGATGTGTTTTGTTAATTATTCACGTGATCGATACGTCCTTTCGAAGTGATAAGCTGCCGACACAATGCTGTAACAATGGTGACTTTCCAGTCGAGATCAGTGGAAAGGACCATCGGGCTTGTTGGACACAAACTTGACAAACCCTCCCAGAAGTTGTTTCCCGACGTTTATTTATTCGTTGATAGACACACACTTTTTTGTGTCAGATCTGCTGCCACCTTACTCCATTACACGGTTCGATTTCAACGATGGAAGGAATATCCATGGGGATGAAATCAGGTGGACAGATTATCATGATTACCCAAACTCGAGCAAGCTGTAACACGTGTACAAACAAAACACTCCGAAATGAATCATTCAGCCCCAATTGAGTCCATATGTGATTTGATTAGCCTGTTCGCATCACAAGAATTCCCTTTATGTGTCGCTCCTTGTACGGTCTGGTCGTTTTGGTCTCTTAGAATGAGATAAAGACCTCCAATAGTTCTTGTTCCAAACTCTCCGAGAGGTATCGTGTGGACTTGCGAAGTTGAGACCTGGACCTTCGATCATCTATCTGACGCAACAAAAATGGGCAATTTCTGCACAAATGTGTCTCAGGTATAAATTGTCACGAAAATGTCTCGTTGCCTTGAACTGTTGTTTCCTGACCCATTAATTACTTCCAGATTTTTGCATGAATCCATGTGCTCAAAAGTATGTCATGTATTGCTGTCGAATATTTATCTTCATACTAACTTACACGTCCTTAATTGCCAAAAAAAAGAAGTATTGTTTGGCTAAGATGATATATTTCATATTATTGTTTATAAGGATATACAAGTAATTCGTATAAATTGATGCAGGAGGGGGCCATTTGGCCCATCGTGCCTGTGCTCTATCAACACAACAATACTGCACATTCCATCCATCTGTTCATTTAATTTTTGTGGACGGAGAAGAGGGTATGTCTGTTTTTGGCTTGATGGTTAGGGTGGTGAGCTTGGGATCCTATGATCCTGAGTTCAAATCCCACTTGGCTGGTGAATTAATACCAGGTGGGGTTGACTCTGCCTGTCATCCTTCTGAGGTCGGCAAAATGAGTGCCAGCTTGCTGGTTTCCTGTGTTGGAGTGGTGACCTGTCGGTATTGTGCCCAATAGCCAAGGAGACTGCCTAGGCAGCACCAATGCTGTGCACAAAGTATGGTCCCAATGGATGGATGGGAGGAGGGTGGAAGTGGTAGAGATCAATGTGGCAGGGATGGGGACATCACCATTGGTGGAGGGGTGGTGATGAAGGTGGTTGGTGGGTGAGGAATGCACAAACACCGACAGACCGACCTCACAGTCACCTTTTGATGACACCTTTTCACAGACATCACAATCACTACACAACTATACAATCACAACCTCATTGCAGAATACATGACACAGCTGTCTTTGGGAATTAATTGGGTTTTAGAGTTAATCAGTAGATTTAGGCAAGAAATTCATTTGACTCAGCCCTGCCATTATGATTATGCCCAGTCCCACAAATGTATGGGATTGTCAAAAAAATACATTCCATGAAATACTCATGTACACGACGTCTTGATGGACCAGATGACTGGATTACATAATCAGCATGCTCAAAACAATCAGATGTTTCTCCATCATCCCATTTTTCCAGAGATCCTGGCTGTACAGTGTAATGATGGCAAATCACCAGAAATCGTGGAATTTCTCTTAAATCTGTGGTTGTTTCTTCTTCCATAAGTTTCACCAAGGCGAATGTGTCACTGCTGCAGAGGAGTTCGTCCTCTACCAGTTTCACCAGAGGGGCTATAGGTTTGCTTTCTGGTTGTCGATCCCTCCATCCCACAAGTGGTTTTTCCAAGATTTTTTTCCCATACCTTTCAACATATTCAACTGAAACATGGTATTCGGCTTTATTATGAAAAGTTACAGAACCAGCTCGAGTTTCAGGGCATTTCGTCAATTTTTCACAGAATTGTGCCCTTTTTACACGAAGAAAATATCACACAGATATGGGTCGGAGTTCAACTGCTCTGACTTCACCCCACACTGATTTACACCAATTTGCTGGACAGCTGGTCTGACTCCACCTCAATAAAATCATGCACTGCCATTCCATGAAACAGCACAGATCAGTAGGTCTCAGGCCTTAGGCCTGGGTGTTAGTCCATGGCCCAGTGCAATTACAATGATCCCAGGTATATAACCAGAATGTATTATACATGCACATAAGCCGTACGCATGTTTTTGCTTCATGTGTGTACATCAGGTTATTTTAATATGAAACAAGCAAAGCCGATAAATGAACGAAACACAGTGGGTTAGAGTTTCTTCTTCTTCATGTTGGTTCTGGTATTGGCTTGAGCGTGCATTAAAGCAAACTAATTTTATCTCCAATTTGTTATCTGAGTTGTCTTTATTGGTTTCTAGTCTTACAAAAGATATCAGGGAATGAAAATTGCTTTTACTTTTATTTTGCTGAATCAACCCAAAACAATGCTTAAGAGAGTTTCTTCTTCTTCATTTTGTTTCCGGTATTGACTCTCGCATGTGTTAAATGCAAACAATTTTTTTTATCTCCCGAACATTCAATGGGTCTAATAGGGAACATGTATTGCCAAGCAATTCTTATTCTTGTTATTGAATGTCCTTTGCCATTGCAGACAGGACCCCAGCCTTCTATTTTAAGCACTCTTCTCGCTCTTGAAAGCTAATAGCTAGTATCAATCTGCATCGGTGGACATGTTGAACAATGGATGGAATCAACAGGACGTTTATTGAGATATGCCAACCGATGTGGGAAGCAAGAAGACTCTGAGGTTTCAGGTGTTAACCCTTCGTTGCGGCAAATCTCTAACTTTTGCTTTTAATATCTTGTTCCGTATGTGATAAATAATATCAACTGCATATCCAGTTTACCTCTGTATCTTACACTGTTAATATCATGGGAATTCAATGAACTATGCATTTTATGCTCCATATCTAACACAGGTTATACTTCTACATTTAAATAAATACAACATGTGAACAGAAAAAAAAAACCACAAGGAGAAAAAAAATGTAAAATGTTGTTGCTCCCTTGGTTTTAATAATTTTGCTCTATGGAGTTGAAGGGCGAACCCATATTTATTTACAACACAAATGGCCACCAGTCTACCAGTCGGCCATCTTTGATGAGATCGCAAAATAAAGTGAGGTGCACGTGTACGCCATCATGCACTGTGCCTGTGCCAAGTTTGAACAAAATCGGACCATGCATGTCCAAGAAATGGATGGGGATAAGTTTAAGTAACAAAATGGCCGACAGTCGGCCATCTTGGATATGATCTCGAAAATAAATGAGGTGCAAAGGTAAGACATGATTCATTATCGTGTACCAAGTTTGACCAAGATTGGCAAATGGATGTCAGAGATATGATTGCGGATGGACCCACGGACAGATGAGACCCAATCCATAAGCCTCTGTTTCAGACTAAATCCAACATTGGCTAAAAAACGTGCACACATACATCCAAACATACATACATATATATATATATATATATTGTATATACATACATATTGTTACGGCTGTGGAAATTCGCATTACACCATAAAGGGCCCTCAGGTGAGATATATCCATAGGTACATGTGTAGTTAGCCCAAACCCGTTGTATAGAGGGAATTGATATGATCCATCCGGGCTGCGACGCTTTGAGTTAGCCATTTTTTCTGTTCTATCTTTTATTTCAAACAAACAGCATCTCAACTACCATGCCATCCCCATCGCAGCGCCAACCACACTACAACCACGCCACCGCCACCATCTGCGCGACCACATCTTCGCCACTACGTCCGCTTCCGAACAGCAAACAAAGGCAGAAAGGAGGGAACTGCGAGGATGCGCAGGTTTTTCGCCTGTTTCCCCCGTTTGACTTCCCCGCGCTTTGGAGTGGAGGAGGGGCGATGCAGGTCAAAGGTCAGAGGTCATGTAAAGGAGGAGTCTCATTTTGGGGGAATAATTCTTTGGCCCAGAGCCAAAAACTGACTCCCCCGGCCCCCGCACGGAGCGGGGTGGAGGGAAAGCGTGAGGGAACGCCCTTTTCGGGAACCCTCTCGAAGGAAGGTGGAGCCGAGAATGGGACGGGGCGAAGAGCGGAGTCCCACGCGATAAAAGACGGACACGGGCGGGCGCGCTTGCGCTTCCTCTTCCGCCTCTTCCTCTTCGTCTTGGCTGGTGGTCTGGTTGGTCTTCGGTTGGTTTTTGTGAAGAGTTGGCCTTCGGGAAGAGGTCCTGCGTGCGCGCCTTGGCGAGCGGCCCTGTCACGAAGGCACGGACGGGAGACGCGGGAGCGCCAGTAGTGAGGTGGACCTGCGCCTCCAGACGCGGAATGCCGGAGAGGGTTAGCCGGCCGCGAGAGAGGTCGGGGCCAGGCGCGACCACGCTGACGGTTGCGGGAGAGGGACTCACCAGCCATGAAAGGGAAGTCGCGACTTCTTTCTTTCTTTTCCTTTTCCTTTGCTTTTTGAATAAATGCTTGTGATGGCGCCGTCCGTCAAGTAGTATTGTTTTAAGTGCTGCCGTGTGTACACGTATTCGGTTGTAGCTCTGCATTGTTTCTTTTGTTTTAATTGCTTTATGTGCATTACTGTATGACTGTAAATACGTGCCTTACGTGCTTGTCTGTGTGTGTGTGGGAATAAAAATGCTTGCTTGTTGAACTGTTCCCGCTCTGCTTCGTCTCTTTCCTTCGTTTGAACCTCCATCTTGCATCTCGTAAGGGGTTCGTAGTGGGTTCAACATCCCGGTAATTCATCGGAACCGTCAAGGCCGACGATAACACCGCTCGGTTATCACTGTAGCACAGAACGGACCGCTTAAACGGTTCGTGTCCGGCGTCGGCCTGTGGCGTGGTACGATCGCCTGGTCGACCATCCGCGCTGGTACTTAGGTAGATCGAATTTGGCGAGCAACCCTATCCTGCGCGGGTGGGCAATAGTCACGGTCGTGGTGGGGTTAAACCCCCACCCGTGACGAGCTCCCGGCATTGTTCCGAGAGGGTCATGACAGAATTGTCCGTCCGGTGGGCGACGTGCCGCGATTCGAGTTACGTGGCCGTCCGCATGCCGGCGGGCGCGAATTTCTTCAACCGCAACAATATATATATATATATATATATATATATATATATATATATATATATATATATATATATATATATATATATATATATATATATATATATATTGTTGCGGTTGAGGAAATTCGCAAACCACCATTCAGGTCCCGAAGGTGAGATATCTCTGTAAGTACATGTGTAGTTAGCCCCAAACCCGTTGTTTAGAGGGAATAAATGTGATTCATTCGGGCTGCGACCCTTTGAGATAGCCGTTTTTCTGTTCTATCTTTATTTTGAACCAACCACGTCTCAACCGCCATCACACAACCACCAACCACAACTCCGCTTCACAACAACGCCAACAGCCACGATCTTTACCTTCACAACTCGCTCCCACAAACATCGCATCACCGCCATTCCAAACGGCACCATGGCCATAAACCACCACTTTAAACCCTCCACCACCTTCACCTCTCCTTCTGCAGCCATTCCCGCACCACTTGCGAGCACCGAGTGTCAGGCTGTCCTGGCCTCGTCCTGTCCTAACCCTAACGACACCCGCAAAGGAGCACGAAGTCGGGGCACCGCCGCGCCGCCACATTTGCGGCTCATCACAAAGACACGGGTAGGATCCACCCGGTCTCGCGGACCTGACCGCTCTTTCAGGTCCCGTGCAAATATTGGCCCACAGGCCCCGTCTGCCCCCTTGTCTTTGAGGATGGCCCTTTTCTTTTGCTTTTGAGTCAATGTGTTGGCGCCGTCTGTAAAGTAAAACTGTGTTTTGCCGTGTGCACGCGTAGTCGGTTGTAGATCTGCATTGTTGTATTTATTTTGTTGCAATTGCTGTAGGTGCATTCTGTTTAATTGTATATGTGTGCTCTCCATGTGCCGCAGAATAAATGTGCATCATGTTGAACTGTTTTCCCATTTCGCTTCGTCTTTTCTTTAATTGAATCTCCATCTTGCTTCACGTAAAGGGTTGGTAGTGGGCTTAATACGCCCGATAATTAATCGGAACCGTCGAGGCCGACGATAACACCGCTCGGTTATCCCGATAGTACGGAACTGGTCGCTTAAGTGGCCCGTGTCCGGAGTCGACCTGCGGCGAGGTGCGATCGCCTGGTCTACCCTCCGCGTGGGTACTTAGGTAGGTCGAGTTTGGCGAACAACCCTATCCCACGCGGGGGGCTGATTGGCACGATCGTGGTGAGGCCGAAAGGCCCACCCGTGACTAGCTCCGGCATTAGTCCGAGAGGGTCACGACAGAATTGTCCGTCCGGTGGGCGACGTGCAGCGATTCGAGTTACGTGGCCGTTCGCACGCCGGCGGGCGCAAATTCGCAACAATATATATATATATATATATATATATATATATATATATATATATATATATATATATATATATATATATATATATATATATATATATATATATATATATATATACACACACATGCACTCCGGCACGCACACACACATGTACACGACTCTACACACATGCACTCACGCACACACACACATGCACACGACTCTACACACATGCACACACACACATGCACACGACTCTACACACATGCACACACACACATGCACACGACTGTACACACATGCACACACACATGCACACGACTCTACACACATGCACACACACACACATGCACACGACTCTACACACATGCACACACACGCGCACACGCACACACACACACACACGCATACGACTCTACACACATGCACACATGCACACACACACACACACACACATCCATACAAACACACACTTCTTCTTTTCCCATTTTATTGCCTCCTCCACCGAAGGTGAAGGAGGTTATGTTTTCACCTCTTTCTGTCTGTTTGTTACTTGCAAAATTAAAGATTTTTCAAGTATATTGGTCAGTCGATTTTGGTATTCTGTCTGTTTGTTACTAACGAAATCGAAAAATTTCGTATGTATATTGATGACTTCCGTCCTCTGTTTGTTTGTTTGTGTGTTTGTGTGTTTGTTTGTAGGCACGATAACTCGAGAACGGAAGAAACTACCAATGTCAAATTACACCACGTGATTCAGGAGGGTGATGGCTCGCGCTGATTAGATTTTGGTCAAAATCGGTCAAAGGTCAAGGTCACAGTGAGGTCAAACATAATTCCGTAAATTCATGTGGAGAAATGGAGTATTTTTGCTTCGCTCGACGTTACGAGTTCGTTTTAACTTCGATTTTAATTTTGTCTTCGGTTTTTGCGATCGCTTAGGACGCTTAAAACTCGGTTGTCGAAATTCTGGTAAAAATCGGATGTTTTGGAGACGTTTTAAGATTGTATAAAAATATTTCACTTGACGCGTCATGGGTCGTCACGTGATGCAGCGCGCTCGAGCAGACTCGTCGTTGAGTCACGTAAAGGTTTTGCGTGTGCGCGTTGACGGTGTTTTCGATAAATTGGTGTTTAAAAGTCATTTTTTATCCCAATAAAGGTTATCGTCGCATGCCTGACTCGCTAAGCTGTCGGATTATGTTAAGATTGTTGGTGGATGGCCGAATATTACGGTTTGTGACTTTGATAAAATAATATTAAATAATTGCGTGGAGAAATGGAGATTTTTGCTTCGGTCGATGTTACGATTTTTGATGGTTTGGTACAGAATCATTGTAGAAACTTCTGGTTTGCGTCGCAACCTTCTCTAGAGACAGCTTTTATTAGACAAGGTCAGAGGTCAAGTTGACGATTTCTTAAGTACCAGTCTATGACTGTTTGTCTATTTGTCTATCTGTTTGTTGCCTACAGATCGCAATTTTAGACCGATATTCACGAAACTTCACCACATGGTAGTGTTTGTCATCAGGAAGAAGCCGATTGTTTTTGAGGTCAAAAGATCAAAAGGTAAACATTGACCAAAGGTCAGCAACTCAGGTGGAATTTTTAAAATCCTCAATTTTCATCCGATTGACATGAAATTTGAAGAGGATATATATTTCAGGTCACTGAATTCAACCACCAATTATTTTAGAGGTCAAATTTGTTTCATCGGTTTTGCAAGTATCATGCTCTGCACAACATCTTGTTTGTTTGTTTGGTTGTCTTTGTTTGTTTGTGTGAAGGAGATCTCAAAAAGTTGTGGACCGATCCGGAAGAAATTTTGGTGGACAGGTTAGGTGTGTGACAAAGACGAAATGATTAGATTTTGGTGGATATCCAGATCCGGATCCAACTACTAGATTTTTTTAAGTGATTCTTCACCATTGAGAGATAGGGCCAAAAATGATATATAGCACGATCTCTCAAACAGTTGTGAATGGATTCGGATGAAACTTTGTGGAAATGCAAACAAATTTTTATGGGTCAGAAGGAGAGGGGGAAACACAATAGCAGGTTGATAGAGAAAATGGAAAGAGACTTCAAAGATGAGGGACGTGATGAAGAATGAGGAAGAGGGAAGGACACAGAGTGGACAAAATGGATCTCGAAGCAAACTTTCAGGAAGGAAAAACAGGAAAGTTGGAAAGAGTTAGGCTTGGGGAGAGTTAACGGGGATAGTTAAATCTGAGTTGAATCTGAATCTGTCATTAGCCAATGAATCCACATACTTGTCACCCCCAGGACCCTTACACTGGCAGCTGGTCTTGGGAGCAAAGAGTGAAAAGGACGAATTATTTCAATTTTGGTGAAGATCCGAATCTGGATCTTGATACGAGGATTATTTACTTTTTTAAGTGATTGTTCACCATTGAGTGATTGGGCCAAAAACGATATAGTACTGCATAGCATGATATTTCAAAAATGTATTGGGCCTGATATGTTCTCATAGATCAGGCATTACGTGGGGGAGGGATGCGCTCTACAGAGTACTCTTCTAGTTTTTGTTGGTTTTGTTTCAATTTAGTTTGTCATCAAAACCAGTGAAGTCTAAATTTAGGAGGAAAGTCCTTTCTAATTTAATAACATGCAAGCTCCTGGTTTGAATACAGGTATTCTAATTCGTAAATTAATCTTTAGTTTCAACATATCTACAAATTATATAGTTCAATGTCGTTCCAGACACACTTTGGGTGACCCTGTTGTGGATCGATAACCATCGTTAAAACTGGACACCCTCTCGAAACGCTTCGATCAGCCCTAGAAACCAGACACCGTGCATGCCCTTGCTGTGGCTCGGAGGATGTGGATTACAATGTCGTTTGGTATAATCTACATGATCTATCTGTGTGTTGTTCTCAAACAATCAGCTCATGGTGTGTTAGTAATACTAATAAGGCTTGCTGGCCCATGAGCAAAGTAATGTATATCACATCGCATTGGTGATGACAGCGAGGAAGAGGAAAATTGTATAAATATTGCTGCAGATTTCAATTTCCATCACCCCCTCCTTCCATCTTCCAGAGATCAGGACCAAATCGATCTCGTTCCGACACTCTGGAAAATTCGGAAAGTGTTTTTGTTCTGCCGCCTGTCCATTCTACCTTGTCTGTCTCTGACATTCTAGGAGTCCCAGCTGACTGTGCAGTCTCACCCCTGAAAGGCCCAGTCAAAGCCAATGAATCCACATACTTGTCACCCCAGGACCCTTACACTGGCAGCTGGTCTTGGGAGCAAAGAGTGAAAAGCAGCCTCACGGCCCATGAGCAAAGCAAACATAGTCAAACATGGTCGAAGATGGTATGTAGCAGGTAGGTTATTCTTCATCCACCAATTATTTTCATTGCCAATTCGACATATTCCGAGGTTTTTGGAAAGAAGCTCAGTTTAAAATAGGGTGTTTGGCACACTCCTCTCATGGTGTGCCAAACACCCTTTATATTCGTATACAGGGCATCACAATGTTGGTATGATGTCACTGCTGCAATTCATGCTGTGAATGTTGTTTTTTTTTGCAGAGTGAATTAATTATAAATAATATATCTGGGCTTGTGGAGGAGCTAGGACATATAACAGATCAGGATGCAACAGAATAAAAGGAACAGCAAAAGGAGAGGGAGAAACACAATAGCAGGTTGATAGAGAAAATGGAGATAGAGACTTCGAAGATGAGGGACGTGAGGAAGAATGAGGACGAGGGAAGGACACAGGGTGGACAAAATGGATATAGAAGCAAACTTTCAGGAAGGAAAAACAGGAAAGTTGGAAAGAGGTGGGCATGGGGAGAGTTAACGGGGATAGTTTAATCTGAGTTGAATCTGAATCTGTCATTCGGCCTGAATTTCGACTTGTGGTTTACTTCTGTGTTCATTATTCAAATATTCTGTCTGTAACAAGATATTTTTGGGGATTATGTAGTAATATGATAAATCTTGACTTCCAATGTTTCGTTTTTTATATATTGGAGTATGGCGGGTGAGCAGACTCCATGGGGTAATGGTTAGAGTGTCCGCTTTGAGTTTGGGAGGTGGTGTTTAAACCCTGGCCAAGTCATACCAAATAAATTTTCATAAGTACGTGCTGCTTACTTCCTTGACGCTCAGCATTTAAAACGAGAGAGCATGGACAAACAATACTGAGTAGGCAATGACAAACCACCTAGTATAACCCTTGCCAAGAAACTACTTCAGCAGCACAATCACTCTGTAAAGAGTATGGTACATCAAAAAAAAAAATCCTTAACGAATTTTCTCACACACGGTATCCAGAACATACATTGAATCAAAGCACTTTGTACTCGTTGAAAATATGCGGAGCTTAACTTATTTTATCTTCAAAACAACAGACAAGGACATCTGCTTCCAAGTGCGCTTACTGAAGGAATCACAGGAGTTCAAAGCATAGCTTTTATGGATCTCGAGGCAAGTGTCCATGAGTCCATGTGCCTTTACGTTGACTTATCGTGAGCAAGATGTATCGTTAACTTTTGCTTGTCAGACTCAAGTCTAAATACTTGTGGCTGAGATTGCTATCTGCAGGTTCCACGGAACATGTGGTCAGCACACCCACGACAGGTATGAAAGGCTCACCACCGCGTAGACAAGGAGCACATTACAAGCATCGCGTGGCGTAATGCGCACCAAGATTAATGGACTACCACGATGGGTACACCAACGCTCCTTGCTGTAGCCACAGTGCTCCAGGCACTGGGACCTATTAAATAAAGAACTTTTCCATTTATGATGTATTTGCAATCTGGCACCAAGCCATAAACGGGTGCATTTTGAAAGCAGTCGATCTGGGGGGCTTTAGGGAATAGAGAATTGCAAATTTGGCTTAACCTGCTTGGCTTTTCTAAAGCTCGCTGTTTCTACACATCTATGCTTTGAAAGTTTCCATTCTAAATGGTCCATCTAAATGGTTCTAAATGGCAGCACACACACACTCACACTCACACTCACACTCACACTCACACACACATTGCTGGAATTATAGAAATGATGTGTAAAAGCTCTGTGTATTTATTTCTCTGTCATGCAGAAAGTGACCTCACGTTCGTGACATCGCCTTCGTCGTTGAAAAGGAGGCACATGCGATATGAGTGTGAGTTAGCGTCCTTTGCTATTTTGTTTCCACTTGGGAAAGGTGAATTGATGCCGAGAAAAACTTTTACTCCATGCATCTGAATTTGGGTTGATTGCATCACCATTCCGGTTGTTTTCACAACTATAACGCCAGAGGTGAGACGTAAGAAATTTTTATTTGCAATATATATATATATATATATATATATGTATATATATATATATATATATATATATATATATATATATATATATATATATATATATATATATATATATATATATATATATATATATATATATATATATATATATATATGTATATAATATGGGTGAATAATTTTACTCAGTCATTTGAAATTATCACTGATAATAAATATATTTCGCAAAATAATCATAATTTTCTTTCTAAAACAAAAGTAAATCCACAAGCCAATGAGTTATATTCTTTAATAACTGTGCTGTGAAGGTGTTGATGCAGGGATATGCTCTTAGCCCCCATCAATTTTAACGGGCTTTACACGAGTGAATAATAATAATGGTCCCAGTACTGATCCCTGATGTTAACCCATCACTTACATCTTCCCAGCTAGACATCCTCACACTCAGCTATTGTTTGCTTCCTATCACTAATCAAGTTTCTGATCCAGGCAGCTACCTGATCAGCCATACCACAAGCCCTCACCATGACCAACAACCTGCTCTGTGGTAGCTTATCAAATGCTTTCTGAAAGTCTCAATGCACATCATCCACTACACTTTCCTCTTCCACACAATCAGAAACTACGTCATAGAACTCCAATAAATTTGTTAAATAATTAATAATTAAAGTTTGCATTTAGCGGGAACAATCGTATTGGTGGCAGACGGATGGTTGTTCTTTGCAGATTATGCGGTTTTACCGTGTGAGACATAATCCACGGCGATGCTCGCGATAACAGTCATGAGGTGCGTCTGATGTTTAAACGACGAATGTGGCCATCATTGGTTATATATTTATCGGTATCCCATCCTGATGAGGGCAAACAAGCCCGAATTCAGGACGGGATGCCGGTGAAGTCATGGGGAATCACTCCTATGGAGTGGTCCAATTGTATGAGCATGCATTCTGGCCTTTCATGGTTAGGATGTGTGTATGTGTTTGACCATGTGCTTCAGCCTTTGGGCTGAGGGGCATGTGTATGCCAATCGTACAGTCTTGCAGAACTGTGTACTTTGGCCATGGGGTCCAGGTGCATGTCCCAAGCTGTTTAAATGTTTTGATTTTTTTACCTTTTTTTTGTCTAAAAAAGGCACCTTCAAAAGAGGCAGATAAGCAGAAATTAGGATAGGTAGCTCCATTCGATGTTCAACTGATGTTGACCATGTAATCTTTGTCTGTTTGACAGAATCACCATGTTGAAAACTCCAGATTGGAGGTGACACTTTGGTGGAGGACTATGTCCAGTGGAGATCAGAGGAGTGCTCATCACACTCGCAATGTTTCGATTTACCCACCGGTCGCATCACGTGCCTTCAGGTTGAATGTTTTGCATTCACGGGAACAATCATCTGAGTGGCAGACTGATTGTTGTTCTTTGCGGATTATACAGTTTTACTGTGTGACACATAATCTGTGGTGATGCCCACCATAACAGTCAGGTGGTGCATCTGATATGTTCACACTAGCGGGGTACGCATGCTGACATATTGTAAACAATAATGCACCCTGCTTCCCCCATTGTCTCCGGTCACTCACCTGCATGTTTTTTTCTTCATTTATTTTTTTCTGTTACTCATATTTTCATTTACCGACGCTTTCCAACAGTTCTCTGATTTTTCCCAGTGTTTCAGCTTCGGTATCCATCGGCACGCAAAATTTTAGCTTTCGACGTCACCCGGAAGGTTCCGAACTTTAATATCAGTCAGTGAATCAGTGGTTAGGATATATATATATATATATATATATATATATATATATATATATATATATATGTATATATATATATTGTTACGTTTGAGGGGGGGGTATGCATTCAAAGGGTGATTGGGATGTTTGGTGAGGTGTGCCATGCTGTTCGAGTTTACCAGGGTCTCGATGTAATGAGTGGCAGTTCGGTGGTGATAAGTTGTCTGGTGGGTGTTCATTTCTTCAAGGGGGGGAATGATAATTGTCACGTGATTAGATGGGGACACGGGATAGGGTGGGTGTGTCTGCGTAGACCCCTTTTTGGTATTCTCTGGAGGCTGGCCGTGACGTCACGGGACGGTGCAGTGGATGGCTCCGCCCCGTGATCACGATTGGCGGGGGGCGACGGCGGTGGGCCAATCAACGGCTCGATTGGAGGTGACGAGGACAGGAGGATAAGGGGGTTTTGTTCGGGGACGAAAGGGAAGAGGAAGAAGATTACAACCAAAAGATCGTGTTTTTTTGGTGGGGAGGCTGTTGCGCGGGGAGCATCCTTGTTGTTGTGCTGATTCTATCGTGTTCTTGATCGTGTCTTGGAGCCTTGCTGAGCCTCGTGCCTCACCTTGGTTGGCTCTGGGGTTCTGCTGACTCGGAGTACGGGGTCGAACGGCGGGCGGACCTGCCTCCCTCTCCTGCTCGCAACTTGGCGCCAGAACTGGTTCCCTGGCGGCTGTGAGCGGACTTGGGTCAAGACCAGGAGGTCGACAGCACCACGGTTTCTCCTGCCCCCCCTGACGAGAGCAAGGCCAGCTCATCCGACGCCGATCCAGGGACAGTTGCGTCCACACCACGGTCCAGCCTGACCACCAGAAATAGCTACTGTGTGTGTGTGTGTGTGTGTGTGTGTGTGTGTGTGTGTGTGTGTGTGTGTGTGTGTGTGTGTGTGTGTGTGTGTGTGTGTGTGTGTGTGTGTGTGTGTGTGTGTGTGTGTGTGTGTGTGTGTGTGTGTGTGTGTGTGCTTGGCGCCTTAGAGGGATTGAGAACTGTATATTCTTTGGAATTGTCTGTGTTTTTCCCCACGCCCGATCCCACACCATCCCGTCGAATCGCCCCGGATCCCTCTTCTTGCCGAGTCTTGTTATTTCTGGTAATAATAAAAAAACAAATAAACATCATCAACTCAGTGAAAAGTGACTCGTGCCACCTTCCTCGTCCCGTTTGCGGAAGAGCGATTAGAACCGCCATGTTTGGGTTATAAACAAATAAACCGCCTCCATCGTTTCGGCTCATTCTACGTTGGCGGGACTGTTCAAGTCCCGTGGACGTCACATTGGTGTCAGGAGTGGGATGTTCGAACCCCTCTAAATTATATTTGGTATCGGGAGAATATACCAAGATTAAAATCTCGCCACAAATTGGAATATAAAATTACTACAGAAAAGCGCGCGAGCGCGGGAAAATTTTGGCGGGAGTTTTCAAATTAAATTTAACTGGTGGCAAACGGGACTTCTGCACCATGGCGGATGTGCAGATGTTTGAGGAGGAAGGCCACGTGTCTGGCAGCGAGTCGGGGGAAGAAGGGAGAGACGGGGGTAGGGTTGGAACCTCCCCCATTCCAAGCGTGGACCGTGCTTCATCGCCCGTAACGGGGCCGGCAGCACCGGAAACTGGCGCGATATCGATCTGGACAATGTTGGAACGTTTAATGAATGCAATGACGACACGGGGGCAAAAATGACAGATCAATTGGGGGTAATGGGGGAACAGTTGCGTGCACGGATTGATTTAATGAGGGATGAATTGGGGGAAAAGATGGAGAAAATGAAAACTGAGATGCAGGAGTGTGTGGATGTTCAATTGGGGGGAATACAAAGTAAATTCGAGGATAGATTGGAGGAAACAAAGGTAGAAATTACATTGGAGGGGGAAAATATGCGGAAGAAATTGGTAGATAAAATTGATGCAACAAACATTCGGGTTGATAAAGTGGAGGAAAGCCTGGAACGTCATCGTGTCTGTGTGGATGCTCGTATGCAGCTGCAAATAGAAGAGTGGGGAGAGCTGAGGAAGCAAGGGATGAATTTGGCGGAGGAGGTAAAAGGATTGGAGGCTCGTTTGGACGAACAAGATAAAATTATGAGCCAAGATGAAGTCTTGGATAAAGGCCTGGTAGAGCCATCTTTTGTAAGTAGAGTGTCCGGGTTGGTTGAGGAGCAGCTACAAACTCGCGACGGAGCCTTGGAGGAGGTTGTGCGGGCCCAGAGGATCCTGCGGGAAGAGGTGAATCGGTCCATTCAACGTTTGGAACAGGAGGAAAAATTGACCCATGAGACCCTCACCACAAAACATCTTTGGCCACAGTGGGCTCCGAAATTGGATACGCAGCCACAAGGGTGTTTGATCCCTGGGCTGGATTCGGACAAGGGAGAAACTGAGAAACGGGCCACCGTAAAAGTGATCCCCCTGGTAAATGTTGACGGGTCAGGGAGCGTTGAAGCTTTTCTGACGAAATTTGAGTGCATTTCCCGACTAAACGGGTGGAATGAGCGGGAATGTACAGGGAATTTGGTGGCAACGTTGCGGGGACCAGCCGCAGATGTGTTAAACGTGATCGCGGAGGGGATGTTGACCAGCTCCCACATTTGCGAGGCGTTGAGCCGTCGGTTTGGGTTCGCGGCAAACTGTGATCTGGTGCGGGCTCAGCTCCAGCACCGCAGATTAAAGCCGGGTGAGACAGTGCAGGAGCTGGCACAGGACATTTACCAATCAGTCAGGATCGCGTATCGGGACCTTACAGTGGAGGTGTGGGACAGACTGGCACTAGAGAAATTTTTAGCTGCTCTTCCTGACCCTGAGGTCCGAGCGCTAGTGGAGTTACAGGATCCACCCACCGTTCACCGAGCGGCCGAGTGCGCGGCCAGGCTGGCCTCGTGGAGTCGGCCGGGTCGGGTTCCAGAGAGGCCATCGGTGACGATCCGACAGACGGAGATCCAGGATCACGGAGGGGGGCTGGGAAAAATTGGCATTACCCAAATGTTTCAGGAAATTTGCCAGAAACTGTCGAGTTTGATAAAGGGTAATTCGGTAGTTGGTGTGCCAAAGCGGCGGGGTCCAGCCCAGCCAATAGAGCAATTCGATTATGGCCGAGGGGGTCCGGAACCGGAAGAGACATTACACCGATACCCACGGGGACCTTTTATGGGGAGTTGTTTCCGGTGCGGGCGAAGAGGACACATGCAACGATATTGCCGGTACCCGACGATGGAGGGACCCTCCAATAGACTTTTAGACTCGGAGAGGGTGAATCCTCCTGCTGAACCGCCAGGTCTATCCGAGATGCCCTTTCATAGGTCGGGTCCGGAGATCACTGTTGGGGGTCGGGGAGACTAGATTGGGCTGAGCATATACGGCCATGCTCGGCTGCTGAGATTGTGGCGAAGTACCCTCCTTTGGTTGAAAAAAATGAATTGTGGGAAAATTGGCATGAGTTTGTAAGTTCTGCTGGGTTTTAGAGTGACAATCGGGACAGTGGGTAATTGGTAACAAAGCGGGCACAAGTGGCTGTCCAATGGCTGGTGCGTGGATCGGGTGAGAAGTGCTGTGTGAGTTGTTTTAAGTTAAGAAGTGAAATGTATGGTGCACACATTGATTTTTTATTGGGCATGGTGTGGTAACAGGGAAGGTCATGGTCAGTGAAGTGTTAGAAATACAGGTGTCACATGTAAGGCCGATGGGGTGGGGGAGTCATGTGGGTTTTGTGGGTGGGGATGATGTGCTTGTCCACAGGGATTGCTGAAGTTCACGGTGAGCGGGAATTGCGACCCCCTTCAAGGAGATTCACCCCTGGTGGCTAATGGTGACAGTGTCTGGAGCCAACTGGGAGAGGGTCTGGTTGGGCGACCAAGGTGGGTAGGACCTTGGCGACCCAGGAAGGCCAGAGGAGCCAGTGAGACCCCTTCCAGTGTGTTGTACGGGATGAGAGCTGATGGCTACCAGGGGGGGTGGGAATTAAAGGGAGCGGGGCGGAGAAACGTCTGGGTTGGACTAAAGCTTACCTGTGGGCATGGTTGCACCTGAGATTCCCCCATCATCTTGTGGTAACCCACCCCACGGCCACGACGGGATTCAGCCTGCATGATTAAAATGGGGACCATGACCTAGAAATGTGATGATTACCATGGTGTGAGTGTTGTGAAGATCTGTGAGTCCCACTCGATCCCGCACAACTTGACATGTGCAGCAAGGGCATGATGTTCTCATAATTTTGGGGTCAAACAAATTTGAAAATTGGCTCCCCAGGTGACGCTGGGTCTATTAGCATCCACTGGGGGAGGCGGTCAAGTGTAAATATCCTGTGAATAGTGTCGTTAAGGCTTAGAGTAGGAATGTAAAGTATAAGTGTTGTGTTTTTGTGGAACCTTTTGTTTCCCCTCCCCAGATCACTGGAAGAGTGCTGGGCAAGAGCGATGATCCGGAGGATGGAGTGCAACTTCGCTCAGTGCTCTCATGTGATAAAATAAAAAAATAAAAAATAAAAAAAAAGGAATGATTGTTTAGGCGAGGATAAGGCCATAAGGGGGTAGTCCATTAAGCAGGATAGGTAAGTTAGCTGCGACTCGCTGCCCATTGCCCCTCCTACTTTATTTCGTTAGGTTAATTAGGTGTGAGTCAGTAAGTGTTAAGGCTGGTACGGTAGCGCCTGTGATATACCTTGCAGGAGCTGCGGTACCAGAGGAGGGGGCAGTGTTACGTTTGAGGGGGGGGTATGCATTCAAAGGGTGATTGGGATGTTTGGTTAGGTGTGCCATGCTGTTCGAGTTTACCAGGGTCTCGATGTAATGAGTGGCAGTTCGGTGGTGATAAGTTGTCTGGTGGGTGTTCATTTCTTCAAGGGGGGGAATGATAATTGTCACGTGATTAGATGGGGACACGGGATAGGGTGGATGTGTCTGCGTAGACCCCTTTTTGGTATTCTCTGGAGGCTGGCCGTGACGTCACGGGACGGTGCAGTGGATGGCTCCGCCCCGTGATCACGATTGGCGGGGAGCGACGGCAGTGGGCCAATAAACGGCTCGATTGGAGGTGACGAGGACAGGAGGATAAGGGGGTTTTGTTCGGGGTCGAAAGGGAAGAGGAAGAAGATTACAACCAAAAGATCGTGTTTTTTTTGGTGGGGAGGCTGTTGCGCGGGGAGCGTCCTTGTTGTTGTGCTGATTCGATCGTGTTCTTGATCGTGTCTTGGAGCCTTGCTGAGCCTCGTGCCTCACCTTGGTTGGCTCTGGGGTTCTGCTGACTCGGAGTATGGGGTCGAACGGCGGGCGGACCTGCCTCCCTCTCCTGCTCCAACTTGGCGCCAGAACTGGTTCCCTGGTGGCTGTGAGCGGACTTGGGCCAAGACCAGGAGGTCGACAGCACCACGGTTTCTCCTACCCCCCTGACGAGAGCAAGGCCAGCTCATCCGACGCCGATCCAGGGACAGTTGCGTCCACACCACGGTCCAGCCTGACCACCAGAAATAGCTACTGTGTGTGTGTGTGTGTGTGTGTGTGTGTGTGTGTGTGTGTGTGTGTGTGTGTGTGTGTGTGTGTGTGTGTGTGTGTGTGTGTGTGTGTGTGTGTGTGTGTGTGTGTGTGTGTGTGCTTGGCGCCTTAGAGGGATTGAGAACTGTATATTCATTGGAATTGTCTGTGTTTTTCCCCACGCCCGATCCCACACCATCCCGTCGAATCGCCCCGGATCCCTCTTCTTGCCGAGTCTTGTTATTTCTGGTAATAATAAAAAACAAATAAACATCATCAACTCAGTGAAAAGTGACTCGTGCCACCTTCCTCGTCCCGTTTGCGGTAGAGCGATTAGAACCGCCATGTTTGGGTT
Source organism: Eptatretus burgeri (assembly GCF_056783735.1). Taxonomy (NCBI): domain Eukaryota; kingdom Metazoa; phylum Chordata; class Myxini; order Myxiniformes; family Myxinidae; genus Eptatretus; species Eptatretus burgeri. The sequence goes on along the minus strand of NC_140974.1, from coordinate 38,102,478 downwards.
ATAAACAAATAAACCGCCTCCATCGTTTCGGCTCATTCTACGTTGGCGGGACTGTTCAAGTCCCGTGGACGTCACAATATATATACAGAGACAGAGAGAGGGGTGCATCTTTGGGAGTAAGCAGAAAGAATATGTTATGCTTTATTAAATAAACACACACGTGATTGGCTGATATCTGCAATCTCTTGGGAATTAGCAGGTTGGAGTCAGTGTGATTACCAAGTGCAGTACTTACTGATTACAACCCAGAAAACTTGAGTGACTTTCACTGAAAAACAACGTTGCATTTATATAGAAGTTTCAGGGATATGTTCACAAACATTATTCTTTATAAACAGCTGTGTGTGACTTGTTGAAAAAAAATTTAGCTGTTAGGTGTTATTTCAGGTGTTATTTCACAACCACTCACTCAGAGTGATTGAGCATGAACCACTCACTCAGGGTGACGGAGCATGAACCACTCACTCAGGGTGACAGAGCACGAAACATTCACTCAGGGTGGTGGAGCAGGAACCACTCGCTCATGGTGACGGAGCACGAGCCACTTGCTGTGAATGACGTGGCGTAGCAAAAGCGTCCACAGAGAGTGAATGGTTTGCTCAGAATGACATAGCGCAGTACTGCTATCGACAATGGGCACTCAGCAAGTGGCTTTAGCACTCATGCAAGCACTCCAATTAAATGGTTGATAAGGAATGGTTGGCTAGGCTGTCGCTGCCTACCATAAAGGATACCTTTAACTTTAAATCCCGTTTTCAACACGCACGAAGCACTCACTCAGGATGATGGCAGTTAATGAAATAAAATGAATTTGTTCAAAAAATGATGATCCACAAAAGAGTTGCTGCCAATGCAGAACAACCCTAGAAACTTCACATAGTTCAATTGCCCGTGAAATAAACATTACAAAAAACCTACCATGCATGCTCGTCAGTGCACGTGTCGCATGGTACATCGGTTCCATCCATCCATTGGGACCATACTCTGTGCAGAGCGTTGGTGCTGCCTATGTATTCTCTTTGGCTGTTGGGCACAATCCTGGATGGGTCACCACTCCAACACAGGATACCAGCAAGCTGGCACACATTTTGCCAACCTCAGAAGGATGGCAGGCAGTCAACCCCACTTGGTGTTAATTCAACAGCCGAGAGGGATTTTAACTCAGGGTCCTAAGATCCCAAGCTATCGACCCTCACCATTAAGCCAACACCAGGTACACATTGGTTCGGGATCCACGCAAACATTATAACTTTTTTGTGAAATGTCTATTTTTCACCAGATTTGCTTTGATTCCGTCCTCGCGGAGAACCTCGCGAAACCTCTGAAAATATAGACACAGATCTGGCAGACGTAATGCATAGGCAGTCCCTCTGGGGGGCAGGGCTTGAGGTCTCGCAGTGAATGCATCAAACCATACAGCTCAATGAAGCAGGTTAATTTTGTTACGTTCCTAAATTTGTTGTTCACTCAATATAATTCTCCAAACAGTAGAAAAAGAAAAGTTTAATGCTTTGGAAATTTCACATTTTCTTGTGTGTCTATGGTGAGGGATGGAACTTAGCCTTGCTTTCTTAAAGTAAATAGGTGTATCGGCTTAATTATAAGACTCGTTATTTCTTTAAATTATCAGATTTCACAACAGATTACGACAGTTATTTAGTCCGGATGATATCCGATCCTAAAAATGGAAATAATATTTTGATGATATTGTTGCGGAAATGACCCTTAGTGTGTTATTAAATATAGGATTAGCCCAGATCTCCCATTAAATGCATGTTTAGCCAGGTTGTTCGGTAAATGGACGTTACATGTGTGTTGGGAGATGTAGGAGGCTGTTCATTGTTCGTATGGTGGTGGTGTACCGAGAGGTTCTTCTCCTTCCTTCCCCTCTCCGAACGAGTGCCTGCCCAGCGCTCTGAGAGGGAGTGGCCTAGAGAAGCGAGCGCCGTGAAGGGAAGGTGGAACTGAGAGCGCAGAGGGGGGAGCGATCGGCTGTACAAGGGATGGCTGTGTCTGTTTGCGATTGGTTTTCGTGAAGAGCGAGCCGAAATAAAAGGAAGGTTGAACTGAGAGCATTGAGGTGGGGTGCGATCGGCTGTACAAGGGACGGCTGTATCTGTTTGCTATCGGCTTTCGCGAAGAGCGAGCCGAAAGAAAGGCAAGGAAGGGACTGCAAGAGGTCTGTCTGCCATCGGCTGGAGGAGAAACTGTTAGCGTCGGTCGGCGATCTGCTGAGGGAGTAACTGAGCCTGAGTGTCGAGTGAGGATTCTGCTGTAAAGAAACGACTCATGTGAGGCTGCAATCTGCTTTGAGAGGACTGGCTGCTGTGTGAGTCGGCGATCGACCTTATGAGGAGGTCATCGACAGGTTCAACCTGCGTCTAACCATGGAGCCTCTGTCCTTACTCACCTCACGGCTCGACGACGTCTTGTAATCCCGTAGATCCACCTGCGGAGCCCAACACCCCGATTTGGCCTGATCTGGTGAGCAGACCAGGCCTGGATTCATATGCTGGACCTTGTAAAAAGCCAGCTGGAGCACACTGTGGACCTTCCGCTCTTGTGCCGTCAACCTTACGGGGCCTGAACGCGCTGGGGCTGCGTGCATGGGTGGTGCGACAAAAGGAGGACGACACCGCCATTTTGCCATGCGATGTGTTTGAGCTTGGGTGTTCGAATCCGTTGACATCGGCTTGGTACGAGCCGCATTGTGCCTTTGACACTTTTCCTCTCGTCCATGAGGCATCACCAAGTACTCTGTGTCTTGTCTGCATGTCTTGTCTGCATGTTGTCCGTGTCTTGTCTGCATGTTGTCAAAGGTTTATCTTGCTAGGGTTCCCTTCAAAACCCGTAATCTGTAGCTCCCAAGTTAAGAACGGGTTGTAGATTAATTATAACATTGTCGTGAATGTTTTGCTTGTGTCGTGTTCCTCGATGTGTCCCCAATAAATCTGGCTGAGTTATACGAGATTTGCCGCCTTGGATTTATTTGTGCCGTGCCGAGGAACAATCTGCTCAATTTGGATATAAATCTAAAATGGTTACGGACTGGTAGACTTCGCTCGGTCTCTGACAAATCCAGTCTCTAACCGGGGTCTATTTCCCCAGCTGGCAAGGCACGGGTGTACGTTGGTATCGTGATCCGAGGCGCGTAACCCGAGACCTGTGCCGAGCCAGCCGGCGTTATAACCCCGGAGACGGCGGTGCTGTTAAATGACACCGAATCTTCAACATTTGGCTGTTGAAGACATTTGCAAATGTCTTTTGAATTTCAACCTTTGGCTTCAACATTTGGCTGTCGGCGATCGACCTCATAAGGTCGATCGCCAACTCACACAGCAGCCAGTTCCTCTCAAAGCAGTTCCTCTCAAAGAGTCGGGTGCGAATCCCGACACTGCTGAATCCTTAACAATACACTTCAATTAGTCCGTGAGAGTACATCATGGGAAATTGTCTCATGAAATCACTCCAAGCTCCTAATTTGAAAACTTATAGAACTTACAAAAGTGATGTGCACAACTATTCATATCTGCAATGAACAGGCATTCGATATGAGTGAGGAAAGTGAAAAATAAACTTTATTGTTAAGAAATCGTTGTGGCCTGTTCCAAGTCATGGTAAGGTTGAGCAGGCCAAAAAACATGGCGGCTTCAGACCCCAGTGAGGTTACCCAGGAAATGCCTTAAGACCCCAGACAGCGAGGTGACCGAGGATTTCCGGATGAAGGACAAAATTTAATAAGGCCATTAGTTATCTTCAAAAGGGATGTTTTAATTAACCCAAACACTCAATTTTCACTCTCGTTCTTCCTTGGAGTTTTCTTGGTATACATGCACAGTTTCAGGTATGCATGCAAAGTTTTATTGTTTTGGAGTTGTGGAGGAGGCACACTGACACACATATACACACACATTGCCTTTTATTAGTATCGATACTAGCAGGGTGTGCTTACACATTGTGTAAGTTTACGAACCGTGTTTTCCCATTGTCACGGGTCACTCACCCAGTGGCGTATCGAGGAAAAATACCATTCGGGGCGAGATGTCAAATTTACGCCCCCTCGTAACTCGTCATCGGCCGATTAAGCGTTCAGGAACACAGGAATGAGACACATTGGGATACTCGGAGGGGGGGTGGAGGTGCAGTGACATTATTGTGTTATTATTTACCGAAGACAGTAATTCAGTAATAAAGTTAATTAAGTTGTAACATTACCAAAATAATCTTGAGTCAAATTTCCTGAATGATAAGGGAGCGTGTAAGATCTAGGCCAAATATATATATATATATATATATATATATATATATATATATATATATATATATATATATATATATATATATATATATATATATATTAAAACACCAGTTGATCGTCCCCGCCCACTTCATTTTTTTGTATCCGACTCCTTTTTTATGATTTGTTATTTTGTCAAATATCCTGGGGGAAAAAAAATTGCACCGTGTTGGAAGGAAGTTGTGCAGTGAAACTGCGACACCGCTTAAAAAGTGGCCCTCATGGGGGACTGGCGGTTACTTCCCAAACAGGCGGGGTGACATTACTGTCCTGATGCAAATACAGAATAACACAAAAAAACTAAACAACAACAAAAGCACACCTGGTATTAATTCAAAAGCCAAGGGGAATTTGAACTCAGGATCCTGGGATCCCAATCCCACCACACTAACCATAAAGCCAACACCAGGCATGCCAAAGTTTATCGAACGCATCAAAATATGCACTCATTAAAGGTATCTATGGGTGGGTTATTGACCCCCCAACATGGGTATTTTCTCTCTTCTCCGAAACTACACACACAACTTCGATGAAACTTGACCACAACCTTCATCACCCATGATGTACCAAAGTTTGTTCACGGCATTAAAATAAATTCCGGGTCTGGGGGTCTGCGGGGGGGTTTGAGTGACTTGCTCCTGGTCCAGGTGAGCTTCAAGACAGTCGGTCCTATTTTTCTACTTTCATTGCTTCAAAGTTCCACTTGCAACATTAATCTTGGATTTATATAATCACGTTTCCATTCATGTTATTAATGTTCTTTGCATCACAGAAAGTTAAAAATCAACTTCTTGTGATCCATACTGCCCATACTACACAGTAAATGTCACACACTCCACAGGTTTTCCATCCACTATGTGTGATTCTCCAGCACATTGATGTACCTCTCATTGTGATTGACCATCATCAGGCATCACAAGATGTCGTCGGACCAGCTTGCATTAGCCAAAGTTTTCAGACAACATGAGCATGCAAAAATACAATAAATGAAGTGCAAGGAACAAAACTTTTTTTTGTCTGAAAACAAAGGAATATTGGAGACAATTAAACCACCCGGTCTACATCTGGTTACATAATGTGACCTTCTTGCAGAGAGAGCATTCTAATCATTGTACTGATGAGTTACATATGTATGTGTGCGTTTTGTAATCACGTTGTAGCAAGTCAGTAGTGCCATTCCAAGTTTTTGAGGGACATGGAGAGCAAAGGTTTCACAAAACATTTTCCAGAGAATTTTGGTGCAGCCACAGTGAATTGCAGGTGGTCTTGGTCGTGAATCACATCAATAGCTCTTGTGGTCAGTCCATAGTCCACGTCTCAGCATAATTATAGTTTGGATTTTCTCAGCAATTTGCTTCTGTGTTTGCATCTGCAGCCGCAGGTTTGCATCAATTCTGAGAGCGTGGATCTGCTCCTGATGCTTTGCCCCCATAGATTATGGTTGATAAATTTTGTCACGGTATTGGCGTGCAATTACCTGCTCTTTTTGAAAGGCATTGTGCTAACGTTGGCATCCACAAGCTAATGCAAATGGATGGAACAGCTGGCTCAATGTCCCCCTCCAGAAGTCAGTCCATCAACTGAGAATCGCCCGGCCTGCGGATCATCAGAACTACAGTTTACAGTCAGGCCCTGAAAGGAACCGAGACCAGAAAGCACATAACCGAGTTTATACACTACCTGTGTATATTTATACACTACCTGTGTTTATACACTACCAGTCCACGATTTCTTAACGACAGCTTTTTTTTTCACTTTCCTCACTCGTATTATAATCGAATGCCTTTTCATCATAGCTATGAATCGCTGGGTATATTGCAATGCTTATAAACGCCCAGAGTCGCCAACGTTCGTGGCTTTATTTCATTTCCGCACATGCCATGACCTTGAGAATCTCTTAAAGTAAGAAGAACAAGTAGTGCCAGGCACAACAAATCCTGCCCATTTAAGGCATAAAGTTATTTTTGGGATCAAATGTAAATTTGATATATCCTTAACCTGAATGTTGATTATAAGGAATATTTTAGTCTTAGTTTAAAGTCAATTAAACCATTTTTGACGAAGTTATGAGCGAAAAAGATTTTGACCTTTTCGTGACTGACCTTGACCTTTGATCCAATTGGACCCAAAAGTTAATGGGGTCGTCCGAAGTTCATTACCCACCTGTGGATACAATTTGACAGTGTTTGAGCCAGCCGTTTTTCCGTAAAGTTGTATTTTCGTAACCATGTTTTAGTTTTAATGGAAAATTTGTAATTTTGACCGATGACCATGACCCCCAAAACTTCGGACCCTACCGATCTTCACAAATATGCATTTTTCACTGTAGGAATGGGTAGGATTATAAGTGACAAATAGAATAAGGTTCACTATAAGCTTAGTTTGAAGTAAATCAGATCATTTTTGACGAAGTTATGAGCGAAAAACGATTTTGATCTTTTTGTGACCTTGACCTTGACCTTTGATCCAATTGGACCCAAAAGTTAATGGGGTCGTCCAAGGTTCATTGCCCACCTGTGGATTAAATTTGATAGTGTTTGCTAAAGCCGTTTTGCTGTAAAGTTGGACTAACAGACAGACAGACAAACAAACAGACAAATAAAAATGGCCCATAGGGCCAGGACTTGAAGAAATTCAACAAGATCGCGTACCATCGAGAATATTGAGCGATGATAGGTATTTTTGGGGTTAAACATAGTTTTTAGGGTAAACAAACCAAAAAAACAAAAAATTAAAGTAAAATACTTGTCACCTCCGTAATCCGTAACGGATGTGACGAATTTTTAATCCAGTCAAAGATACTCCCCTCCTCCGTCCGTGTTTTAAATTTGAAAGGAATCCGTTAAGATTTGGTGGAGACATGAATTTTTGAAAATCGGCCCATGCGAAAAGATACAGATTTTCGCGATTTTCAGGAATTTTTCTTGACCTTGACATGCCAAAAGTTATAGGGTTCTATTCTGGTGGCCAATAAGTCCATTGGTGAAGTTCCATGACATTCCGACTCGAAATGCGACCTGTAGAGCGAGACGTACACACAAACAAACAAACAAACAAACAAACAAACGCACAAACTGAACCGACCAACATGCTTGACAAAATCGTAGATTTCATCAAGTAACAAACCGAACGATTACAATATCCCGCTCCCTCCCTCCGGGAGGGGGTGGGATAGTTACAAAATTTAAGCTCCAGATTTGAATTAGCAGCAGTTCCAACGCTAAGAAAGTGTTCATTTGTCCAATTCAGACATTGCTTGGGTGTTTCCGGGTGCATCGTTTATCGACGGCAATTTGTAATCGCTTGCCAAGCCAGCAAGCACTCCGTTGGAGTGCTTGCTTGAATGCTTAAGCCACTTATGGAGTGCCCCACAGTCGATAGCGGAACAGATCGTGTCCCAATCGAGACGTACAGTCGACAGTTACTACAAGGTAGAGGTATGTATACAGCACACATGTATGTGGTATATATGGGTAGATTTTGAACTGCAGGAACTATCTGCAGTTGTGTGGACATGCCATGCAAGTTCTGGCACCGTGGTGGAAAATTTTGATATCTTATGAAGGTTGAGTTTTCCTTTGTCCTCGTGACTGTTTCTGAAGCATTTGGTTTTCGGGTTTGCTTTACAAAGGTTATTTGGTTTCTCTTTGTGAGTTTCAAAGCAAAATATGTTTGATAACGCCCGATTTGCGAGCCGTTTGCCATATTATCATGGTTAAAAAAGTGGCAAATACCCCTGGGCGCTTACCTCGTAGAATAATGGAACTGAGGAGCAAGTCAACGTGCGATGGAATCAGAAAAATGTACCAATGAATGAATGTAGCAAATAACTATTTTTCGAGGGCAACCCCCCCCCCCGCCCCCACTGTAAACCACCTTCGTCCCTGATTTTTAAAAAAATTTCAAACAGCGTAAACAAACTTTGTTACATCACAGATGATGAAGGTTGTGGTCATGTTTCATCAAAATTGTGTGTATAGTTCATGAGTAGAAAGCAAATACATGTTTTGGGGGGAAATCCTTGGTAGACCAAGGATTGGTAGACATTGGTAGACCTTGGTAGACCCATTCGGGCCCGATATTTATTTTTTATTTTTTATTTTTTTTAATGGTGTGAACAAACTTTGGTCTATCACAGGTGATGAAGGTTGTGGTCAAGTTTCATCAAAATTGTGTGTATAGTTCCTGAGTAGAAAGCAAATACATATTTTGGGTGGAAACCCTTGGTCGACCCCATTAGGGCATGATTATTTTTTTTTTAATTTTAATGGTGTGAACAAACTTTAGTATATCACAGGTGATGAAGGTTGTAGTGAAATTTAATCGAAATTGTTTGTCTAGTTTTGGAGAAGAAGGCAAATGCATATTTTGGGGGGCAACCACCCATCCCTTTCGACCCCAACTTTTTTTTTATTTCATGAACAAACTTTAGTACACCACGGGTAATGAAGTTTGTGGTCAAGTTTCATCGGAATTGTCTGTGTAGTTTCTGAGAAGAAAGCTAATACCTATTTCAGGGTAAACCCCCCTCCTCCCCCGTAGATCCCCTTGGACTCCGATTTTATTAGCTCGCCTGTTCGAAGAACAGAGAGCTATAGCGATACCCCTGGCGTGAGCCTGAGCGTGAGCGTCAGCATGAAAATGTTAAAGTTTTTGGTGCAAGTTATTTAGAAGCTTGCCATTCATTTAATGTGTACTAGGATGCTGATATTTGGCATGGAGGTTCCTTTGGGGTATATTATTGGTGTAGTGAAGTTGAAATGAACAAATGATTTTTAAATTTTTTTAGCTCGCCTGTTCGAAGAACAGAGAGCTATCGCGATACCCCCAGAGTGAGCATGAGCGTCAGCGTGAGTGTGAAAATGTTAAAGTTTTTGGTGCAAGTTATTTCCTTTCTAATGTTTTTATCTTCCACACTATTTTTTACTGATTACAATATACAAATACATATATTGCTTTAAAATTATTTGGATCAGACTTTACTGCAATGCTTTATAAAAAATATTATTATACTAGTCTTTTAACCAGAGTGGTGTCAAAGCCACCCAATGCTCGCCTGTTTATACATTTATCGTTTTTAAAAGATTAGTCTAATAATATTTTTTTATAAAGCATTGCAGTGAAGTCTGATCCAAATAATTTTAAAGCAATACATGTATTTGTATATTGTAATCAGTAAAAAATAGTGTGGTAAATAAAAACATGAGAAAGGAAATAACTTGCACCAAAAACTTTAACATTTTCACACTCATGCTCACGCTGGGGGTATCGCTATAGCTCTCTGTTCTTCGAACAGGCGAGCTAAAAACGATAAATGTATAAGCAGACGAGCATTGGGTGGCTTTGACACCAACTCTCTGGTGTAATGGTATGAACATACTTTAGTACATCACTGCTGATGAAGGTTGTGGTCACGTTTCATAGAAATTGTGTGTGTGGTTTCAGAGAAGAAGTTGCAAGCGTTTGTGGACGGCCGAATGGACGGACTGACGGATAACTCACCATCCCACAAGCTCCTCGGAATTATGTTCCCGGTGAGCTAAAAATTAAACAATTCTCATATCCGGATCTTGTTCGGATCTTCAACAAAATTGAATCAATTCTTCCTTGTGACACACCCAACGTGTCCACCAAGTATCATCCGAATCCGTACACACCTTTTTGATACATCATACTCTATATCGTTTTTGGCTCGAGCTCTCAATAGTGAAGAATCATTGAAAAATTCTCGGATCCGCATTCGGATCTTCACAAATTATGGGTTGCTGTCCTTGGCCGGTCACTTACATACACAAAAATAATTCAGGACGATTTCTTGAAAGCTGTGGCCAAACATCGTGTGACAAATAAACAGATAAACTCTACGGACCAACATATTTGGCCAAAATTTTTTTTTTCGCCAAGTAACAAACAGACGGGTGGAAACATAACCTCCATCCACCTTCGGTGATGGAGGTAATGACAGAATGTAAAGTCACTTTTAACGAAAAATACTTCACCATCAGAGTCATCTTGTTTTCCCTGCTGGGTGGTAGTTCACCAGACATTCAAGTAGCCATGTCCAAGACAGGTGTTTGTGCATTGTGGACCCCAAGTGGCCTATCCTGGTGCTTATAATGTTGGTGGATCGCTTAGCGGCTGTTAGCGATCATGGTGTAACAACCTAAAATGGTTTTATGATCTTCCACATGAAAGGAAAACGATACATTGCAATTATGTAATCAACACTCTCTGAAATGCAATTCTTTTCGTTCTCCCTTGGCACTTAGTAAAAAATAATCGTTACATTGTGGGTTCATTCGGTCGTTGTGAAGCAGAGAAGCCATTATTTGGTTTCCATAACAGGAGTGAGACGACTTTGCTTTTGAAATACCTTCTCATTGTCTTGACAGTTTACATTTGACATCCTCCGGTACTGCTCCGCCGCCAGAAGAAGATGAGAATTGATCAACAAGTCCGTTGCCTGACATTGGAAGTTGCCCTGGGTTGGATCTGGATGGCTCACTTGTAATGGTCTTATTAGTGATTTTACATTTTGCCGCCAATTATTTACTGGACTCAAAATGGTACGATCATGAAAACGCCCCAGTATACAATGTAATGGTGGTGGTTGCCGGTTGGTGGTGGTTGCCGGTTGGTGGTGGCTCCTACTGTTGCTATCGTATCAGCACACTCATGACAGGTCGGGAACGTTTCCACAGTAAAGAACAAATCCTGGACAAGTCGCCACTGGATCACATGGTGTGCAAACTTATCAAAATGATGCAAATGATGCTTGTTTGGCCCAAGTCTTTGACGAACTGGTTGAACAGGCCTGCCGTTTGACTGAAGGTCACATTAATTGGGAATTCAGCCAGGATGCCTGTGATAACTAACCTACTCTTTGTGAAGGGGACCGTGAGATCCAGAACATCAACCAACTCAGGCTGGCAGATGGACACCAGCATCTGAGGGATGGCACACACCACTCCACACACACACACACACACACACACACACACACACACACACACACACACACACACACACACACACACACACACGTATTTTTTTAAAGGCTCTTCTGGGTAAACAATTGCATCGGTCCCACCTATTAAACATGACGTTAACAGACCTACAGCCCCCTACATGTCTGTAGGATTGATTGCGCTGCAGCCAAAACTGGAAAGATAATTTAATTCCCAGTTTTATAAGCTCGTGCCTAATAGGTGGAGCCGATGCAGCTCTTCAGCCAGAAGAGCATTTTTAAAATTCAAATTCTTCCTGGCTTCACCCAGAACTGTTTTGTGTACCGCAGACAGGGTAATGTGTGGCAGGTATTTCTTGTTGGTCAGGATGCTTGCAGCAATAGCTGGAGTGGCATCTGCTTCCTCGTACCCCCTTCAGTAATCGGGTCTGATCTTGACATATCTTGCATATATATATATATATATATATATATATATATATATATATATATATATATATATATATATATATATATATAATTTAAAAAATTCTTTTTTTAATTTCAAAAAAATACCGTTGGTATAAATAAACACAGGAGAGGAATGTACAGCTCGGATGTTTGGTACGATTTCACAAACGGTTGAGGGAGTAGTTCAGTGACATGACAGGAGAGGACAACACAACACAACATAGACACTGCACAGATATATGTTGTAGGTTTTAAATAACCCATGCCTGGTGTTGGCTTAATAGTAAGGATAGTGGGCTTGGGATCCTCAGGTCCTGAGTTCAAATCCTGCTCGCTGTTGAATTAATACCAGGTGGGGTTAACTCAGCCTGTCATCCTTCTGACGTCGGTAAAATGAGTTCCAGCTTGCATGGATGATTGAGCCATTTGAGTGTCCTGTGTCACAGTGACAATCCATCCAGGATTGTGCCCCATAGCCCGGGAGACTGCTTTGGTAGCACCAACACTCTTTCGAAAGTATGGTCCTGCTGGATGGATCCCAACTGAAAAAACCTTATTTCATATATTCCCTCCTCACTCTCAAACCTCCCTCCCCACTCCTCTGACCTCCCTCCCTTAATATCCCCATCAGTGAAGGCGTGTGTGTGTGTGTGTGTGTGTGTGTGTGTGTGTGTGTGTGTGTGTGTGTGTGTGTGTGTGTGTGTGTGTGTGTGTGTGTGTGTGTGTGTTTTACAGTATATAACAGTATATATCAATTTAATATTATATAATAGTTCCTACAATGTTCCTTTGCAGCTAATGCCTGCAAAGCAACACCCTTTCATTGACGTCCTCGGTGGACCTTCTACCAGTAAGTGCTCAGATGGGAGCATCAAACAGGCCATACAAATTCAACATATAACAAACACAGTATTTGATCCTTAGGCGAGCAGATGCTTGAGAATTAAAGAACGACAAAATGAATATAAGATGAAAAAGGATTTTAAATGACATTTAATTACAATGTAAAGCCACATAGAGTAATATTGTATTTTTTTAATATTGTATTTTTTTGTATGCACTGTTCCGCTCGTATGAGAGCTAACACACAACACACAGCAAGGGGGGCAGGAAACAAGAGGGGCGGGAGAGGGAAGGATAGAACAGTGGGGATCAGAGACATTAGGAGATCTGTGGAAGGGAGAGGGATGGGGCGGGGAACACGGGATATACAAGATGGACATTACAGGGACTTTCAGGAAGGAAAGCAGCGAATTTGAAGGAGGTGGGGTTGGGGTGGATTAACGGGGGTTGAAAAGATCAAGGTTTTGGATGGGGGATGATAAGAGGTGGTGGTGAACAGCTGTTTTGAAGGCCTGGAGGGAAGAGTGGGATTGAAGAGAGTGCGGGAGTTTATTCCAAATGCGGGGAAAAAGAGGAATGAAAGAGTGAAGGTGAGCAGTGATTCGTGATTTTGGTAGTTTTACCAGAAAGGGGGTTGTTGGTGGGCCTTGAGCACCCTGCGGAAATATGGGGGGGGGAGGGGGTGGCAATACCGGAGAGGAGACAGTGGAAGACAGAAAGACCACCGACCTCCCTGCGGTAAGAGAGTTTGAGGTATGTGGTGTAATTTAGAACAGTAAAGGTGAAGATAACTTTACAAAAGTCGATTTCCCCGATAGGGAAGGAAACTGAACACCTTGACCTTATTTTCATATGCTCTGGACTTCACCTAATACTCATAACGGGTAATATAAAGCAAAGTTTGACACGACAAATGTTGTGAATACACATTACAAAGAAAATTATTTCCTTTATTTCTTGATATTTCCAACAACTAGCAAAGCAATCTTCTTCCTGTGTTCCAAAGTAATCCATGTGGATGTGAACTCGAGCTGTTAGGTGATGTGAAAACCCCAGCAAGGATCGGGATGCCCTCCTAGACCAATACATGAGATCGTTGTGGGCCATAAACACCACGGTGTTCATAAATTCGGACAAACCATGTTTTATTAATATTCAGGAACGAAAACCCCCGGTTGAGTATTCGGGGAGTTTGTTCCTTGTGTTGGAGAGAAATCATTTTTAATTGTATAATCTACAATGGTCGGTGAGTGTATTAGTATTACACAATGCACGGATCAGATGAAAAATGCCATACAGTACTGATGGGAAAATCTGCGCAAGACGTGTTCGCATGTTTATTGTCGATAAAACCGAGAATATATCGCTAAATAGGCAAAAAAAATTTAATGTTCCTGAAATGAAATTAATTTATAAATCACTGCGTACAGCAGGCTGGCCTGGCTGGGGTGCGGGGGGCCGGGGGCAGGACGGGGACACTCGTATATGGAAAATGAGATCAAAAGCTTTTCTCAAAGGCTGTGTGTGGGCCAGGCTCGGAGAAGAATGGAGCAGGATGGATGTGAGAAAGGGGAGGAACTTGATATACATAAAGAGTGAAGTCTGTAGCGCTGGACTAGGCTTTAGTGACGAAGCTTGTGAAACAAAGCCTTAAATTGTGGAGCATTCTCACCCTGAGGCGCATGCAGATGAGGGGTCTGACTCTCTGTGCTAGTAAAATGGTGCAGATGTACTGCGCGTGCCCTTTCCCCAAAATTCCACAAACACTGTGGAGGGGTTGCCAGCTGCCAGATTCTCAATGCCACCCTATCTAGTGGTCCATCAATTTAATCCTTCGCACTCAATCGGTCTTTCTGTTACACACTCAATTGATCGAGATGTTCATGATATATAAATCATAAATCCAGTATGTATATATATGTATATATATATATATATATATATATATATATATATATATATATATGTATATATGTATATATGTATATATGTATATACAGTGGGACCCGTTTAATAGAATCACGGTTAATAGAATCACCCGTATTATAGAATCAAAATCGTTGAGACCGATTCCATTGTCTCTAAATGTACACAATTTTTCCCGTTTATTAGAATCAAAAACCCGCTTAATAGAATCAGCTGCTGGCCATCCACTTCGACAGTTCAGCGCCTACTGGCCGCACAGTTCCAACTTTTGCCACCAGGCGGCTGACGTCACGCTAAAAATAACGCTATGCCACTACAGTGATTTCGGTAGTCATTGTACAGATAAGCAGACGGCTGACAGCTGCAGTCTAAGCACTAGGCATGTCGTCATTTCCACGATGGACAGAAAACGAAAGCGGACAGATCGTTCAAACATTGATAAAGCACAAATCCTGAGGGACTATGATGCTTTGCCCAGAATGAGCCAACGAGAAGCTGCAGACAAGTTGGAAATTAACTAGCCGATCCTATGCAAGATTCTGAAAGATCGAGAGGCCATTCTGAAAGGTCAAGTGGATTCGTCTTCTTCTCAGAAACGCAAGCGAAGCGGCAACGCACCCAATGTCGAATCAGCAATGGTCAAGTGGATTCAAACTTCTAGAGAAAAGGAAGCACCGCTTTCTGGACCTCTGATGCGGGAGAAAGCGGCTCAGTTCGCGGAAAAGTTCAACAACAAGAAGTTCAGTGCGACAAATGGCTGAATTGACCGGTTCAAGAAAAGACATGGAATCGTCCACAAGAAACTTCACGGAGAGGTAGCGGCGGCTGACGTAGGAGGGAAACAACAATGGCTGGACCACGTGTTTCCGGATCTCGTAGAAGGCTTCACGGCTGATGAGATCTGGAATGCTGACGAAACCGGGTTGTATTTTCCGGCCTTACCAGACAGAACGTTCCTCTTCAAGGGAGATCAGCACTGCGGTGGGAAAAAGCCAAAGGAAAGAATCACGGTGCTTTTTTGCTGCTCGATGACTGGTTCTAAGCGTCCTCCTTTCGGTATTGGTAAAAGCAAGAATCCACGGTGTTTCAAAGGCCTCAAAACAATTCCAGTTCGCTACAGAGCCAATTCCTCCGCATGGATGACAGGTTTCCTCTTCACTGAATGGCTCGATGAGTGGAATCGCGAGCTTCGGCGTCATGACCAGAAAGCGTTGCTTCTCATCGACAACTGTCCGGCACATCCCCAATCACTTCAACTGTCGAACATTACTGTGGCATTTCTCCCGCTGAACACAACCTCTGTTCTTCAACCGTTAGATCAGGGAATTATCCGTTCATTCAAAGCTCATTACCGCCGTGCCATGCGACGAAAAGTGCTCACTGAGATTGACAACGAGGATGGAGCAATGACAGCGAGTGACTTGGCGAAAAAGATAACGATCCTCGACGCTATGCTGTTTACGGACGCAGCATGGAATGATGTGAAGACTACCGGCATAGTGAACTGCTGGCGCAAAGGAGGAATTTTCATCGGAGCGGCAAGCGAAGGCGAAAGGGTAGAGAGCAATGACGACGACGAGTTAGCCAACCCTCTTCAAATGGATCCCGACCAATGGCAGGACTTCGTCAACATGGACGCCACTCTCCAAACCACAGACGATGATGTCACAGACGAAGCCATCATTTCGGCAGTCCAACGCGAAATGGGAATTGCTACTGACGCAGACTATGACGCCGACACTAAAGTGGAGGAAGAGGAGGAAGAGGAGATCTCTGTCCCGACCATCAAGGAAATGATGTCTGCAGCTAAGACGATCAGGCTTGGTTTGCTATCACATGGGTTCAGTGACATGGCCTTCCTGCGCAAACTTGACAAGGAGGTCACCGCCATTGCCACAGACTCGTTAAAGCTGGCAACAATCGACAATTTTTTTCATTACAGAGTAGGCTCATCGACAAACCTATGTTGTTTTGCTTTGAAAAGTACATATGTACTGTACGTGTCATTGTTTTATTTTCAGTAGTAAGTTGCATTGTTTTGAGCAAGTGTGTCATATAAATCAAACTAAATGCTGAGTATTTGTCTCCGTATGTGTACTCGACATTTGATCCGCTTGATACTCCACAACTCTGGTGAACTCGGATATTAGAATCACCCGCTTATTAGAATCAAATTTGTCCGGCCCAAAGTGATTCTATTAAGAGGGTCCCACTGTATGTATATATGTATATATGTATATATATATATATATATATATATATATATATATATATATATATATATATATATATATATATATATATATATATATATATATATATATATATATATATATATATATATATATATATATGTCTACACTAGATTTTTGATTTATACATCATGAATATAAATGACAGGACTCAGTGGCAAATCCATGGGGGCTTCCTGGTTGCCCGGAACCCCCCCCCCCCAACAAAAAAATATTTACCATTACAGTGGCAAACCCAGGGGTTCCCTGGTCACCCAGAACTCCTTCTAGTATGTCATATAGTTGCTTGTATGTCATATAGGCACTACCATCACTCAGGTAGGTCTCACTAGTCATGATATTTAAGATTGAAATTTGAAGTTTATTGAATTCAAGCTATTTTATTTTTAGTTATGCATTTAAATATTAAATTAATTAACTTTTATATCTTTTTGCACAATACATGCCTATCAAAGAATATGTGAATGTGCATTAATTTGAAAGCTGCAATAAAGTTTTCATCACGTTCATATGACTTAGATTTTCTGTTATTTGGAACCCCCTGACCCAATTCCTGGAATTGCCCCTGGGACTTGTTTCATGCCCTGAGAACGCTTTGAACGCCCCTTGTATTCTCCATATTTAAAACGTCAGCGGGCTGGTTCTAAAATGTCTTTTAAACCCAAAGGCTACTTCTTTTTTATTTATTTATTTATTTATTTATTTTATACACTGTCGAGGCTCGTATGAGAGCTAACACACAGAACGTCCAACAAGGGGAGCAGGAGATGAGGGGTGGGAGAGGGAAGAACAAAACAATGGGGAACAGAGACATGAGGAGATCTGTGGAAGGGAGAGGGATGGGATGGGGGTACACAGGGAAAACAAGATGGACACTACAGGGACTTTCAGGAAGGAAAGCAGGGAATTTGAAGGAGGTGGGTTTGGGGTGGATTAGTGGGGGTAGAAAAGATCGTGGTTTTGGATGGGGGAAGATAATAGATGGTGGAGAACAGCTGTTTGGAAATCTGGAGGGAAGAGTAGGATTGAAGAGAGTGTGGGAGTTTGTTCCAGAGGTGGGGAAAAAAAAGAGGAATGAAAGAGTGAAGGTGAGCAGTGATTCGTGATTTTGGTAGTTTGACCAGAAAGGGGTTGCTGACGGACCTTGATCTCCCTGCAGAAATATGTTGGGGACATATCTCAAACAGAGCAGGGGGGGGCGAGGCCTGAGAGGAGATGGCAGAAGACAGAAAGACAACCGTCTTACCTTTGGTGAGAGAATGAGAGACCCAAAGACTCGGCTTCATTGCAGGAGAGGCCAATGATCCGAAATGCCTTCGTCTCCACAGCGTGAAGCCGAGAAAGGTAAGAGGCAGCAGCACCAGCCCAGAGGGGAGGGCAGTACTCCATCACGGTGCAGGCGAAAGCTTTGTATGTGGTCAGGAGCTCAGGTGTGCCGAGGAAGGACTTTGCACGACGGAGGATGCCCAGTCGGCGACTGGCTTTGGAGGCCAGCTTGGAAATGTGGCTTTCCCAGGAAATATCATGGCAGATAGTGAGACCCGGAAGCTTGAATGAAAGGACTTTTTTCAGAGGAAGAAGTCCTTTCATTCAAGAAGAAGAAGAATTTATTTGATGAAGAAGCTTCTACATACACCCAGTGTACAAAACAATTGGAACACCTTCCTAATATTGAGTTTCACCCCCTTTTGCCCTCAGAACAGCCTCAGTTTATGAGGGCATGGACTCTACAAGGTGTCGAAAGTGTTCCACAGGGATGTTGGCCCATGTTGATTCCAATGCTTCCCACAGTTGGGTCAAGTTGGCTGGTAGTGGACATCTACTCTGAAAAGCTCGTTCCATCTCATCCCACAGATGCTCAATTGGATTGATATCTGGTGACTGAGTAGGCCACTGCAGCAAGCTGAATTCGCTGTCATGTTCATGGAACCATTCCTGGACAATCCTAGCCTTGTAGCGTGGCGCATTATCCTGCTAAAGAAATCCATTTGCAGATGGATACACTGCTGCCATGAAGGGATGCACCTGATTTCTAATGATGTTCAGATATCCTGTGACATTCAAATGTTGCTCCACTTTTATCAAGGGTGGTCCAAGGGTGAAAACACACCCCACACCATCACACCACCAACACCAGCCTGCAATGTTGATACATAGCATGATGGATACATGTACTCATGTGGTTTTTCTCTATATCCGAGTCCTCCCATCAGTGTGAAACAGCAGGAACCGGAATTCATCCGACCAGGCAATGTTTTTCAAATCCTCCAGTATCCAGTGTTTTTGTTCCTTAGCCACTGAAACTGCAGGTTCTCTTTTTTTTGCTGAAAGAAGTGGAACTCTGTGCAGTCATCAGCTGCCATACCCCATTCGTGGTACGATGAGTTGTTCATTCTTTTGGGGGTCTTTTGGCACCGATGTTGTACTGAACTATCAGTGGACTAACTGTAGCCCGTCTGTTACTCTGCACAATTCGTTTGAGCCTCTTTCATCAATGAGCCATTTTTGACCACGAGCCTGCCGTTGGCTGGATGTCCTTTGGGTGGTGAACCATTCTTGATATGCACGGAAAACTGTTGAGTAGGAAAAAACCAGCAGCGTTGCAGTTTTTGGCACACTCAAACCAGTGCGCATGGCACCTTCTACCATACCCCGTTCAAAGGCAATCAATATTTTGTCTTGCCCATTCACCCTCTGAATAGCACACACACACACACACACACACACACACACACACACACACACACACACACACACACACACACACACACACACACACACACAATCCATGTCTCAATCATCTCAAGGCTTAGAAATCCTTCTTTAACCTGTGTCCTCCCTTTAATCTACACTGATTTAAGGGGATTTCACAGGTGCAATAAATGATTCACCTGATGGGTATATTTCTTGGAAAGAGCAGGTGTTGCTAATGTTTTGTGCACTGAGTGTATATTCGATGATACCCAGAATGCATCAAATGGATATACTACCCACAGTGCAGTTTGTAAGTGACCAGTAGCTATAATCAAAGTGCTATCTTTTTAAGGCATTCCCTACTGATTTTGCATTGAAATGAAAGAGAGCAAAATAACCATGTTATTGTGTTTAACGTTGCAACATAATACCAAGGAGAGAACAATCAAATGATGCACTTAAATACAAACAATATGAATACAATTATTCAGTGGAGGATCAGACTACAATTATCCGAAAATACAATTACCCTTTACTTTTGCCAGCAATATCCCAATTAACGCCCAATTAAAGTTACTTCAGTATTTTGAGGACAGTGTGGTATCATAACATGTAATTATTTGGGTGTGTGGTGTATGCGTGGGGGGTTGAGTATCTGGATCTTTATTGGTTGCACATATCCAGTCCATGTTCACATGTTGGCTTCACTCAACTTGCTTGCCCGATGGAAACACTTAAAGCTACTGCGGAGACAATACGAGACAGCATCGGGGCACAAATCAAAGCATCTGCTGCGACCAAACTCTACACAGACACTCAGACACTGCAAGAAGGCAAGGACATGTACACAGGCCTTTGGAGTGGACCATTAAAAATGTGCACTTGGGTTCATCAAACATTGTTGGACATTGAATTATTACAGGTATAAAGAAATATTTTGTTCACCTTCCCAACTTTGAGAGTTGGGAGTGATCATTTTAATGTGTTTTTGAATATTATAGTGTGTGTTTTTTGGTTATCTCAATGTGTTTGTTTGCAGTTTTTTGGGGGATTTCAAAAACTTGACTGAGCAATAACCACAACAGCCACCGATTATTCCCACATTCTTGTGGGGTTAACTGGTGGAGGTTTTTGTTCCAAGTCTTTGACGAACCGACTGGCCAGGCCTGATGCTCAACCAAGTAGTTCAGGCAGGACTTTGTAATTTGTTTATTGTGCCGGCAAAAGCTCGCCTACCCTTCATGGAGGACACGGTCGGTCCTTGCTTCGTGGAGGAGATCTTTAAGGAATTCCGGCAGACGAGACACCCATTTTAACGTCCATTCAAGGGACAGCACCCACATTGATGAATCACTCTGCCTGTGAAACACTGGGATGACAATTTATATAGCTGGATCTGGATTCAAACTTAAGTGAGACAGCTTAGAGGTGAGTACATATTTGGAGTCCATCCTGTCAGCCAAATGCAACGTGTGTGTCAAAAAGGCTAAAACAACAGTTTATGGGATTTGAACCAGGGATCTTAGCATTTGTTCGTTAGCAAAGTGATGAGATATGAATGTTGAACAAATTCTTCAAGTTTGGATGAGAATGTTAAACAGGCTCGAGGTATTTTTCAAAATGATATGAGGTTAGTAATACATTTTTGGAATAATGGTGGAAGATACTTGTATGAAACGTGGCAGCATGGATAAATGTCATGTAAATGTGCTCGGTAATGTGTAATATACAAGTAAAGTGTGTGTATTCATTCATAATGTGAGGTGCAGTATCATATGTATTGTTTTATAATGGAATGTGCTCTAAGAATTGTGAATGTGTGATAATACATGAAAGCCTTTAGCAAGGAAGATAAACATCTCTTGGAAAAGCTATGCATGAAAGTAAGATGTTTGAGGGTGAAATTGCATTTTTTGTTTGACTGGCTGTGTGGACACTGATGAGATTGTGCATTTACTGATGTGGACCCATCGCTGAAGTTCTGGAACCACTGTTTGGAGAAGTTGGAGGATGATCTTGGCAGTTGGAAAACTGGTCAATCACTTTTAAATCACCATAACTTTAATGGTCTCACTTTTTGTTCTTCCCAGGTACCTATCTGTACGTGCAAACAGGATCATTTTGAACGAGAGTTCATAGAACACCTTACCCATGCTAGCTGCTTATGCCGCGCAATCTTGAGAAATAAGGACATGGGCAGGGTCTACGAGCGACAAATTTGATTGGTCATAATGATGTAAAATGACATTATATTTTGAACAAGTACCGCTAAACAGAAGGATTTTGAAAGTGCCAACAAGGTGATTTGTGTTCTCCAGTGTTCGAGTTTATAATTCGGTTGAAATAAAATAAAGATTTTATAGTTGTAGGAAAAAAAAATTCTGGAAGTTTACCGCCATTGATGCAGCATCTTTTACACCACCTCCTTTAACATGTTACATTCATGCCTGTTGTTTGTGTCCTTTATGACATCCTTCAAAGCAGTAACTTTCCTGTTTGGAATTAATATCCCAGGCAAAAATGCTACAGTTAGAACTATAGTATATGAGAGTTGTACTCTCATATACTACAGTAGTTTGCAGAGAATTACTACAGAAAATGATTTTTTTTTCCTGGGATTGTTTGACTGCCAGGTAGGCAGACAGAGTAAAATAATTATCTCGCTCCTCTCTGCACGTGCACGATCAGGACAAATTCAGAGCCAAAGAACTCCAAAACTGCAGGTTCATGTTCCGATTCATATTCAAAATATAACAATCAATTGAAATGAAGTTTTTCTGCGATCATAAACTGAAGTTGCAGACAGACAGACAGACACACACAAAGTGAACCAATTGTTTAACTCCACTTTTCGCTTTGCGTGTGTGAGGTAATAAGGTGTAGAAGTGGAATGAGAGAAGTACAGTATCAGCATAGGTGTATGCAGGATCATGAGTGCATGGGTTAGATTAGGACATCAGCCCACTGGCTTACTTACTATCAAGAACATGTATGTTTTGTGTTTGTGGTTGCACTGCTTGAAGGTGAAATGACTGGGGTTGGAGGGGTGGAGGGATTTAAATGGCCGCTCAGCCATCTCAAAGGCCCTCAAGGACGATTGGAAATGCCTTCCATTTACGGCAAGGCACAATCAATGACTGTGCCAGACTGGCTGTGTAAAGAGTCTGATGGGACATTTACCATGTACATAGGACACATACAGATATCCACTCAGCATAATGCCATCTCATTCTAGCCAAGGCTCAACTGATCTCCTCATGATGCTCACTATACTTGACTACAACCACGTGATTAAATTTATATAAACGCAGCTCTGATGCACTATACACAGCCAGCCATGTGCCCTTAAAACTATTACAAAGCTTCCAGTCAAGGTATACTCGCAAATATTCTTTAGATACCTCCTAGTTCGTTTCACTACCTTGTTTCAATAACAGTTTAGACTTACTTTAACTGATAAACGGTGGTGCTCCAACCGCACCAGTACCGACCAGAAAGCTTGCTGAAAGCTTGACCTGCCGTTTTACTTTCTCAAGCAACAACAGTGATGGAAAGGATAAAATGAAGGAGAGAATATTCTCTCTCTCTCTCTCTCTCTCTCTCTCTCTCTCTCTCTCTCTCTCTCTCTCTCTCTCTCTCTCTCTCTCTCTCTCTCTCTCTCTCTCTCTCTCTCTCTCTCTCTGTCTCTGTCTCTGTCTCTGTCTCTGTCTCTGTCTCTGTCTCTGTCTCTGTCTCTGTCTCTGTCTCTGTCTCTGTCTCTGTCTCTGTCTCTGTCTCTGTCTCTGTCTCTGTCTCTGTCTCTGTCTCTGTCTCTGTCTCTGTCTCTGTCTCTGTCTCTGTCTCTGTCTCTGTCTCTGTCTCTGTCTCTGTCTCTGTCTCTGTCTCTGTCTCTGTCTCTGTCTCTGTCTCTGTCTCTGTCTCTGTCTCTGTCTCTGTCTCTGTCTCTGTCTCTGTCTCTGTCTCTGTCTCTCTCTGTCTCTCTGTCTCTGTCTCTGTCTCTCTCTGTCTCTGTCTCTGTCTCTGTCTCTGTCTCTGTCTCTGTCTCTGTCTCTGTCTCTCTCTGTCTCTCTGTCTCTCTGTTGCATCATTGGTTGGGACATGGCTATGTCGCTGATGCAATGTCCCCCTTCCCAGTACACTGGTGCTCATTTTGCCGACCTCGGAACGATGACAGGCTGAGTCAACCTCCTGGTGTATTTTAGTTCAGCGGCCAACGGGGCTTTAAATCAGGATCCTAGGATCCCAAGCCACCACCCTAACTACTAAGCCAACACCAGGCAAAGAGAATATTAATACACCATCACAATGAAACACTGCTTCAGCATAACCACCATTCCCCATTCCCCGAGATACACCGCATGTAAAGTACACATTTTGGAAAATCGTTTCTACTTGCTGATACACCTCGATCCTCCGGCCTTGCCAGATATCGATTGACCCAAATTGGCTTTAATTGCTCCGAGTTGTTTGTATGATCCGGACATAGCAAAGACAGAGTTCAATCAGGGATGACAAAATGCAACATTGAAAAAGAGAATAAATCACATAGATGTAGCTTGCTGATGAAAGCATTGTGTCTAATGATAATTATTAATCATGTAATGTCATTTTGATCATGGATGTACAAGAGCTATTTTTGAACATGAAGATGGTTATGTCGGTGTGTCCTGTACATGAGTTGGATGTAAGGTATCTTGGCCGAATCGACATTTGAGAGCAACAATATAGGAATCGAGAACTTTTTAGGATTAAGATAAGGGCATATTAGGTTCCTTTAATGGTCTGTAAGAAACAAAATCGATGAAGACCTGTACTGTAGAAGCTGATGTGAAAGGGCCATTTACATATGATGTATGCAAAAACAAAGAGAAAAAAAAGAACTAAAATGTCATAGCCCAATGGTTTTAGTAATTTTGCTGTACAGAGTTAAAGGGCGAGCCAATATTTACAAGATTTATGTGGATGCGCAACTGACTTGAGTGGTCATGTGACATGGAAGATTGCGTACGATTAGGTTATTTGGTCAGGAATATTATAATGATGTGGATCACGTAGTATATATTATGTTGTGCAAGATAGTTGGTCATGTGACATGTAAGATGTTTTTGATTGGGAATGCAAATTTTGCACAGAAGGGATTCAATGTCCATATATTTTGGGGGAGACATACTGAATTACACAAACAGAATAACATTTAATAATATTTATCCATATATATGAAAGAAATTCTAAAACTGCAGACAATAAAAAATTGTCATTCAGTTTAAAATGCTATCTGATCAGTTTTTGTAAACTGTACTTGAAGGTGGTTGGGGTGAAATTGAAAATAATATTCAGAATTTTTATTTTAATTTTCATGAAATATGCTTCATGATATAGAATGAAAGAAGTTTGAAAAAAATCGGTCCATGCATGTTCGAGAAATGGTTGGGGACATGTGTAAGTAACAAAATGGCCACCAGTCGGCCATCTTGGATTCTTTCTCAAAAGAAAATGACGTGCATATGTAAGCCGTCATTCATCATCTGTGTGCCAAGTTTGAACAACATCGGTAAATGCATGTCCGAGAAATGGTTTGGGTGTTCAATATCGGGATTTTACAACTAAATTGGCCACCAGTTTACCAGTCGGCCATCTTTGATCAGATCACAAAATATAGTGAGCATCAGGTGTATGCCATCATGTGCTGTGCTTTTTCCAAGTTTGAACAAAATTGGACCATACATGTTCAAGAAATGGTTGGAGACATGTTTAAGTAAGAAAATGGTCACCAGTAGGCCCTCTTGGATCTGATCTCAAAAAAAAATATGACGTGCTTATGTAAGCCATCATTCATTATCTGTTTGCCAAGTTTGACCAATATATGTAAATGCATATTAGAGAAATGGTTGAGGATGTGTTCAACATCGGATTTTTACAACTAAAATTGCCACCAGTTGGCCATCTTTGATTGAATTTCGAAACAAAATGATGTGTGAATATATATCACCATGTGTTGTCTTTGTGCCAAGTTTAAACAAAATCGGTCCATACATGTCTGAGATATGGCTGCGGATGGATGAGACCCAATCTATAAGCCCCCATTTCTAAGTCCAACGGGGGCTAATGATCTATCCCTATCACTGTTTCAACCTCTCAATTTACCTATTCCTTCCCTCAACTCGCGGGCTATGATTGGGATTGCTGATAGTTACTGGTATAGCCAACTCATAATATTAGCCAATTAGTCGCACTTGAAATTCCGCCTCAGCATGAAGCCAAACTTTTTTTTTCTCCCAAAAGTGGGACACCATGGCACAAATATTTAATGCCTCCTTCTGGGAACCATAATAACAAAAAAATCAAATAATATTAAAAATAAATAATGAGAAAAAATGAAAAATTCATAATTGGAAAATCTATAATAATAAATGTTCATGTTTGTCCATCCATCTGTCCGTCCATTGCCTCCATAATTTACAAACCATGAAACTTAGTGGCCCCAAACTTTGCATGTATACTAAGTGAACTCTAAGGTGGTGCGTGATTGAAAAGTGGGTGTTTGGGTTAATTTAAACACCCCCTCTTGAAGACAATTAACGGCCTTATTTAATTATTCTTTATCGAGGCGCATCCTCGGACACCTCACTCTCCCTCACTGGGGTCTGAAGGCACATCTTCAGTCACCCCACTCTCCACCGCTTGGATCTTAATTCGCCATTTTGTTCGGCCTGCTCAACAACACCTTGAGTTGGAAGAGGTCGCAATGGTCTATAAACAATAAAGCGCTGAAAATGTTTTTTTCACTTTCCTCACTGATATCGAGTGTTTCATCTGCATACCGAGGAATTGCTGTATACCTCGCTTTTGTAAGTGTTAGAGTTTTCAGATTCAGAGCTTGGAGCAATTGCATGCATTATGACATGATGCGATTTTCGACAATCTACTCTCACAGACCAATTCAAGTATGTAATCGAAATATAATTTGAGTTTGGAGGATCAGATCAGGTGGACTAAATAACTATCAAAATCTGGAGTGAAATCCAAAAAATTTAACAAACTGGAGATTTTTATAAGTGTATTTATTTAAGCAAAGCATTAAACTTAACTTTTTCTGCCGTTCGAACAATTACATGAAGTGAAGAAAAGATTGAAGAATGTGCAGAAAGTGGTGATTGCTTTTTGAGGTTCAATTCCCAATCAACTCACTATCACTTGCCAAGCCAGCCATTCCTTATCAACCATTTCATTGGAGTGCTCGCCTGGTGTTGGCTTAGTGGTTCGGGTGGCTAACTTGGCATCCAAGGGTTCTGAGTTGGAGCCCCGTTTGCCACTGATATAATACCAGGTGGGGTTGACTCAGCCTGTCATCCTTCCGAGGTCGGCAAAATGAGTACCAGTGTACTGGTTAAAGGGACATCAGCGGCATAGCCGTGTCCCTAACCAATTAGGTAACCAGCAGCCATAAGGCTGCACTCGAAAGGTAGAAAGATTGGAGTGCTTGCTTGAGTGCTCAAGCCACTTGTCGAGCACCCTATGAGTTGATAGTGGTACAGCTGATGTCCCGATCGGGATGTACACTACTACAGTCAGCAGTTGCTACAAGGTAGAGGTATGTAGACAGCACACAGGGATGTGGTACATTTGGGTAGATTTGGATCTGTAATGGGACTCTCCACGGGT
The DNA here is from genome assembly GCF_056783735.1 of Eptatretus burgeri. NCBI lineage: Eukaryota > Metazoa > Chordata > Myxini > Myxiniformes > Myxinidae > Eptatretus > Eptatretus burgeri. Next base: position 38,075,387 of record NC_140974.1, on the reverse strand, counting down.
ATGTGTGCATGCCTGCATGCTTGGTTACGGGCACCGTTTTGGCAAATTTTCATCCCATATCTTGTGTTGATAAGTGGTGGAGATTTTAACTTTTATCCTCAGCAGCGTACGAGCAATCACATTTTCCTTTGTCCTCGTGACTGTTTCTAAAGTAATTGGTTATTTTATATGAATCAGTATGCTTTAGAAAGATTGTATGGTTTCTCTGTGAGTTTCAAAGCAAAATATATTTGATAACATCTGATTTCTGAGCTGTTTGCTGTATTAAAACGTTTTCTAAATTACAGACCCAAATGTTTTCCAACTGGCACACAATGATTGTCAGCTTTTTCTCAAAATTAATGTTTATGGACATCTTGAAATGTTTATATCAATGCAACGTTGTTTTTTACTGACGAAATCGAAAGATTTCGTCAGTACATTGATGACTTCCGTCCTGTTTGTTACTTACGAAATCTAAAGATTTCATAAGTATGTTGATCACTTCCGTTTCTGTTTGTTTGTTTGTGTGTTTGTTACTTACGAAATCTAAAGATTTCATAAGTATATTGATGCCTTCCGTTTCTGTTTGTTTGTTTGTTTGTTTGTAGGCACGATAACTCGAGAACGGAAGAAGCTACCAATATCAAATTACACCACCTGATTCAGGAGGGTGATGGCTAGTGTTGATTAGATTTTGGTCAAAATCGGTCAAAGGTCAAGGTCACGGTGAGGTCAAATATTCGATTTTGATGGTTTGGTACAGATAACTCGAACGGAAGAAGCTACCAATATCAAATTACACCACGTGATTCAGGAGGGTGATGGCTAGTGCTGATTAGATTTTGGTCAAAATCGGTCAAAGGTCAAGGTCACAGTGAGGTCAAACATCCAAAAAATGATAACTCGAGAACGAAAGAAGCTTCCAATGTCAAATTACACCACGTGATTCAGGAGGGTGGTGGCTAGCGCTGATTAGATTTTGGTCAAAATCGGTCAAAGGTCAATGTCACAGTGAGATCAAACATCCAAAATATTAGATTTTTGATGGTTTGGTACAGAATCATCGTAAAAAATTCTGGTTTGTGTCGCTACCTTCTCAAGAGACAGCTTTTATTAGACAAGGTCAGAGGTCAAGTTGACAATTTCGTAAGTACCAGTCGATGACTGCTTGTTTGTTTGTTTGTAGGCACGATAACTCGAGAACGGAAGAAGCTACCAATGTCAAATTAACCACGTGATTCAGGAGGGTGATGGCTATCGCTGATTAGATTTTGCTCAAAATCGGTCAAAGGTCAAGGTCACAGTGAGGTCAAACATAATTCCGTAAATTCATGTGAGAAATGGAGTATTTTTGCTTCAGTCGACATTACGAGTTCGTTTTAACTTCGATTTTAATTTTGTCTTCGGTTTTTGCGATCGCTTCGGACGCTTAAAACTCGGTTGTCGAAGTTCTGGTAAAAATCGGATGTTTTGGAGACGTTTTAAGATTGTATAAAAAATATTTCACTCGCCGCATCACAGCTCGTCACATGGTGCAGTGCGCTCGAGCAGAGGCGTCATTGTGTCACGTCAATGTTTTCCGTGTGCGCGCTGACGGTGTTTTCGATAAAGATGGTGTTTAAAAGTCATTTTTTATCCCAATAAAGGTTATCGGTGCATGCCTGACTCGCTAAGCCGTGGGATTATGTAAAGATTGTTGGTGGATGGCCGAATATTACAGTTTTGTAACTTTGATAAAATAATATTAAATAATTGCCTGGAGAATTGGAGATTTTTGCTTAGGTCGACGTTACGATTTTTGATGGTTTGGTACAGAATCATCGTAGAAACTTCTGGTTTGCTTCATTACCTTCTCTCGAGACAGCTTTTATTAGACAAGGTCAGAGGTCAAGTTGACGATTTCGTAAGTACCAGTCTGACTGCTTGTTTGTGTGTGTGTGTGTGTGTGTGTGTGTGTGTGTGTGTGTGTGTGTGTGTGTGTGTGTGTGTGTGTGTGTGTGTGTGTGTGTGTGTGTGTGTGTGTGTGTGTGTGTGTGTGTGTGTGTGTGTGTGTGTGTGTGTGTGTGTGTGTGTGTGTGTGTGTGTGTGTGTGTGTGTGTGTGTGTGTGGTGTGTGTGTGTGTGTTATTCGCATAACTCAGAAAGTATTAAACCAAATCGCTTGAAATTTGGTGGGATGATAGGTTATTATGCAAGGAACATTTGATTAGATTTTGGGAGCGATCGGGTCAAAGGTCAAGGTCACGGAAAGGTCAAATTCGTATTTTTACCATAGCGTGGTCAATTTTGATCTAATTGGCATGCAACCGATGCCAAAATGTTCAGAATTCATTGCCCAATCTTGTGATGGGCGACATGGCACAATTACGTCATTACCCTTGTTAGTGGTTGGGGGTCAAAGGTCAGTGGGGTCACGACCTTTCAAAATATGCGGTTTTTGTCAAAACACGGTCAAATCAAAACCGATTTGCATGAAACCAACACCAAAATGTTCACTGTTCTGTTCCCCCCACGCTCATGCCAAGAACAAAAAAGTAGCGGAGGCGAAGGTATGCGCTCTACCGAGTGCCCATTCTAGTTGTTTGTTACTTCCGAAATCTAAAGATTTCGTAAGTATATTGATGCCTTCCTTTTCTGTTTGTTTGTTTGTTAGTTTGTTTGTTTGTTTGTTTGTTTGTTTGTAGGCACGATAACTCGAGAACGGAAGAAGCTACCAATGTCAAATTACACCACGTGATTCAGGAGGGTGATGGCTAGTGCTGATTAGATTTTGGTCAAAATCGGTCAAAGGTCAAGGTCACGGTGAGGTCAAATATTCGATTTTTGATGGTTTGGTACAGATAACTCGAGAACGGAAGAAGCTTCCAATGTCAAATTACACCACGTGATTCAGGAGGCTGCTGGCTAGTGCTGATTAGATTTTGGTCAAAATCGGTCAAAGGTCAAGGTCACAGTGAGGTCAAACATCCAAAACATTCGATTTTTGATGGTTTGGTACAGAATCATCTTAGAAACTTCTGGTTTGCGTCGCTGCGTTCTCTCGAGACAGCTTTTATTAGACAAGATCAGTGGTCAAGTTGATGATTTCGTAAGTAGCAGTCTATGACTGCTTGTTTGTTTGTTTGTTTGTAGGCACGATAACTCGAGAACGGAAGAAGCTACCAATGTCAAATTACACCATGTGATTCAGGAGGGTGATGGCTCGTGCTGCTTAGATTATGGTCAAAATCGGTCAAAGGTCAAGGTCACAGTGAGGTCAAATATTCGATTTTTGATGGTTTGGTACAGAAAACTCGAGAACGGAAGAAGCTACCAATGTCAAATTACACCACGTGATTCAGGAGGGTGATGGCCAGTGCTGATTAGACTTTGGTCAAAATCGGTCAAAGGTCAAGGTCACAGTGGGGTCAAAAATTCAATTTTTTGATGGTTTGGTACAGAATCATGGTAGAAACTTCTGGTTTGCGTCGCTACCTTCTCCAGAGACAGCTTTTATTAGACAAGGTCAGAGGTCAAGTTGACGATTTCGTAAGTACCAGTCGATGACTGCTTGTTTGTTTGTTTGTTTGTGAACAGTATTACGAAAAAACTCCTCGACGGATTTCGACAAAACTTGGTGGGGGGTGGTTAGGTATGGTCCAAGGATTATGCCATTAAATTTTGGACTTGGACTTGGACCCCCCCTCCCAAAAAAAAATTGTTAGAGATTTTTTTTTTCATTTCTACATGTTTTAAGTGATTTCCAACCCCCCCCCCCCCCCAAAAAAAAAATTTATAGAAAAAAAAATTTTTTTTTGCATTTCTACATGTTTTAAGTGATTTCCAACACCCCCCCCCCAAAAAAATTACCCCCCCCAAAAAAAAAGAAAAATTTTTTTTTTGCATTTCTACGTTTTAAGTGATTTCCAACCCCCTCCCCCAAAAATTGTTCGAGAAAAAAAATGTTTTTTTTTTGCATTTCTACATGTTATAAGTGATTTCCAACCCCCCCCCCCCCAAAAAAAATAGAGAACAAAAATGTTTTTGCAACTTTTTTTCAACAAAATTTCGATTTCTCTTTTTTGCATTTCTACATGTTTTAAGTGATTTCCAACCCTCCCCCCCCCCCAAAAAAAAATGGAGAAAAGAACTATAACTGTCAGCACTGTTGACCATATTTAATGAATAAGACATAAGGTTCACTTGAGTGACCCCTCAGTATTGGCGGCGGATGTTTTGCACTCTCCCGAGTGCTCCCCCTCTAGTTTATTTATGATTTCATTTGCGGATGCTTTCTGATGGTTCTGTGATTTTTTTTTTCCCCTGGTGTATTGGCTTGTATGTCCGTTGGTACACAAAATTATCATGCTTCCCCATTCTCGAGTTGCTCACCTGCATTTTTTTTCTTTTTTTTCATTTATTTATATTTTCATTTATGGATATTATCCAACAATTCGGTGTTTTTTGCAGTGTACTGGCTTTGATGTCCATCGGCACGCAAATTTTCAGCTTTGTATGCCACCTGGAATGTACCGAATGGAAATATGTCAGTAAGTTAGTCAGTTAGTCAGTCATTCATGGTTAGAAAGAGCTTTATATATGTGTGTGTGTGTGTGTGTGTGTGTGTGTGTGTGTGTGTGTGTGTGTGTGTGTGTGTGTGTGTGTGTGTGTGTGTGTGTGTGTGTGTGTGTGTGTGTGTGTGTGTGTGTGTGTTGTGTGTGTTTTGTTCATAAGCATAACCTCTTCTTTCTGCTAACTCCCCTCCCCCAGCTCTCTCTCTCTCTCTCTCTTCTCTCTTCTCTCTTCTCTCTTCTCTCTTCTCTCTTCTCTCTTCTCTCTTCTCTCTTCTCTCTTCTCTCTTCTCTCTTCTCTCTTCTCTCTTCTCTCCCATCTTCACTATGCCACCTCCTAATAAAGTGCAGCAACCTCTCTCTGTCTCTGTCTCTGTCTCCCTGTCTCTCTCCCTCTCTCCTTCTCCCCCCAGACATGTCTGTGCAGTGATTATGACCAGACGGTGCTTGTTTCCAGACGTGTCTAGGCACAGTGTTTATGTCCGGGTGGTGTCCATCTCCCGATGTGGCTGGGTGTTGTTTATCTCTGGATGTGTCCAGGTGGTGTTTGTTTGTTTCTGAACATGTCTGAGTTTGTCTCGAGACATGTCTGGACAGTGTTTGTCTCTGTGTCCAGGCGGTGTTCATCTCTAGGGGGTGTTTGTCGCTGGAAGTGTCTGGGTGGCGTATGTCTCTGGATGTTTCTGAGTGGTGTTTGTCTCCGGCCGGTATTTGCCTCTCGATATGTCCAGGCAGTGTTTATCTCTGGATGCTATTTGTCTCTGAACGTGTTTGCGTTTATCTCCGGACATGTCCAGGTGGTGTTTATTTCTGGACGGTGTTTTTCTTTGACCGTGACGTGTCCTGGCCGTGTTTGTCTCCGGGGGGTATTTATAGTCTCCATGTATTGGGACCATACTCTGTTCAGAGCATTGGTGCTGCCTCAGCAGTCTCGTTGGCTATTGGATACAATCCTGGACGGATCCTGGATGGATATCGCCACTCCAACACAGGATACCAGCAAGCTGGCACTTATTTTGCTGACCTCGGAAGGATGACAGGCCGAGTCAACCCCACCTGGTATTAATTCAACATCTGAGTGGGATTTGAACTCAGGATCCTAGGATCCAAAGCCGACCACCCTAACCATTTTGCCAACACCAGGAAATTTATCATATGACCAGTACAAAAATGGATTTCAGACATTATTTTGTTTTAATCTTCACTATTATTCTAATAATAATCATTTTTATGAGACAGTATGGATCGTAATTAACGCTTCACCACACATCTGCCTTCCCTTCCCATCACCTCACCTCACTCTCATTCCCTCCTCGCTCCCTCTCCCTCCTCTCTCTTTCCTCCTTCACCTCCTCACTCTCCCCCCCCTTTCCTTCTCCCCCACTCCTCTCTCCCCCCCCCTCTTTTTCCCCCCCTTCTCTTAGTATTCACATCAGCGAAGTGACTGGTGGTATTTGCTAGTTTAAAAAAATTGACAAAAGAAATACAGTAATAATTAAAAATAATAACAATAAATATTCGAAAATTGTGGAAAATTGAATAATCAAAAAATTAAATCTTGGAAAAATTATTCTTCAAAAAGTGGGAGACCACAGACACCAAGACAAAACCCTTAATTTCTCCCCCGGAACCATAACAATTACGTGCATTTGTAAATGGTCCTGAAGATGCACCCTTGTGTACTCGGAATAATTTCACATCAAATTGGTTGTTGTAAAAGGACAATGTTCATTCTATCAACAATTGTACTCTTTACTCTCTTTTTTGTTTTTGCTTGTTTCTCATAAACCTTTCCTACCATGACCTACCATGAAACAAATAATGATGTCATCAAATTTTCCATGGAAATTAAGCTTCTGAAAGAAAATGCATCGCCTGCGAATTTATAATCCTTATCGGGAGCCCTGAACTAAACCAGTGATTTAATGTAACATTTATTGATTTATTTATCAATTTAATGAAGTAGTATAATACATGACAAAACTATGGGTAAATTACAGGTGTATCATCACTATCACCTTGGGTTTCTCTTATTTGAGGTGTTTCCCTGCAATAAATAGCGATAACTTTTTGGGGGTGGGGCAAGGGACTGGGGTTGTGGCCATGGCAGATCTTCAGTGCTTTCGATGCTTCTTCCATCAGTTCCATGCCTGCTTCGAGTCGACTGATAATACAAAATGAAGTTCTGAAATGTTTCGATGAACTTCGCTTCCAGATTCCGAGTGGGGCAGATAACAGCAATTTTTGAGAGGAATCGTGCAAATGATGATACAAGCATCAAATTTGGCACATTTGTTCTCCAGGGGATTCTAATCAAATCTGCCTGATTGGCCATTTTAAAATCCAAATTTTGAAAAATTTGAAAAAATAATAATAAAAAAAAGTCAAGATCACGAATCAATGTTGGATGCTGGCTGAGATTGGTGAATGTTTCAGAAACATCATCAAAGACGTTCCAAGTCTGCCATGCAGTTTTGTTCCCTTTACCGCGGAAGGCAGACACGACGTCACATCCAGTGAACGCATGGAAGTATGGGATCCCTCTAGCTTTCTCAGGCCCTATTATAGAAACTACCTCATGGACTGGAATCCATCGCGCCTTGGCTCCTTGGCCAAAGACAATCCACATGTTCTCGAGACCTAGTTCCTGTAAGGATGGCAGTACAGATATTGCTATGACTAGTACATCCGTATCATTAGCCTTAATGATAATGGACTTGCTACCATCAGTCGTTACATCCCTGGCGTGTACAAATATTCGAGTGTCAGCTTCTTCATGACAACGTGGAGACACAGCATCCAGTGATTCCTTGTGCTGCTAATGGCATCTTCTCCTTTTGTGACAATGACTGTGCTTGTCGTCTGTGCCTCACACATCTTTTCCGCAAGGAAGTGAAACAGCTCAGTCTTGTTGCTGTCATCTCGAAGAAAGCTTCTCCAGTTACTTGGGGTCTTACTGGTTCCTGTCCCTCTTCTTCTGATTCCTTGCCCCCTTTTCGACCTTGCCTCGGACTTCAGACTTGACTTCTTGTACACATCAAACACTACGTCCACCCTCTCGTACCTGGCACCATAGGATTCCACCTTTGGGATGATGTCTTCTTTAGCAGTCATCAAATATCTTTGAGGTGCGTGGAGGTAGGGCATTGATAAGTGCTGAGCCATCAATGATGACTGCATCTCCCCTTGGTTCTCTGTTTGGGATGTTCACTTGTGCTTCAAGAATTTCAGCCAGCTGTGACTTCAAGTATTTTTTGAAGTTTTTTTTTTTTTTTTTTTCAAATATTTCAAAATTTGGATTTTCAAATGGCCAATCAGGCAGATTTGATCAGAAAGCCCTGCAGAACATAAATGCCAAATTTGATGCTTGTATCATAATTTGCACGATTTTTCTACTGTCTATTACACTATCCTGGAGGATCAACAATAGGGCACTTAAGTGTTTTGAAATCCTGTTCGGCAGTGTGCAGTTATTAAAACATTAATAAACGATGATAGTTTACTTTGCGTAACCACAAATAAATGTGGAATTATGGTGTGAGATTTTCCTGTTTCTGAACAAGTCATTAGTCCGACAGGATGGTGCAACAGATAGCAGATCCGCCTTTGAGCTGCCCAGTCTGGGTTCGATTCCCGACACGACTATAAGCTGTCTGATTGGTCGCTCTCGTGCAATGCAGGGTCTTGCATCACAATGAGTGGCCGAGTGGATGTCCCATCTGTTAGCATTAGTTTGTGTGTCTTTTACGAAGAGTAGGTGACTTACTTCCTGAACTCCGAACAATTGCAAATTCTTGCCCAAAATGAGGTCCAGTGGAACCGCCAGGCCTGGCCAGCCAGTTCGTGAAAGAATTGGATTAAAAAATAAACTTTCTCCGGCGACGTTCATCATTTGGTTATTTGCAGCCCATTCGATTATATTTCCAAAAGCTTCACCATTTCTTGTTTCATATTTAATTCTCAACCACATCATTGGCTTAGGTAATTCCATGAGTGCAATGAGAAAATAAACGGAAAAGATGTATCAGCTGTACTGTATTGATCAATCACCTTGACATGGATGAAAGGTCATTTCGGATCAAACACACCAAAGGAAGTGAAGGAAGTTGAAGATGAAGACGGAATTATTGTCGAACACAAATGGAGGAAAACATTCCCAATACATATCTGATCACTTCCTCCATGGGATAATTAACAAACCCCCCAAAATGGTCGATATCTAAACTGTAAGAGAGGGTGTCTGTGTCTGTGTGTCACCATTTTTCTCAGTGATGGCTGAACGGATCTTCGTCAAACTTTCAGAGGTTCATCAGTGAGTACCAGTGAGCGTGTTAGACAAAAAGAAATTTCGAAAATTTTTTGGAATTGGATTCAAAAATTGGAAAATATATATATATATATATATATATATATATATATATATATATATATATATATATATATATATATATATATATATATAGTAGATGATTAAGGTGGGGGGGGGGGTAACACGACTTTGTGATCACCCTGTCAGGTACAGTACATTTATCGATGTGTGAAGTGCATTTTGCAATCCCTTAGTTTCAGGTCTCCTGGTCATGGTCATAATTGACAATTGCAATTCTACGGAGTTTCCGCAAATCTCACAGGATTGTGAGTTGGACAGGCGACCGCGACGGGCCATTTCAAAATCTCTCAAAAGTGCTTAAGCCTTTGTAGCTATGTGAAAAGTAATATTAAATGATCCTTGGCCCCATTATTTCCTGGGTGTAGGGAATTGTTTTAGGCCCTCACAAAAAATATACCAGGCAACGCCGGGTACCCCTGCGAGTTAACTGCAATGGATATGTTGAGAGACTTTATAACAATGTGAGGTTTATAACAATGTAACAAGCAGCATCTGTACCAATGTAAATGTTGGAAAATGATTTCAGTCTTTCTGCAGACAGGGCATGTGTTGCAATGACGATCTAGAATAAGAGGAATGGATATTGAAAAGGACAACTTGCGATTCCACCATTCCATCTGCTGCTCGATTCTTTTGCCTTGACGAGAATTCCTTATCTGTGGCTCCGACACCTCTTATCTGTGCTTTGAAGCGCTGGTGACAAGGCAACCACTAATAGGATCATCGACGGGTTTCTCTGAGATGGATGATCCAGTCAGACTTGATAACAATAGTTGTCATTACAATCCCACGACTCAACAATCAACCTTTCCATTCCCCGTCACACAATTTTGTTCAAGACGAGTGACTCTCCAACCAGTAAAAGACGAGGGAATGTTTATTTTTCATTCATTCAAGCAGAATGTTGTGTTACTAAAAACCATTGAGAGAGGGAAACACAACGTGTATGTTTGAAATGTCCCGAATAAGTTTTCTTATGGCAGGTCTTGTCTTTTAAGAAAGCAATAGATCGAAGTTGTAAAATCATGTGATCTTGTAACAGTAATCACAGTAGTGAAACTCAACTTTTTCACCTTTTGTCTCAAGTGAAGTTAAAAAGTAGGAATGTGCAACTCTTGCTGCACTTATCTACTCTTGTGGATTGACTTTCAAAAGGCCACAACGGTTTCCTTATGATAAAGTGCTGGCATATTTTTCTCACTTTCCTCACTCACTACGAATCACTGGAGGCCGAGACATCACTTTTGTAAGTGCTATAGTTTTCAAATTAGGAGCTTGGAGAGATTTCATGCATTATATGATGCGATTTTCCATGATAGACTCTCACGGATGAATTAAAGTATGTAATAGAAATATAATTTGAATTTGGAGGATCACATCTGCACATGGACTATAAAACTCGAAATCTGGAGTGAAATCTGAAAATGTAAAGAAAACAGCAATGTTTTGTTTTTTTGCAGGTATGTGCCATCACCAATCAACTTGCTCTCGCTTACCAAGCCAGCAGTTCCTTATCAACTATTTCATTGGAGTGTTTGCTTGAGTGCTTAAGCCACTTGCTCTGCACCCTACAGTCAATAGTGGTACACTTTGTGTCCCGATCAGGATGTGCAGTCGAGAGTTACTACAAGGTAGAGGTACGTAGACAGCACACACGGACTTGGTACATATGGGTAGATTTGGATCTAGAACGGGACTCTCCATATGTGTGTGTGCCTGCATGCTTGGTTCCAGGCACATGGTACCAAAGTTTCATCCCGTATCTTATGATTATGATAATTATAGGTGGTGGAGCTTTATACTTTTAACCTCAGCAGCATACGAGCAATCTTGTTTTCCTTTGTCCTTCTGGCTGTTTCTAAAGCATATGGTTATTTTATATGAATTGGGTGTGCTTTGGAAA
>NC_140974.1:38049563-38054563 GCF_056783735.1 Eptatretus burgeri | reverse complement strand
ACCGCGGGTGAGTGCCCCCGCGCGAGTGAATGGAGCACCACGTGTGAGTGGTATGGTTTGTGCAAGGGAGACCGTGTGTGTGAGAGAGCGGTATGTGAGGGAGATGTCAGTTGGCATGCGGGATCACGCAGCCGCGTCTCCCGGTGCGAATGTAATGGTGTGGAGTGTGAGCGTCGTAACACGCGGGAGTGCGTGTGTCGAATGGCGACGACGGCGACATGTGAAGAAAGAAAGCCGAGTAGCGGCTGTAGTTGTTTCGGGGACCGTGCCGGGTTCACCCAGCCGCGAGCACGAGGTCCGTGCTGTGCAACGCACGAGGCCGCCACGTGCTCGCTTGCGATAGTGAAGTCCCGGTCCGGAAACGCACGCGGTGGATTTGCCGATCCCGCGGACGGACAAAGTTTCGGCAGGATTATGGATTTGGACCGGACGGGTTCTCCACGCGATCGTGTGTGTTAAGCTCCAACGGGCAAAGCACATGTGTTCCCGTGGGGAACCCCTCGAGATGTGGGGCTTGTGTTTTTTTTATGCGCACGGTGACGTCATGGCTGCACGTGGGGTCGGAATCCGGCAGGAGGGGTATCCCTGCCGGATGGTACCGTCCAAGGAGGGACGAGGAACACGTGCAGCTGCATGACGTCACGGGCAGGTGCAAAGTGCGCGAGTTGCCACGCTGGTGCTGCGCATGGAAGAAAAAAAAAAAGAAAAAAAAAAAAAGCAAGCCTCACTTTCAGGTGCACAGGATTCCCGGGCAAGGGGTGGAAGACCCCTTGGCCTGGGCACAGGATGGAAACTAGTTAGGGGGAAGGGTTAGCTTAGCTCGACCGACTTCATGGGGCAGGGGTAAGTCCTCATGGAGTCCGTGGAATGGATTAGGTAGAGGGATTTAGTGAGCTTTAGGTGGGGAAATAAAAGTTATTTTAGAGATTTGGAGACAGTGACAGACTTGTGAATGTGTAGAGGGGACGTAGCTTAGCTACGTAGGTTAAATGGAACGTGCTATAGTTTAAGGGATGACGTGGGAGCACGAGTTAGTTAGGGGATGCAGATAGAAGGATGGCAGAGTTCAGCGGTGTGTGTGTTGAAGAGTTGTGGGTTGTGAGGTGAGTACTTGTACATGTTGAGTGAGTGAGGCCAGCGGGTCTGTGTGAGTGGAGCGAATGGGGAATGCATGGTGCGATGAGTGATTGGGGGGAGGAGTGACTCCCGCCCAAGGGACTCCGGGGTCAGTGTAGAGTGAGTTAGCTGGGTTAGTCAAATTGAAAAATGGAGGTCGTTTTGCTGTTGGTGGGAAAGTAGGCTCGAGACCCATTTGGAGGGGTGCAGGAGCCCTGTTGACGGGCTTGGGAGCGTGGCTGCGAAAGGTGAGTATCGCTGAGTGGGTACCCCGGGCACCAGGCTAGTCGGCCGCAGTAGGCCATGGGCCCATGGGGGGCCGGGATAGCGTAGTGGGCACGGGTGCGCCTGCTTGGTGCGGGGGCACGGGGCGCCATTAGCCGCGTGGGCAGTGTTGAGGGCAAGGGTGACCCTCGGAAAGGGGCCCGGGAAGCCAGCCTGCCACGTGTGCGTTTCAGGGGAGGTGCCATGGGGGGCACTCCCCGGTGTTTAGGGAGCTGGTAGGCTCGGAGGCAGTGTAGTGCTCGGGGGTGCCAGAGCGGGAGATTCGGCAGAGGGTCGTGCCTGCCAAAGGGAGCCACGTGTCCCAGCCATGAGACCGTGTGAGGGCACGGAGAGAAAATTGGGGGGGCGAGGCCCGAAATTGTGAGGACACCAACACAGGCGACGGGAATCTGGGTTGTTAGAACCAATAGTTTAAGCGAGAGGCGCTTGTTGAAAGCCCCGGGGTAGTTTAACAGTTAAATGGTTAGGGTAGATTAGGAAGTGTACCCCTCCGCACCATCCATCCCCTCGCTCTCGTTGTGGGCCGCTGGACCCACTTTGGTTATAGATCGCCGAACTCTGGGGAGGCCATTCTGAGGCTTCGTTGGGCCTCGACACGGGACGTTAGCTCTCCCTTATTCCCCTCCGGGAAGGGAACGTAGGGGTTGGGAGTAGGCTAGGTGACAGGATAGGTTAGCCGAACAAGGACGATAAAGGGGGTTAGGGGACGATTTATAGTGGGGAAGTAAAAATAAAAACAACAAAAAAAATAAGTTGGGGCTAAATTGGGGTTTGACAAATTAAGGGAGTGGGTATGTACAGTGACAGGCAAAGGCGATAGGTGGGAGGGAGACAGGTAGGTAGGTCCGAGCCCGCCTTCCAAGTGGCCAGCACCACTGCACTCCCTCCACCAACCTCCACAGAACGGCAAAGGCTGGCCAACTTCATCGGCAGCTGTTGTTTTGCTGCGAGGCCTGTGCCGGCTGGATCGTCTGCAGCTGCTGTGCTGCGAGGCCTGTGCCGGCCCACTTCATCTGCCGGCTGGCTGTTTTTTCTTCAAGGCCTGTGCCGGCCAGTTTATCTGCCGGCTGTGTTTGCCTGCAGCGGCCTTCTTCTGCCGGCTGTGTTTGCCTGCAGCGGCCTTCTTCTGCGGGCTGTGTTTGCCTGCTGCCTTTGCCATGCCATGCCCACTGCCCACGTTCACCAGCCCCGTTCAATTTTGCTCTGCCCCCCCCCCCTGTTCATTTCCATGTGCGCCAGTATCCGCAAGGCAACAGTTTGCAAGCTGCGAGAACTGCCCTGTTGGCAGCTACAACACGGGCCTGCAGTGGCGGCCCGTGCACCGTGTTTGCGTCCATCCATTCACCCATCCATTCGTTGTGTTCATTGCGTGTGCCACTTGAGCTGGCACGGAGACTGCATTTGTGCAGCCCATGCACCGTTGTGGTTCACTGCGTTCAGTTCAAACCATTCATCCATCCATTCGTTGTGTTCATTGCGTGTGCCACTTGAGCTGGCACGGAGACTGCGTTTGTGCAGCCCATGCACCGTTGTGGTTCACTGCGTTCAGTTCAAAAGGGAAGGCCTTGGACTGCGTGTGAGCAGCCAGCCACGTTCCCTGTCACCTGCATTGTTTTGAGCCAGAGACTGCATGCGAGCAGCCTGGCTCCCTGTTAACTGCTTTCTTTTTGCAGAGCTCATTGATCCTGGGCCATGGTTTAGTGTAAAATTTGTAAGTTAAGGTTAAGATGTACTGTACATATGAGTGCGCCCCCGGCATGTCTGTCCTAGCGCCGGCAATTTTATTTAAGTCGTCCGTGTGAGTGAGTTTGTTTAGGTAGTTACGCAGCCCTCAGGTTATTTATTTTGGGGACACGAATACCATGAATGTCGCACTCAGGGATCCGTAGGTAAAATGTACTCGGGGAAAACTACACATGATGGCACACGAAAATTTGACGACTCGGGACGAGTCTGTAAAAAGGGGAGGGGGTAGTGTTGTGGTTGACCAAATTCGCAAACCACCATTCAGGTCCCTGAGGTGAGATATCTCGGTAAGTATATGTGTAGTTAGGCCCAAACCCGTGGTCTAGAGGGAATAAATGTCATTTATGCGTGCTGCGACTCTTCAGGATAGCCGTTTTTCTTTTACTATCTTTATTTTGGACCAACCGCCATTATTACCACCACCAACCACGTCTCAACAGTCATCACAACATCAACCACCCACCACAACGCCGCTTCACCACAACAGCCACGACCTTTACCGTCACACCTCGCAACCGTCGCATCGCCACCGTTCTTGTGCCGCTTGTGGGTACCGGTATTGGACTCGTGCAGGGCGCGCGCCGAACAGCGTGTACAAAACCACGGACTTTCCGCAGAAAAACGGATCAAAAACGACTCACGCCCACTTTTGTTCCGTCCAATCGGTGAGCGAGGGGCGATTTGGCCCCGCCTCCAGGGCGTTGGAGGGCGGTCGCTATATGCAAATTCATGGATCAAAAAGCATTCACGCCCACTTTTTCTCGGGCCAATGGGGAGCGAGGTGAAAGGTCGAGGCCAGGGGGTCAAAGGCGAAGCCACGGGGCTTATATAAGCGACCGCGTTCGTCAGTCGAGTTCAGTGCAGTTGGGAGTTCGCGGAGTTGGAGTGAAGAGGACAGAGCTGTGGAGAGGCGGCGGCGGCGAAGGCAGACGAGGGGGTGCTCGCGTCGGTGCCGGGAGCTGCACACCAGAGAGGCCAGCAACGCGACCGAGGTGGAGGAGGAGACGCTCGCCGCGGGACCCGAGACAGGGTTATATCCTCCTTTCCCCGAGCATCAGCAACCCCCTCCTGTTTCCCCCCGCGCTGAGATAGTGCGACAAAGGGGGCCCCCTTCCCACCCCCTGCCGGACACTGTCCGCGAGGCCCGCGGAGTTGAGGCACCACCGCCGCTCCGCGTCTCATCATCAGACGGGTAGGCCCGACGCTCTCGGCCCCAGGCCCGCCTTCCCCCTCATCCTGGAGGGTGGTTCTCTTTTCTTTTGCTTTGGGAATGTGTGTTGTCGGCGCCATCTGTGAAGTAAAATTGTATAAGTGTTGCCGTGTGCTCGCGTAGTCGGTATTAGATCTGCATTGTCGCATTTGCTTTTTGTCTTCTCCTTTTCTATGTGCTTTTGGTGGAATTGTATATGTGTGCTTTCCGTTCATCGCGAATAAATGTGCTTTATGTTGAACTGTTTTCCCGCTTCGCTTCGTCATTTCTTTCATTGAATCATCATCTTGCTTCACGTAAAGGGTTGGTAGTGGGCTGAATACGCCCGATAATTAATCGAACCGTCGAGGCCGACGATAACACCGCTCGGTTATCCCGATAGTACGGAACGGGTCGCTTAAGTGGCCCGTGTCCGAAGTCGACCTGCGGCGAGGTGCGATCGCCCGGTCTACCCTCCGTGTGGGTACTTAGGTAGGTCGAATTTGGCGAGCAACCCTATCCCACGCGGGGGCCGATTGGCTCGATCGCGGTGAGACCGAAAGGTCCACCCGTGACTGGTTCCCGGCGTTAGTCCGAGAGGGTCACGACTGGATTGTCCGTCCGGTGGGCGACGTGCCGCGATTCGAGTTACGTGGCCGTCAGC
>NC_140974.1:38039563-38044563 GCF_056783735.1 Eptatretus burgeri | reverse complement strand
ACTTTGGAGGGGGGTAGCAGGGTGAATACTTTTGCAGGCCACTGTGTATAATATAATATTCGGTCCTATGATATTATTTTATTACAGAATCCACTATAAGAGCCCCAGAGAAGTAAACCAGGCATCTCACATCGAGGGCCAAATTGAGCTCAACACAATAAGTAATCTTTCACAGTCAGTACACCTTCGGTAGTAATAGCATCTCCGAACAAAATGTTCAACCGTGATATTGATTTTATTCAAAGTTCAATGGAATTTCCAAAATGGCAATGTGAATTTCACCAAAGTTGTGTCAGTTGGTGGTGTAACCCACTTAATACTTCTTAAGGGTTCACATGTGATGGTTCTCTTCAAACACAGATTGGAATGTGACATTATTCATGTGTCAAGGCTTATCTCAGATATCCGAGGCCTCAAAGGCAAGACATTATCAAAAAGAGATTTCAGGGGGCTTGGGATCTCTCAGTACAACTTATGCGGTAAAACAGATGACATCATATTAGGTATTCATCATCACCCCATTTGGAGATGCATACACTATGAAAGCAATTACTGCAATACAAAAATAACAAAGCAAAGACAAATATAATTTTATTTATTTATTATTATTATGGCATAATCATTGCTTGTAACGGATCCTATCCAGTTTGGGTGAGAAGGGTTAAAAAAAATGCTGTACAGCTAATGGTAAGGAACAATGCACTCAGACATTGAATGGACAGAGTGAACTGTCATCCGCATTTTATTATTTTTGAGATATACTGTCCAACTTTTGCTGACCGATTTTCCTCTTGGTGAACAAGCCCACGACTCAATGGAAATTGTTTGATAATTGTCAACTATGTATTTTCCATTTTGTTCCGTTACGACCCATCAGGAAGGAAGGAAGGACTTTGTACGATGGAGGATGCCCAGTCAGCGGCTGGCTTTGGAGTCCAACTTTGAAATGTGGTTTGCCCAAAATAGATCATGGCTCATTTTGAGACCCAGGAGTTTGAGTGACTGAACTTCCTCAAGAGGATTGTTGAGAGAGAGTGAGAGAGTGAGTGAGAGAGTGAGAGAGAGAGAGAGAGAGAGAGAGAGAGAGAAGAGAGAGAGAGAGAGAGAGAGAGAGAGAGAGAGAGAGAGAGAGAGAGAGAGAGAGAGAGAGAGAGAGAGAGAGATATATATATATATATATATATATATATATATATATATATATATATATATATATATATATATATATATATATATATATTCCAAGTGTTTGACCAGCTTGTGATTTTGTCAAGGTCTGAAGAGAGGGAAGAGGCTGTTGCCTGTCTATCAGAAGGATGAGGAATGTCATGGCAGAAGGTGGTAGGAAGGTAGGTAAGGGCGCATCTGCCGGAGCAGCACATCGACAGAGGGTGGAGTCATTAGAAAATACATGAAGGGGATTTTCCAGAGAGTCAGAGGGATCAATTATGAAGCTCAGGAATATAACCAGTCCCAAAACACTGCCTTAGGGCACTCCAGCCATGACAGGGGGAGAGAAGATGAAAGAATTCCAATGAGTGCCACACGTTGGCTATGAGAGTAAATTAAGTCAGTAAGCCATGTGTGGAGTTGGCCTTGGATGCCATAGGTAGAGAGCTTGGAGAGTAAAGTGGGATGCTGGACTGTATATAAAGCACAATATATATTGAGAAAGATGGCCCTGATCTCATGTGTGACATTGAGGGCCTCCATCCATTGTTGAGTGAGGAGAAGCAGCAGTTCCAAGGTGGAGTGACCTGATTTGAATCCAAAATTGGTGATCTGAGATGAGGCTGTTGGAGAAAAGGACGGATTTCATATCAACTGCGATGTTGTATCCCATAACCTTGCTATTGATTGGAGTAAGCTGATAGGTCTGGAGTTAACGGAATCCATTTATGCACATTGTTTATGTAATGCCATGATGGAGGTGGACTTCCAAACAGATAACAGACAACCTGGGGCAAATTATAAGGTGAAAAAAGCAGAGAGAGGATCTACAAGAACAGCAGAACAGGTTTTTCAGATATGTTAGCTGATGCTGTCTGGTCCTGTTGCAGAATCAGTCGAGGGTTGACAGAAACTTTTCCACCTTCTCAAGTGCAAAAAGTATAGAGTTCAGGAGTAGTTCGGTTTGATTGGGTATGGTGGGAACAGAGAATGAGGGGCTGGGGTTACACGATTTGGAAGCAAACAGAATTGAGGCATTTGGCCTTCACCGAGCGCCGTCATTTGAAGAGAGGGAAGGGATAGAAGGGGAGCATACACCAGAGACAGACTTAGCAAGATACCACCAGGTTTCAGAGGAGAGAGACAAGTTTGAAAGTTCATTCTTGAGGTTGGACAGATGTCGTTTTCTGACTCTCCTGAGAGAGTAGACACTTGTGACCTTTTTGGAATGCACTGAAATTGCCTTTGGTCAGATTTGCCTTGTTTTGTGTACCTTGTCGAGGCTCGTATGAGAGCTAACGCACAATGCACAGCAAGGAGGGCATGAGACAACAGGGGTGGGAGTGGGAAGGACAAAACAGTGGGGAACAGAGACATTAGGAGATCTGTGGAAGGGAGAGTTATGGGGCGGGAAACACGGGGTATACAAGATGGACATTACAGGGAGTCTCGGGAAGGAAAGCAGGGAATTTGAAGAAGGTGGGTTTGGGGTGGATTAACGGGGGTAGAAAAGATCGAGGATTTGGATGGGGGATGATAAGAGGTGGTGGTGAACAGCTGTTTTGAAGGCCTGGAGGGAAGAATGGGATTGAATAGCATGAGGGAGTTTATTCCAAAGGTGGGGAAAAAGAGGAATGAAAGAGTGAAGGTGAGCAGTGATTCGTGATTTTGGTAGTTTTATCAGAAGGGGGTTGTTGGTGGACCTTGAGCGCCCTGTGGAAATGTGGTGGGGACAAATCGCAAACAGAGCAAGGGGGGCGAGACCAGAGAGGAGATGGTGGAAGACAGGAAAACCACTGACCTGCCTGTGGTGAGAGAGTGAGAGGCCCAAAGACTCCGCCTCGTGGGAGATGCCAATGATCCGAAATGCCTTGGTTTCCACAGCGTGAAGCCGAGTAAGGTGGGAGGCAGGAGCACCAGCCCAGAGGGGAAAGCAGTACTCCATCAGGCTGTGGACGAAGGCTTTGTATGTGGTCAGGAGCTCAGGTGGGCCGAGGAAGGACTTTGCACTACGGAGGATTCCCAATATGCGACTGGCTTTGGAGGCCAGGTTGGAAATGTGGCTTTCCCAGGAAAGATCATGGCAGATAGTGAGACCCAGAAGTTTGAAAGAAAGGACTTCTTCCAGAGGATTGTTGAGAAAGTGGATGGGAGGGTTTTCTAAACGCTCCTTTCGGAGAGACATAGTGAGAGTGTGAAATTTGTCCGGATTGAAAGACATGTTCCATGTGTTGGACCAGTTTGTGATTTTACCCAGATCTGCAGTGAGCGAAGAAGCTGCGGCTTTCCGATCTGAGGGACGACTGATGGTACGGCAGAGGGTGGAGTCATCAACAAAGAGAAAAACAGGATTTTCCAGAGAGTCGGAGAGATCGTTGATGAAAACTAGAAAAGGTACAGGGCCCAGAACGCTACCTTGAGGAACTCCAGCCTGGACAGGAAGAGGGGATGAAAGAACTCCATTTAGGGCCACACATTGATTGCGACAGGAGAGGAAGTCTGTGAGCCATAAGTGGAGATGGCCTTGGATACCATAAGAAGAGAGTTTGGTGAGCAGGGCAGGGTGCCAGACCGTGTCAATCGCACGCGATGTGTCTGGGGATATGGCTCTGATTTCATGTCCGGCATTGAGGACCTCCATCCATTGTTGGGAGAGCAGAAGCAGCATATCCAGGGTAGAGTGACCTGGTCTGAAACCACAGAAACTACTCTTCTTACTACTCTTGTCTGTCATCTGCTTGGTCTGAAACTACTCTTCTTCCAGGAAGAGTCGGCTAGTTGTTTCATAGGAACTTCCTCATCACAGCATTCAGTGTATCATGGGTGGGAAGAAGGGTTGGGTAACTGAAGAAGAGATGGGATGAATCTGTGCATAGAGAGTTCAAGTTTCTGTGGAAGAATACCCAGGTTGCATTAATATCAGGGAGAGCAGATATGGGAGATCAGTCTTAAAGTGAGATGGCTGCTTACAGTCCCTGCCATCTGCCTGAGTGAACTGCCAGACTTGCCAGCACTGAGGTCGCTCTCTGAGAATAGCCAGAGATGTTTACTCTCAATTGATATGATCAGATGAACCAAATGGACCTGATTGACCACTTCTTTGGCTGCCTCAATTACTCGCACCTTCATGTGAGGTCGGCCAGGGAACGTCTTTGGCCCAAGTCTTTCACGAATTGATCGGCGAGGCCTGACATTTGACTGAAATTGATTTGGGCAGGAATTTGTAATTTCCTCTGGGCATCGGCGATAACTCGCCAACTCTTCGTGAAAGACACTGTGGGGCGTTTAACATTCACCAATGCCCCCGGTGCTGGAAGGTGAGTTCTCCGGCTTAACGTCCATTCGAGGGATGGTGCATACATTGATGCATCACCTTGCCTGTGAAACACCAGCATAAGAGTTTATAGCTGGGTCGGGATTTAAACGCAGGAAAAACAGCTCAGACGCGAGTGTGAATACCTTTCGGGCAGAGGTCAAAATCTTTCAGCCCAAAATCAATGCCTCTAATAACATCTATAACACGAAAACATTAACATTGAACTCGCACAACCAAGTTTTCAACAACTTTCATCAAAATCTGTGCATGTGAGATCAAGATTTGACAATCTCAATAGAAAATGATTCAGCATAGTTTTTTTTTGAAACAATACTCTCAGAAAAAAGTTTTGGAGAATTGAATTTAAACAAAATTTCACATTTGCAGCCAACGTTAAGTCATTCAATATTTCCAACTTTTATAGAGAAATTTCCATTATTCACCCAGAATTGTTGACTTGTCAAAAGTAAATCAACTTCAATAAGTACCAAGAGCCAAACCTTTCTTAGGACTG
>NC_140974.1:38017063-38024563 GCF_056783735.1 Eptatretus burgeri | reverse complement strand
ATGCTGAGAGCTTTGGATTGTACATCAACGTCTCCCCACTTCCCCACTTCTTCACCCTCCCCAACCCCTCTCCCTCTCTCCCACGAGGAAGACCCCCTCCACTGCAAACCTCCAACCTCCCCAGTCTTTGGACTATGGCCCTATTGCCCCCCCCTCACCTTCAAAGGAACTTTTAACCCTTTTCTTCGACTCCATTTCTGGGGGAATGTGGTTAGATTAGCAGGCTTCCCTGGGGCTGTGGGCTTCCAATGAGGGGGCTGGTGGGGCGACTGATGATATTGACTCTCTCCCATTCTCTCCCTCTCTTCCTCCCTGTCCACCTCTCTTTCGATCCCTCTCCTTACACACACACACACACACACACACTCATGTTTGATCTCCAAGTTTAATCAATGATCAAAGCTTATCATTAGTTTTGTTGAATCTTCACCTGAGCAATGCATAGCAATGCGCTACCTCAAAAGCCAATAATATCCATTTACATTTTCAATAGAATATAATATTTACAATAATAAATAGATTCGAAACAACACTTCTTATAGCCCAATCTGAAAGCCCTTTGCAAATACCCATCAAGCGTCCGACGTGATGCTATCTGCTCGCCGATCAAAGCCATGGTCAGAAATGAGGGATGAATATCAGATACACGCTTGGATGCTGGCAATCACACCACATCTCACACAGACAGCAACATCCGGCCCAGATTGCAAGGCTAATTCAAAGTGAGGAAGCATAACACAATAACAGCTGCTGTACATAAAGCCAAAGGGTTCATTCTGGGCTAGGCTTTGTGCTTGGGACAATGTGAAGAGTCCATGGTCTCGGTCCAACGTGGCTTTATTTACAATAAACAAAACGTTTTAGTGATGCAAACGGTAGGGAAACATTACAACAGTGTTTTTTTTTCCATCAGTTTTGTCCATCAACATCAATTTGTCTGGAAACAGTGCAATTTGGGTTAATGTTTGTGAAATATGCCTCTGGTACTTAAAAAAAAAAAAAAAAATTTACGGAAGCAGAAGAAGGAAAATAACATAAATAAAAAGAGAATGAAGAATAAGAAGTAAGATTTTTTTGGGGGATTTTCACATCTCAGATGAAGTTGTGTGCCACCCATCAGGCAGCGCAACAGCTGCTCTCACTTTAGTGCTTGGTTCGTTAGTTTTCGTCACCAGCCCTTAACCACAAGGAGATTTGAAGGAGGCAATCTTCTGAGCAATCAGGTGGATATAATACTCGCTATGTAATGCAGTCTTATCCTCCACGCATCCTTAGTAGCACATCAACCCCAGCGTGATGAGAGCGGCAACGCAGGAGTAGCTGGGAGATGTGGATGCCTTGGAATTCCGGGAGCCATCAGACAGTCTACGATGTGAAGAGTTCTGCAAAGAAAGGGTCTTTGGGTTGTTGGTGGTAAAGAAAGGAACCAACCCCTGCCTCCAAAAGGTTTGGTATCAGCACGTAAGGAGGACTGAAGATTACCTCCTGAGAAATAATTATTGACAACAATGTGAAAAAAAACAGAGGGTTCACAAGAGGAAGGACTCAGAATGATAAGGGGCTTTGTATGAACACACAAACTCGAGTTTGTTTGTTTTTTAACACCTCCAAAAGTCGGTTGCTGAGCAGATATGAAATCAAATATTAAAGATAAGGTATGAAAATAACATCAAATAACTGTTTTTCATTTGATAAGCAGCAAAAAAATAATTTGGAAGCAACATTTTGAAGGCAAGTGAATGGTAAGAAATGATAAAACAGGTGTGTTTCACACGAACAATTGTTACCGTTTGGACCAATCTATCTGGAAGGCCCAAAAAAGAAGGTTATGAGAAGGAGTTGATTGTTATTGGATGAATCGAGTCAGTACAGAGAGGTATAATCAATAACATTGATGTTCAGCCACTGGACAACTCCCATGTTGTATTGTTTGCCAATTTGGTGGTTTTTTTGTTATTGTTACTTACGAAATCTAAAGATTAGATTTCAAAATCTAAAGATTTCGTAAGTATATTGATGACTTTCGTTTCTGCTTGTTTTTTTTTGTTTGTTTGTTTGTTTTTTTGTTTGTAGGCACAATAACTCGAGAACGGAAGAAGCTACCAATGTCAAATTACACCACGTGATTCAGGAGGGTGATGGCTAGTGCTGATTAGATTTTGGTCAAAATCGGTCAAAGGTCAAGGTCACAGTGAGGTCAAACATTCGATTTTGATGGTTTGGTACAGAATCATCGTAGAAACTTCTGGTTTGCGTCGCTACCTTCTCCAGAGACAGCTTTTTTCTTAGACAAGGTCAGAGGTCAAGTTGACGATTTCGTAAGTACCAGTCTATGACTGCATGTTTATTTATTTATTTTACATGATCTAAGGATTCTAAGGCTTGTAGTGGAGCTGCTACACACTCCCAGAAACATACAGATGAACATACACAACACAATGCAAGACTGAATGATGAGACAAACACAGACACTGAGCTTGTGGGGAGTACCGTCACTACTCTGGGAACCAGTGACGTTGATGCCACCTTTCTCACTGCACTCAACGGGGCATTTCCTAATGGAATTTCCTCCTCTCCATGAGGAAAATAAACAATTTTGCTTCGGTTTCACCAAGGTGTATGCAGAGATCCGAGCCTGGATACTTACAATGCCCCCTTGCAAGCCTTACTCCGCCTCCCCTCTGCCTCCCTTCTATTTTTGCGAATTTCTCACCTTTCTTTTTGGATTAGGGTGATACAGTAATATCTGAACAATTGCCTTCACATGTATGTAATTTATATTTCTATGTAATTTCAGTAAATGTTTGGGAAAAATAAAAATAATAATGGGAGCCACACATTATGATGGCCAAATGACCTTTTCCTCCATGTTTAAGTCTCCTTGTGAAATGCACACAAAGTCAATACATGTGCCTACTTTCATTCAACCTGCATGAATGACACATCCCTGTGTCAAACTAATTCAAACAAGGCAAAACTGGGGTTCATTGGGACATCCCCTCTCCCAGCTATTTTTGGCGAATTACATCAAGTGCCAACAGACCGGCACTTAATATCATACACCAAACATATGTGCTCCAGGGAATGTTCTCAATGATCCCGGTTTCCCATCATTTGTCCAAACTGATGAAATTGGCACACAGCCCATTGTGTTCTCAAATACTTTTATAAAACACGTTTGCAAAAGCACACTTTTTTATGCTCAGGTCCTATTTTTGCAGAGTACTTCCTTGGCACACCTGAACTCCGATCCACCTACAAGACTTTCATCTGCAGATTGATGGAGTACTGCTCTGCCCTCTGGGCTGGCGCTCCTGCCTCACACCTTGCGAAGCTTGACACCGTGGAAACGAAGGCCTTAAAGATCTTTGGAATCTCCCATGATGAAGGTGAGTCTACGGGCCTCACACTTTGCCATCACAGACAGGTTGGTGGTGTCTCTGTCTTCTACCACCTCCTTTCTGGTCTTGCACCCTGTGCCCTCTCCATCTTTTGTTCCCCTCTCCCAGGTAGCTGCAGGATGCATGCAGTCCATCAGCAATCCCTCTTTGTGAAAATGCCAAAATCCAGAACCACTTGTCATCTCCACTCATTTGTTCCTCTGTTTTTTTTTCCTGCCTGTGGAACCAACTTCCACACACTCTTCAATCTCATTCTTCCCTCCAGGTCTTCAAGACAGCTGGTCACCACCATCTCAAATTATGTCCCATCCAAAACTATGATCTATTCTAAAAACCCATGAAACCACCAACACCCTTCCCAAAAATTTGCAGCTGCATCAATCTTGTCCGCCCCTTGCGTTCTCCCCTACTCGTCATTACCCACATGCCTTATTTGTCCGTCTCCATCCATTTTCTCCATCCATTTTCTCCCTCCATTCTGCTGTTGGCATTTCCCCCTTCTCCTTTTGTTGTTCCTTTTGTTATGTTGCATCCTAGTCCATTCTGTGTTCAGAATGAATTATGTATTCTAACAAAATGTGAAATTAATTCTGTGTCCTCATGGTCAACAAGAATAACATAAAATATACAACACCAGATAAATATACACAACCTATTAATATTTTCAGGGTGACTTCCTCAACCTCAGAGTGCAGGTGGGCTAGATCATCCAAGCTGGTGTTGCTGAATATCAGGACAGAAAGCTAAAGACTGAAAATACACTGTCAGGTGTAAATACCTGAACACCTGAACAAGCAGATAGACATTAATGACATGCACAATTCATCACTTACCTTGAGAAGGCAACCTCTCTGTGTGGAGTTCAATGAGCCACCTTGTGATATCTGCAAAACATGCAGCCCTTGATTAAATGAAGGATAATTAAAATGAGAACATTGCAAAGAATAACTTGCAACAAGAAGTTTAAATCAAGTGTGAATTTTGTTAAAACTTCGCATAAAGTTTGATCAGGACGATCTTATTACATTTGCAAATTATCACACACATTCCGATTCACTTCAAAATCTAAACTTTCGTTGTAATTAACAGTTGTAATCCTTGAGTTTGAGATCAGACAGGATGGTGCACTTACTTTTGAGTTGTCTAGTATGGGTTTGATTCCCGACCTGACTACAAAACTGTCGGATTGGTGCTTCGCATGTGGGGCGTTTTATCACAAAGTGTGCCGTCCCTTAGACTGACGTCAAGCCAGGTGTCCCGTCTGCCAGCATAAGCTGACCATGGACTTTAAAGATCACAAAGCATCATTCATTAACTCTGGCATCCTCAACAAATTACAAGTTCCTGCTCATATGACCATTGTCAGACATCAGGGTTGGCCAGTCGGTTTGTGAAAGACTTGTGCCCATAACTTTCCCCCACAAAAATTTGTGAATAAATGGGGCCATTAAAGTTGAAGACGAAGAAGTATAAATATATTTGATTTGAATAAAGCATGACCATTCTGATTCATGTACATGAGCTCACAGTGCATTCTGCACTGTCTTAGCATGACTTGCAAAACAAAAAAAATAGACAAAATCTCGATACTGTTGTATCTTCAAATTAGACTGTTGTGGAAACTTTTCTCTGGTTTGTCGCTCATCAACTTTATCAGTTGCTCGAATGTCTCCCTCCAAAAGCTCAGCAACCACCTCGTCCCCCTTTTACTTTCACAGTCATTTTTGTGATTTCCATTTTTACCTCTGCCACCGAAGGTAAAGTCGGTGATGTTTTCTCCCCTTTCTGTTGGGTAGTCGATGTAGTCGAAAAACTTATTTTTTGAGATTTTTCTACCCTTATTATCAGTATTTCCGTCGATATGTTTGTCTGTCTGCCTCTCCCAGGTAGCAGGTGGTCTGTCTGTCTGTTGGGTAGTCGATCGAGTAGAAAATAAAAAATAAAAATAAAAAATGTTTTTTTTGACATTTGTTCTCCCCTTATTATCAGTATTTAAAATGGCTATTTCAGTTAATACAATGGCGATTTCTATGAAACTTGGTTGGTAGGTTCATACCATAACCGAGGTGTGTGCAAATGAGAACCGTTGCTATGGACACCACCATTGCCTAGCAATGGGACTTAGAAATTTTTGAAAAATCATAAAAAATATATATTTTCGAAAATCAAAAATCGGGCCACGAGCGACTGTGGGCAGTACATTCAGCCATATTGTCAAAAATTTCCAGCCGGATCCTATGAAAACTGTCGGAGAAGATAGACTTTGAATGAAACCTGGTCGAAAACAATAAAAAACGAAGTTCGTTATATCTCAGAGACTATGAGTCAGATATACATGAAACTGGTATGGTAGGTTCATGGTATGTCCTAGTTATGTTTGAGAAAGAACCGTTGCTATGGTCCCCTCCGTTGCCTAGCAACGGCCGAAAAACCTCTAAATGTGGTGGTATTTTAACGAAAAAACAATCTGCAGCATTAACCCTTGAAGCTAGAATCATGAATTTTCTTGTGATTAATCCTCAGGTCATTCCCCATCGAATGGGCCCATTGCATCAGGTTCTATTGGGTAGGCGACTACCCATGTCCGCCTACCGGCTTGTCTGTTTGCTTGTTTGTCTGTATGCAGGATATCTCAAAATGTTGTGGATGGATTCGTATGAAATTTTGTGGGCAGAACTGGGGTGTGTGACAAGGACGAACTGATTAGATTTTGGTGAAGATCTGGATCTGGCGACAAGAATATTTTAAGCGATTCTTCACCATTGAGAGATATGGCCAAAAACGATACATAGCATGAAATCTCAAAAAAGTTGCAGATGGATTCAGACAAAACTTGGTGGACATGTTGGGTGTGTGACAATAAAGAACTGATTCGATTTTGCTGAAGATTTGTATCCGGATCAGACTACGAGAATTTTTTAAGTGATTCTTCGCCATTAAGAGATCGGCCAAAAACAATATATAGCACTAAATCGCAAAAAGTTGTGGACGGATTCTGACGAAACTTGGTGGACAGGTTAGGTGTGTGGCACGGACGAATTGATTCGATTTTAGTGAAGATCCGAATCTGGATCTGCACATGAGAATTATTTAATTTTTTAAGTGATTCTTCACTATTGAGAGATAGGGCCAAAAACAATATATAGCATGATGTTTCAAAAATGTCTTGAGCCTGATATTTTCTCGTGGATCAGGCATTACGTGGCAGAGGTATGCACTCTACCAAGTGCTTGTCTAGTTGAATAATCTTTGGTTCGATATCGATTATCAACTCTGCTTGCCTTTATCCACCAATTGCTGCAACTAATAAATACAAGTACTGTAATGTATAAAATAATCGTTTTTCTTTATTGGTGTTGTAACAATTATTTGTCAATGAGCTGAAGGTTAATTACCAACAAACAATTTTCATGTAAAAGGATCCGACTCATCTCAGGTCACCCACCAACAGGCCATTCAAATAATTAAATAAAACCCAGGTGGATTCAACAGATGATTCCACGTGGATACTTCATTCCACCTTCGGCAATCAGGATTTCGACAACCAGAGAAAATAAGAAAAGCAAGTTTCAGGACAACAGAACAAGTAAATTTTCTTCCCTCTTCGAGTAACTTTTTTAGATCCTCATGGAGGATCTCTAAGTCTTACTCACGTTATTGTTCTTCATCTTCTTCTTGTGGACGTTTTTGTTTCACAGCCTACAGTTTTCATCTAAACTTCCTGAAAGTTGGCATATATATGTAAAAATACTCTCCGCAGACAGTAACCATCTCCAATCTTGAAAATTCCTCCGAGAAAAAAATTATGACGTCAAAATATCTCCGCTAATGGAAATTGCCTAAAAAATTATCTCCGAACCTCGGCAAGCTTTTTGAATTCTGTTTGCGGGAATCGATCAAGGCATTAGCAGAGATGAATTACTGCACATATGATACATCACTATGACGTCATATCAATTTTTATGACGTCATTCCTATTTTTTGACATTTTTTGTTTCACAACCCAGAGTTTTCATCGGAACTTCGTGAAACTTGCCATGTATATGCAGAAAGCCCACGTGCAGGCAGTAACCATCTCCGATTTTGGAAATTCTTCCCA
>NC_140974.1:37987063-38004563 GCF_056783735.1 Eptatretus burgeri | reverse complement strand
ACCATGACGTCATTACAGTTGAACCAATCAGCGTCTACCTCATTGAGACATGGGTATAAAGCACACGCCTTCACTTCCTCCTTCACTTGCTGTGATTTTTTACCCTGAAGAGTGCAGCACGAAAAGCTTCGGTCACTATTATGTTGTGTTTGTTTGTATCCATATATATATATATATATATATATATATATATATATATATATATATATATATATATATATATATATATATATAATATCCCTGTGTCGTAAGAGGCGACCAGGGTTGCATCAGGAAGGGCATCCGGCGTAAAACATGTGCCAAATCACTATGCGGATCATACGGAGGATCCGCTGTGGCGACCACTAACGGGAGCAGCCGAAAGAAGAAGAAGATATATATATATATATATATATATATATATATATATATATATATATATATATATATATATATATATACATATATATATATATCTCTCTCTCTCTCTCTCTCTCTCTCTCTCTCTCTCTCTCTCTCTCTCTCTCTCTCTCTCTCTCTCTCTCTCTCTCTCTCTCTCTCTCTCTCTCTCTCTCTCTCTCTCTCTCTCTCTCTCTCTCTCTCTCTCTCTCTCTCTCTCTCTCTCTCTCTCTCTCTCTCTCTCTCTCTCTCTCTCTCTCTCTCTCTCTCTCTCTCTCTCTCTCTCTCTCTCTCTCTCTCTCTCTCTCTCTCCCTGAAATATGGAAAGTTTCCTCGGAGAGAAAAAAAATAACTTAAAATTGCTTCAAATTATTACAAACCTTAACCTACAGGAAAATTATTTTCAATCAGACCAAATAATTGAACCTCAATGGTGTGTAGGCAACCGGACGCACCTCGTTTCCACATGTATTCATCATGCTAAAGTGTGCTGGCAAAGCCGTTATGACTGATTGAACAAGAGAAGGATTGGAGGAAGTTTCATCTGGCCAATGGGAAGTCTCCATGGTGGTCACTTGACGTTCCACATAGTCTGGATCGGCCAAACTACGCATGGCACTTTCTGAAATAACCGAGTGATAACAATCAGAGAAGCGGGAGATGCATACATTCACAAAGACAGCAAGACTTTGGGCATTTACTTCATGGGAAACAAAAATAATCGAGGATGTTTTTCACTACCATCGTTCATGAGGTTTCACACAAATAGTAAACTTTCCACAAACTGTTGTCCTCAAAATAACCTTTTGTACTTTCAAATTACGTAACATCAATTATATTCTTCATTCTCCAGAACACGAGTGCAGAAATTGTGGGGACAATTATTAAAAGAAAAATACATTTCAGAGAGAGAGAGAGAGAGAGAGAGAGATCTCTGTGTTTTGTCCCCTGATCACAAAGACTATCTGTTTAAACATGCATTCTGAACTTTCACTTGAAATGAGCAATTTACCAGGATCTCGAGGGAAAGGGAGGACTCTGGTTCAAATTCGAAAACCATTCACACATGGTTTACGTCCTCGTGGTGCATCAGTGTGGTCGGCATATCATACATGTAAAACATTTGTCAAAGATCAAAAATAATCATTGCACCGTGAGACTCTGTGGTGTCATGATTAGAGCATCCAGTTTGAGTGTGGGAGGTTGGTGATTAGAATCCTGGCCGAGTCATACCAAAGACTGAAAATGGTACGTGCTGCTTCATTGCTAAATGCTCAGTTTTAATAAGGACAAGCAACCTTCGGACCATTAAATTCCATGCAATGGTTGCCAACCTAATAACCTCCTATTGTTTTTAATGTCATTGTAAGGAAACTCATATGATGCTCATGAAACTGGGGTGAATGCAAAGTCAGAGTTTAGATTTACTTTAAGGTTTTACCACTTTATGTTTGCACCACCAGCAGCAGCAGCAGCAGCAGCAGCAGCAACACAGGAAGCTGTTTTGTACAAGATTTTTTGCTGCCGTCATATTTTGCAACTGTTTAAGTGCAAACTCTACAATACACGAATTGCAATTAAATAAATGAGCAAATAAATAAGTAACGTCTTACCGAGACACGGGTTTGGTGTGAACATCTGCAAAATGTCTCGGCAGGCATCTGCCTTGTTGGCACTGCGCTCGCACTTGCACGGTGGTCGCACCTCATCTCCACCTTGGGCAAATTCAGGCCCGATCTCTGTACCTGGAAGATCGACAGAAGCCATAGTTCTTTAGAAAACAGCTGAATGTGCAACCTCTGAAAGAGATCAATTTGTCATTACCCAAATTAATCATCAATGCATTTACTCACAACTGTACTTATGGATTGGAAAGTCTGTGTTAAACCACAGAGCATATTTGGTGCTTATCGAAAAGGTCCTGCACGGCAAATGCAAACACTCTATCCATCCTGCCAGATGAGTGGATGCTACGTGTTGCCAGATAGGAACAATAACTTAACAGGCTTTCCTCTGCCAACAGTGTCGTTTTTTTCATTATGAAGGTGACACTTTATTGGAATGCGTCGGACAGAAGAAGATCCTATTTTGCTGCAAAATCTCTTTCCATAAATAGGAACAAAAAATGAAATCAGTCATTTATGATATACCGGTCCTCGTTTTCCACATCCGAGTAAAGGGCAGATAGATACCACTAACGAATTTCCATCAATATTCACGGCCATACTGCAATACGTAGTTCAACAATGGATCGGAGTTCTGAGGGTTGGAGTGTTCGCTTATGCGTGTTAATCAATAAGTTATATAGTTCACTTCTGTATGCCCCAAGAACAAATGCCTTGCACATGGTAAGAAATTTGCATCATTTGAGGTGAATGCCACAATATCTATGACACTGAGAATATTTGAGGAATGTTCAACTTGTGTGTGGGTGTCACTGTCAGGAAGCAAGCGATCAAATGGACTTGGTACAGTCAAATAATCGATAATGAATGCTGCTTTTCAATGATTAATGCCATGTACTCATGTAAGGGCTAGCAGATTTTAAGGCCACATGATGTTCAGGTGGTTCATCATTAATTCCCACAAATGGCCATCCTTCCACATCGGAGAAGCAGCTCACAGATACTTGGGGTTTTTTTGGTGTTTTTTTTTTTCCATCAGCAATTTGATCAAGTGATGCACTTGCTGAGAAGAACATCAAAACGACAAGGATCTGTCAAAAGTGGTTAAAGTGACAAAACGTTTTAGCGGGTTTGCGTTGTCGTGGTAAGTGCACGGAATATGGAAAGTGTGGTCTGCGTTCTGGAAGTGCAGACAAAAATGATGATTTAAAGGCTCCTTCAAATGATGCTTTCAAGCTAAGAGATGAACCTATGCTTATTGCAGCAGGGAGTTTGAATGATGGTTCGTCATAGATGGCTGTGATCAGTGGAAAACGATGAGCGTTAATATCGAGCTGCTTGCAAAAGTGTGCAAAATATGGAAAGTGTGGTCTGCATTCTACAAGTGCAAAAAAAGATCATTCAAAGTGTCCTTTTTGCAGATGCTTTGTTATAGAGAATTGAGACGAGTTCCAAACAATGAGTGCCGGGATCAAACCGCTTACAAAAGTATACGGAATCTGAAAAGTGTGGTCCGTGTTCTGGAAATGCAAACAAAAATCATGATTCAAAGGATTCTTTAAAAGATGCTTTTCAAACTAAAAGGCGATCTTATGTTTATCGCAGCAGGCAATGTGAATGACGTTTTGTCGTCATGGAACTGCGATCGGTGGAAAACTATGAGTGTTTCTATTAAACTGCTCTTTGTTTTGACGATGAGCTGATGCTCAGAAATATCATCAGCACCTCATTTCCCAAAGTGTTTAACCTAGTACTCTTATTGGATTTTCATTACTTGAAAAACAGGTTGGGATGACCACAGCCTTTTCAAAAATAACAAAGCTGAACGAGATTCGGTCAATTTAGCGTTGTCGCCCTACAATAATGTATTTGTCTCCCCCACCCCCTCCCCAATTTTACTAATTGATGTTATTACAGTTGGATTTTTCAGCATTACCAACTCTGACATCTCATAGTTCCAGAAATTGCAGAAACTGTAGATGTTGAAATCCATCCTGAAATCCTTGTTGAAATGCATCTTGAAATCCATCCAGAAAATGTTCGTTCAGGAATAAAATAAAGTTCCTATTCACACGGGAGAGGAAATTGTAGCAAAAGAGGGTTGATGTTGACCGAACTAGTAAAACAATTAAATTATAAAACAGTTGACCAAAGTTTTTTTTTTACCTGTTACTATTAAGGGATGTGGGGAGAAAGGGGTAAAAATAAACAAGTATACAAACCTAAGACAGAGCAATACCTGCACTCTGAAGTGAAGCTTACCGATGAGGCCGACAAAGGAATGCAGGCATGCCGCGTGACTGCGCTTCGTGCATCTGGTCAAGTGGTTCAGATCCGATTGGCAGTGAATTTGGTAATCCACCCAGCGGGAGCTTTAAAGTAAAAAAAAAGAAAAGAAAATATAGGCATGAAAAGGTAATAATGCAAAGAAAACAAAATAGTCAGGAAATGAAAACTTTTTATCCAGCATTCCAGTGTTTAGGTTTAACTGTTACACGTCACGGATCCTCAAACCTTATACAGCCATCATACCTCGAGAGGGAAAACACACCCTTTGGCAACCTGAACAGTCATCTGTGACAAATTAGCAAACCTCAAAGAGCAATCATGTTCATTCTCTAACGAAAACCTCTTACGATTTGAGTTTCTTAGCAAACGCATATAAAATCCCATGAGACGTACATTGGAAATTTTTGTAAGGGCTTATGTTCCCCGGAAAGGGAGATTAGCTACCCTGGTGAATCAACTGACGCAGGTGCCAAGTTCTTGATCCTGTGAAGCAATTATCATTTCTTGATCAAAATTTTTACATTTTCTTCATTATCAAATGACTCATCCTTCCTGGGTTTTCACAAACATATCAATTAGCAAATTCAATAGTGGATTTACAGTCTATAATCCTTTCAGGTTTATTCCACATTGAGGCTCCAGAAGTCCTATAAGCAGCACTCACCGACAAAGATGATTCGATTGACAGCTTGAGAGAAGCTCAGGGCATTCTAAGAAACTGCCGTGTAGGTCACGAGGAGGTGAATGTGAGCACGATGGGACGATGGACTTGTGCCTGCGCATACGGCATCGCTCCATGCTGTCACCACTACATGAGCAAAGGAAGAGATTTATGGAGAGGGCTGATGGGGCACGGGTGACAAAGGAGCGCAGAGCGCGTCGACAACGATGTTGGAAGCACAACGGACGCTGGGCCTGCGCGCCCCTTGGAGGCCGGGTTTGAGCTCGAGGACCGCAGGCCACGATGTAATCGGTACGTAGTTGTGAGCAACTTTTATTTCGATTGCAGAGCAGTGTGGCATCCAAACAGGCATCGTTGCTCACTGTGACAAAAAATATGAAATGCCAAGACAAGTTTTGTAACAAGGCTATAATTTATGCATACAAGGGTGGTTCTAGCTTATCCTGAACTTTTCTCAATGTACATAATAAGATAATATCAGAAAAGGAAAGTTCAGGATTACATACATATAGGTTTGATGATTACATATGTATATGTTTGAGGTTAACCGGCACTGATTTTCACATGCTTGAAAACCTCTTGCATCACCCAAGGACACTTTTCTTAGAGAAACGTGCATCGCTGAAGTTTACAATAATGTCCTGTAAATATTTTGCTGCTTTCACGTTTTGCTCACCAGAAACTTCAGTCGACACAATTGTCCTCCCCAACACAAGACACTGTTCACAGTCTTTTTTGAAATATCCAGAATCCTTTGCACAGCAGCGGCAAAACTTGCCAGAGCAATTGCCAGATGTTGCCACGACCGCTTTACAAACCTTTAGCGAGCGGCCTGTCTATCTTTTATGATCATCTAGAATATAATGTGCATCAGATTAACTGGAAACCATCTTGTACATATTGCAGAAATCAGCTCAGACTAAATTATCCCATGATCCACAAATACTTTCTCGAGGTGAAATCCAATCACAATGGAGTCCTTTGCAAGAAGGGTTTGCCAAGATAATGGGGGCTTATGGGAGTTGAACAAGATAAAAAAAAAACAGTACATACCTGCCCCAGGGTGAGGGACAACCAAGTCCTTTATGCTGGTTCTGGTGTAGTCATATGGACTGACTAATTGATCTGCAAGGCAAGTTAGTTCAAAAGGCAAATTGAAAGAAATATTTTCAACCATATCTTTTTTTTTGATCATAATAATTAAAAAATCTGTAACTTAAGAGGTTCTATTTTGTTTTGTCAGACATCAGTCCATGTGTCCATCTTCCTTTTATCCACTCATTTGCCATTCCCTCTCATGTGGCCACCACAAAAACAACCACTTGTCTAGTCATCACATGCTTGTACCCACTCAACAACTCAGATCTATGCTTGATGTAAAAACATACATCCATATCATATTTGCATTTTAAAGTACTTAAAGGGCAAAAAATAAGTAAATAAGGTCTCCAGCATTTTTAGTAAAAACTTTCATGGAATTTCTATCATCTAATTTTCATCCTCTGGAACCATATCCATGTTTAGTATGTTTACAAAGACCCAGTAACCAACTAGGAGGCCAAGGAAAAGTTGATCATTTGCAATATATAGCATATATGTTACTTTTTATCAAAAATGAAATTCCATGCAGACTATTATTATTAATTATCATAATTTTTATGATCATCATCTCACCGTTCCCCCAGATAGACCAGAAAAGGTTGAGGCAGGTGATCTCTTCATCCCCTCGTGAACATGTACAGCCAGTCACGGGGAAGTCACGGAGTGCATGGAGAGCTTCAGCACACTCACTGCACATTTACAAATCGTCATTAACATTCGAACGTCACAATGATAAGCGTAATTGTCTCCGTAATAACCAACGCACATTACATATTGATCACCAACATTTATCACCGAAAGGATCGTTATTCCCATTATAAAGAACAAACCTTTTACGACGAAACTTGAGACGTTATTAGACTTTAATTACCAGCGACGTCTGTCTGCCTTGGGTTTTGCTTTTAGAGTTGTGTCTGAGCCACCATTTTGAGAACCTTCTTGTTTTTAGCTGCAAGCACGAGTCAATAAATCGTTTTTAGCTGCAAGCATGAGCTCTACAGGCATGTCACTATGCATTTATGGCTGAATGTGCGTACCTGCAGTCCATCCTCTCACCTCTAAGCTGTCTAGTCTGAGTTTCAATGTCAACCCAGCTATAAACTGTCATCTCAGTGTTTCACATGCAAGGGTGATTCACCAATGTATGTGTGCTGTCTCTTGGATGGGCGTTACACAAGTGCCCCTTCTGCCAGCATTCGTTGGTGCACGTTAAAGGTCCCAAGTTGCCCTTCGTGAAAGGTGGGTGAGCTATCACCCGCACCCTGAACAAATTCCAAATTCCTGCCCTAACGATCAGAGGGCACTGCATCAGCGGCACAGCCAGACCTTCAGCCAATGATGCTACCCCACAACCTTGTGCTGCATATGAACAAAGAAGACGACTATGCATTTCAGGTTGTGTTGCAAACCAAGTGCTTTTATCCTGGTACATAACACATGTTCTGTCGGTATGGTGCAACCTCACCGAGCATTGTTAGTGGAGCTCGGTTCCCCGATTTTGTTCCAAGTTGCACAATTAAAACACTCATTGTTTAATCACAACTTTATCTGATCAACATGCAGGTTTTCAGTTATGATTTCCCATTCAGGGCAAGGTATTTGGGGAGGAGGGGTGAGGGTGGTGATTCAAGACCATGTAGAGCACTGATGATGAACTGTGCACTCAATCCCACTCTTGAAACATGCAGGGAATTTGAAATAATTTAGGATCAAGTTCTTGTGAAAAGTAGGATATGAGAAGAAATCAAAATGTTTTTCCTCCAACCATGTAACAAGCTCAAATGAGCTAAGATCCTCGTCCTCTTAATGATGACGTCATAAAAACGAATATGACGTCATTGTGATGTATCAGGTTTACGATAAATTATTATCTGTGCTAATGCCC
The DNA here is from genome assembly GCF_056783735.1 of Eptatretus burgeri. Taxonomy (NCBI): domain Eukaryota; kingdom Metazoa; phylum Chordata; class Myxini; order Myxiniformes; family Myxinidae; genus Eptatretus; species Eptatretus burgeri. The sequence goes on along the minus strand of NC_140974.1, from coordinate 37,996,603 downwards.
GGCTTGATTCCCGCAAACAAAATTCAAACAGCTTGCCTAGTTTCGGAGATAATGGTATAGGCGATTTCCATTAGCGGAGATATTATGACGTCAACTTTTTTTTCTAGGAAGAATTTCCAAAATCTGAGATGGTTACTGCCTGCGCGTGGGCTTTCTGCATATATACATATATATATATATATATATATATATATATATATATATATATATATATATATATATATATATATATATATATATATATATATGCCAAGTTTCAGGAAGTTTCAATGAAAACTCTGGGTTGTGAAGCAAAAAAGTCCACAAGAAGAAGCAGAAGAACAACAACGTGAGTAAGACTTCGAGATCCTCCACGAGGATCTAAAAATGATCTTACAGAAGCGAAACTCAGCACGGACATTAGTCCCTTTTCTATGTAACTTCTGAGTAGTATCACATTCTTCCAAGCAGTCGGTGTGAGTTTGCTGATGGAATATTTATCATGTTTTGGGGGGGAGGAAGGAAACCTTTGGACCCCCCCCCCCTTGTATTTACAAATTTACCATTCATATTTCAAGAAAAAAAATGGCTCAATGCCTGCTCTGAAGGACTTCGAGCTGCACTGTTGGTGTTTATGCTCATCTTCCTTTTTTGTAGATGAAGTCCTGGCTCATGGAAGAGCACGAAGATAATGTGACTCAGGGAGGAAGGGCAACATAGAGACAGTGGGACAACAGGCAGATGTAACAAGCAAGGGAATGAATAATGAAAGAAAGGAGGTGAAGAGAGAGAGAGAGAGAGAGAGAGAGAGAGAGAGAGAGAGAGAGAGAGAGAGAGAGAGAGAGAGAGAGAGAGAGAGAGAGAGAGAGAGAGGAAGATACAGTAAACTGTGAGTAAGAGAGTTTGGATAACTCGAGGGGGTTAATGAGGGGTAGAAAGCATCATCGGTCAAGATGGAGGATGACATGAGAACGTTCCTCGATGGCACTTGCAGCTTCTTCTTGAGCATCCAGTCGATATCTGAATAACAATGCAGGTGGAATGCTCAGGTGGAAGAACTAGACAGACCAAACCAGAGGATTTTTATTAAATTTATTTTTGTATGAATTGACCTGTATCTGTATGTCATTAGTGGGATTTAGTATGGTTTTTTTGTGTTTGTTTGTTTTAATCAATGATGCACAGTAAAGTTGTGACAATGTTCATAACTCAACGAGTGACAAATTGTTGAATCGACTCAACAGCTTAAGAAACACGAGCATGGACGATGTAGCCAATGACACAAACTAAAGTACGAACTTGCAGTTTGTCTTTCTAATGTGAAGCGTGACAGATGTGAAAGTTAGTGCAGTACAGAAATAATAAATACATTAGTACAGTTTAAAAGTTAGTTTTTGCAGAAAAAAAATTATAATTTTTTGCATAACTATCAGTTAAAAAAAACAAACTTCGAATTCCACCAACAACAACAGTTATCCAACCATCTCTTTCTGTTCTCAAAGCTCCGTAAAAAGGTATCTATGCATCTGTGTGTGTGTATATGTATATATATATATATATATATATATATATATATATATATATATATACATACATACATACATACATATAATTCATATATTATGTTTGTCCTTTATTTCTTTTCAATTTACAAGGTGGTGTCCTGATTTTCCTGTGATAGGTATACAAGCTCCTCCAAGAGCCTGAGCTTCATCTTGACCTTCATATTTTGCAGACTTGTCAAGCTAACCAAGTATCATGAATTTTGGTGTCATGCCTTACTTTGTTCATTGTGCAAAGCATTCAAGGGTGCCGTGGAAAACCAGCCACCGGAGAAAGACGATTCAATCATAACTCACAACAAGGCTGTCTTAATTTGCCTGAGGTCTTGGAGGATGATGATTATTCTTCAGTATGGAAATTCTTCCACTGCCCCCAACAGGATGGGATCTATGATTTCTCCACACTGATTTGCTAATCAGCCCTTGTCCTAGAACTTGTGACCTCTGCCACTGAAGGAGGATGGAGGTTGTTTTCACTCCTGTTTGTTTGTCTGCGAGCAGGATAGCTCAAAATGTTATGAACTGATTTGGATGAAACTTGGTGGAAAAGATTGTGTGTTTGACGAGGACGAATTGGCTAAATTTTGATGAAGATCTGAATCCGGATCCAGCTACGAGATTTTTTTTTCAGTAATTCTTCACAATTGAGAGGTCTGGACAAAAACAATACAAAGCATGAAATTCCAAAAAGTTGTGGACGGATTCGGATAAAACTTGGTGGATAAGTTGGATCCATCCATCCATCGGGACCATACTCTGTGCAGAGCGTCAGTGCTGTGTAAGTAGTCTCCTTGCCTATTGGCCACAATCTTGGATGGGTTATCACTCCAACATAGGATATCAGCAAGCTGGCACTCATTTTTCCAACCTCGGAAGGATGACAGGCAGAGTCAACCCCACCTCCTCCAAGAGCCTGAGCTTCATCTTGACCTTCATATTTTGCAGAGTTGTCAAGCTAACCAAGTAGCTGAGGGGGATTCAACAGCTGAGGGGGATTTCAACTCATGATCCTCGGATCCCAAACCCACCACCCGAACCATTAAGCCAACATGAGGCAAACATAACTTGGGTAGGTGACAAAAACAAACCGATTCGATCTTCGTTAAAGTCCGGATGCAGATCTGGTTTATCAGTAGGATATAAAACCTAAAGTGTTCAGCGTGGTGGAGGTATGTACTTTACCAAGTGCCGTTCTAGTTGTTTCATGTGACATACCCAGCTGTCAATCGGTCCTTGTTACTTGATTCATTGTTCAAAGCGCTGGGTGTCTACTGTGCTATACCCATTTGTCAATTCCCCCCCCCCACCCTCCAATCGAGCTCAGGTGTATCAGTAGACCTTTTACATAAATTGCATGCAGGACAAAGACATCAGAACACTTTTGTTTACCTTCACACAAACTACAAGGACATGATAGTAAACAATGGATAGATCATAGCATTTGGCATTTGAACCTGGGATCCGAACATCATGAGCCAGAGTTTCAAATGGGGTTTTGAGACAGGCCAACCCATGCTCCTTGATGTGGAAGATAAACTGACCCTCCCATCATTGTCCGACATATGATACGTTTCCAAGCTTCTTCATGGGCCTTCGGATTCTAACCATCATTGTCTTATGGCAAGAGATTAGATACTGCCAATGCAGTGTTGTGGCAAATAACACACTGGGTAGTTTGTCACTGCCTTCCCCATGGCAGTCAGGGCAGACATTTCCAATTTGGCAGATTTATTCAAGCATGTCCTGCAATGTTACTTAGTCATGTGACCATGTGAATGTCTGTGGCATCACATGTTTGACCACCTGCATTCAATACCTGGGACATGCTCGTATCAATAATCTGAACTTTTAGAATTGGATTTATCAACAAAACTCCCCACAGGAGAGGCAGGGTGAGATCCAAGATTAGTTCCGACGTTGAATCACCAATGAGAGAGGCAACTTGAAGTTGTTGTTCAGGTTCATTCGTTTCTCTGAATATCAAATTAATGAGATGATTGCTGCTTTTGGTGGTGGTGGGCGTATAGCAGCTTCGCTGCCGGGGTCGCTATCATTTCTTGAAGCGTGACTATGTCGCTGATGCAGTGCCCCTCTACCAGTACACACACTGGAACTGGTACTCATTTCGCCGACCTCAGAAGGATGACAGGCTGAGTCAACCCCTTGGTGAATAAATTCAGCGGCCGACGGGGATTGAACTCAGGACCCTAGGATCCCAAGCCACCACCCTAACCACTGAGCCAACACCAGGCATTGCTGCTTTTGATGGATAGCCATAGAGACAGCAACTTCACTACTGCATAGCAAGGTGCTCACCACACCTGGGTCAACTCCATCACATATTTGGTTATTACATGGACTTTTACTTCAAACGGACTCACATCAGACCTTTCTTCAATTCCTGCTCATGTAAACACAAATGAAATTCATCCATGCCTCCCTTGTGTTTTTTTTTTCCAAATGCAGAACTTCATTTTCAAGGATACCTTCAAGCTACCATACTAGACCGACAACCCAGCACCAACATGTAGGATGCCTTAATGTGCAAAAATTAATATGACGACACATTGGTAGATTGAAGATACCTGACATCTACTAGTTGAGTCCTTGCTGTGATAGACAAAATACAAAATATTCCAGCGGGACAGTACCTGTTCACGTGTCAAATGTCCTTGAGCCAAGATAGTGATCACCATGCTTTAATAATTCTCTAGATTTTCCAACTCATATATCGGGGACACGTTTGTTGCATCTCTCCCGGATCTTCTCTAACGATAGTGCATTTTTACTGCCAAATGGAGACTGCCTGAGTGGCCATACCACAGGAGAATATCGCCCATCCACTTGATGGAACACACTGCTATCTGAAGGACTTCAGCAGGACAAAGGCCAAGGGGTGATCATTAAACTTACAGGAAAGACCTCGGTGCCCACTATAAACCATCCTCTGTCACCAAATGCACAAAACCAAGACGATCTCCATTCTTTATACCAAGTCTCTCTCTCTCGTATCAGTCACGTTCAACGATTAGTTATTGAGCATCATGGCACGACTTTGATCTTTTTTTCAGTTCAATAGAGTTCATCGCATCAATCTTAATCTATATGAGGCTGCCAGGAGAGCCACGACCAGCAATCTTCACTATTGTTTTAGAAGGGGGGACACTTTTGCCGATAAGTCATCAGTGTGAGAGCCGCCACACCACCTGCAGGACTCCATAATGGCCGCTATTAGGCCCCACCTCCACATACTCCTCTTTGTTGTGGTTAACTGCGCTGCAAGCGTAATCGTTTGTAGACTGCAACCATATAATATCATGATGTCGGTACGTTTATTTTATGCTTCACATTGGTACACTCATTTGAAACCATTGGGTCAATTTGATAGCATTTATGGCAGATTATGATGGGGTGTTTTCACATTTGTGTATTATCGGCCGCACTTTAAGCAACCAGGAGCCGCCAGTGGCTCGCGGGCCGTGCAATGAAGAGCAGGGGCCGAGAGGAATGCATACTCACGTGTGAACTGTCTCACCCAGGTTTGAATCCCGACACAGCTACAAACTGGTATCCTGGTGTTTTGCAGGCAGGATGAAACGTCAATGTAAGCACCGTCCCTTGGATGGACGTTAAACTGGGCATCATTTCTGCCAGCATTAGTTGGTGGATGTCAAAGATCCTACAGTGTCCTTCGCGAAGAGTCGGCAAGCTATCTCTGACACCATGAACAAATTACAAATTCCAGCTCTAACCGAGGAGGAGCACTGAATTGGTGGCGGAGCCGTGCCCCCAACAATGATGCCAACCACCCGCCATGTGTTGAACATGAAATGAACTGATGATGACCTATACTGGTATACTATCTCACTTCCGTAGTTCAAACAAATTCAGTGCAGAAATGATTATCGACTGAATTAGTTAGACAGATGTAAACACGACTGTAAAACCTTCCCCTGTAGGCTATCCTATAATGCGATGGACAAATGAAAACACAACGTTCCGTTTCTTGTCTGTCATATGTATGATTCGATTTTCCACTTTTCAGAAAAGTGAGAGACAAGATTGCGAAGTCCGATTTGGGATTGTTGAGAAGCCCAGAAGACCCGTTGTAGTCTGCACAGATTGAGAAGCTATAAAAGCTTACCCATGACAGTGGAAACCTTTCAACTGCTATTGGGGTTTTTGGGGGTTTCTTTCCTCTCCCCCGCCATCGAGGAAGAATTTTAGAACAGCAAGACGTACATGATGTAAATGACCTCTCGTGAAGAAGGACAGGAATTTGGACATCTGCAACATCCAATTTTGTGTGAGCCACCACCTAGAAGGAGAATATCTGGTCACAGGAATAATAATGGGGAATGATAACGATGTCAGTGAGAAATGTTTTGGTCTCCAGAGAGAGAGAGAGAGAGAGAGTAAAATTGATGGATACTAAAGCTGGATTCATAACCATAACATGCACATTGCACATCCTGGTGGTTTAAAAACAAAAGTCAAATAACATCCACCGACTCTCAAATTGCTCACCTGGCCAATTCAACTGCGGAAAGGCTCTTTTTAAATTCTTGTTGCGCACACGTGCAAAGCAAAATAAACGATTGACTTAATTTAACCGAGCTTACCGTAAGTTCCAAGGTCAGGCTCCAACCTTACTCGTATGCTTCCACACTAACCAATTGGTCACACTTGTGCAGTCGTATTGGTTTACGCGTACCTGCTCTTTTCCTGCGCACTCAGGCAGCCCTGGAGGGTGTCCAAGTTCTTCGTGCATTCCTCGTCAGTTCTGCAGCTTTCCACAGCTTTCACGCAGTCTTGCTCGGAATCCACCAAACCTGCAATTCATTCATAAATAATGGATTTTAACTTATTCATTCATATCACCATCATCAATCAAAAGTTGATTAGCCTTCGCCGTGTTTATAAATATTCTTCTTTTTTTAACAATCATTTTCCATCATGGCATTTGCACCTCAAGAGGAAACCTTAATTGCAGTTGGGGGGAGACAGCTCATAGGTGGTGGACTCACTTTTGAGCCATTTGGTCTGGATTAGATTCTTTGACACTACCTATACACTGTCCACCTGGTCAGTGCCTCGGCTGGCCCTAAGGCACATTTTGAAATTTTAGAGAATGGCCTGAAAATTTTAAATTATATTTCGGGCTCATGGAAATGGACCCCAGACAAAAGATGAACCGATTCAAGAACAAAATATTTAATGTGAAAATAATTTTTGGCTGGCCCGAAGGCACATGCCTTGTCTGTCTATTGGTTAATCCAGCACTGTGCCTGGTGCTTCGTGGGCAGGGAGCTGCATCAGTGATTATGCCGTCCCTCGGAGGGGACATTAAGGCCACTTTTTTGGTCTGTCAGCATTTTCCTTGGACATTAAACATCCCATGATTTATTTTGAAAAATACAAAAAGTGTGCCGTGACTCTGATCGACATCTAAATTCCTTCCCTGACCGAAAGGTTATGCATGGCTGGTATGGTTATTCATTAGTGACGACGTCAATTATTGGATATGCATTTCTTTTTCAGGTAGGGAAATATTTTAGGGAATTACCTTTGACCTGCTGAGAATATATATATATATATATATATATATATATATATATATATATATATATATATATATATATATATATATATGTTGTTTTTTTTGGATATTTTTGGATATGGATGTGTGGTGTTTAATATAATTATCAAATTGATTTGTATGGTTGTTATTACTCCTGTTTTGTAATTATTCCCTTACCGACAGTGCAATGCAAATGCTTTGATACAAACTCTCTAACTCGGTTCTCTCACGCAACAATCTGCAATTGCAATTGGAAAACACACGTACGGTCCAAAAAAAATTTTTCAAACCATGCGCCCAGCACGACCAAGATGATCGTTTTCACAGTACCACGGTTAGTGCCAGAGAAATGTACTCATGGCATTCAAAATATTCTCAGACCCAATACTGCGAGAACCCTTCCCCATCACAACCTCTTACTTTTTTATATTGCTAATCATAAATCCATATATTGAAGAATTGAGGAATGTGAATAAAACGTTGGCAGGTCTTGAACTACCGTGAGCATCTTGTTCCAAGAATATTTTGAACAACCCACGTTACTGTATGGAAGATCCTTCTGTGGAGTGGAAAGGAGCGGTGGGTTGGAAGGGGTGGTGGCGTGTGCAGTAGTTGCGGAAATGGGTTGCTTTGTCATTAAATTGTGAATGTTTATTCACTCAACCTCCTTGAAGATTGTGAAACCCCAAAACTCATGGCATTTAAGAAGTTCAGCGTTTGGAGCCAATTATCAGACAGGTTTTCACGTCTGTTATTTCACCTTTAATACCTGATAGTGTGAAAACCACAAGGACAACTTGCAACAACATAGCGTCTTCTCATCGATCTGGAACGAAACAAAGCCATTCCACTATTAGCAATTTATTATGATTTTGATGATTATTATTAATTATTCCAATATTGCTCAGAGATATTTCAGAAATTGCAAACTGAGAACGATGTGTGTGCCATGCATTATTCATTGGCTCAGAGGGAGTTGTAGTCAGACACTCAAAAGGCATGGCTGGCACATGGGGGATAATGCAGCATGTCCCACACGTCCGTGTCATGAGACAGAACGGATGTCCAAAGCCTGCTGAGATATGTCATCGTGGAATGGACGAGTTATTAAACCATGCCCCTGGCGAACTAATGCTTTCATCCAGCACCAAATTATTTAAAAGCAAATCAGCTCGAAATGTACAGCAGCATCATAGAGAAGTCCATAAAGATACTCATCTCGCCGTGAGATTTGCTGTCATATTAGCGAAACTCCAAAACAGCATCATGGGCTGCATATGGTGCATCCTTTAGAGGCCGAATAGAGGGGCTCCAGTCTCGTCTAATTGAAGGTACCCGCCCGTAGGGTAGATCACTGTGGCGCTCTCAGAGCATGAAAGTTCAGGAAGGAGAAGAGCAGTGTATTTTGGGGGGGGGGGGTGGATTAAATAAAAACTCTGGTTTGTGCAACTAGAAACTTCATTCCATGTGAATACTGTGAAATGCCAAGAAAAACTCCGCTGCCATCAGTAGTGCCAAAGCTTTTTGTGGGATGATAAAATGTCACTGTGCTCCTTCCTACACAGCTTTGACTTCGCTGAAGCTCTATGTGAGCCGCTCATATTTAGCATGCACTGTCATAGTCAAACGGGAATTCCTCACAAACGACAAAACACTGTAAACAACTGACGTTTCTCCTAAATCCACATCGGAACACAAGGCAACTTCAGCAAAATGGTTGTATGTGTGTGTGTGTGTGTATTCTAGGTGGTCTGCCATTGCCTTCCCAGTATATAATATCATGATGTATGGATATAAATATATGTACTAAACGCAACCAATCTCCTTCGTCGGAGAACACAAACCGTGCAGGATTGTGCCCCCAAGTCAAGGAGAAACTGCCTCGGCAGTCCTATGCATCTGGAGACGTGCGTGAAAATGAGGCTTCTTCTCTCTCTTTTTCTTCTCTTAACTCATCGAGAAAATAAACAGTTTTCGGACGGATCAAGACTTGTTAAACTCCCAACTTCCAGGCTCACTGCTCACCTCCACTAATTTGTTCATCTTTTCTCTCACCTGTAGAACTAACTTCCCCAGTCTGTTCAGTCCCATTCTTCCCTCCAGGGCATGAAGACAACTGTTTTCCACTACCTCATGTCATCCTCCATGATCTCTTCGACACCAAATGACCCCATTCCCAAGCGCTCCCTTTTTCCAAGTTATTGTGATCCCCACCCCTCTCCCTCGCCTTTTTGTTTGTTAGTTGTCGGTTAGTTTGTTCCTCTTCTGTTCCATTCCATACTTCCCCTTCCTCTTCTTGCTGTGTGTCATTCAGCTCATGTTCAGCTTATTCATCCCCATGTCATATATATATATATATATATATATATATATATATATATATATATATATATATATATATATATATATATTATACAT
>NC_140974.1:37927063-37982063 GCF_056783735.1 Eptatretus burgeri | reverse complement strand
TGTTTTTCTCTGCCCAGACTCGGTGGTGATCGGTCGGTGTTGGGTCGAGCTCGCCATCTGGCGGCGACGAACTCAAACCGACAATATGAAGAATTATTTTGTAAATGAAGGTCGTCCTGTTGTCCATGCTTCTCATCTTGAGAATCGAGCTCCACCGGCCCACCTGGGGATAGCTGTGATGAAATTTAAAGTTTCATTTTTTGTTTGTTAATTTCACAAACTCATGATGCAACTAACGGCACGAGGAAGATCACCAACTTTGGTGGTTTTGAAATTTAAAACTTTCGTTGAAAATATTTCCATTGAAACAATACAATTACAGTAATTACATTCATGTAAAATATGTTCAACTCTTTGGCTGTGAAGTATGTAAAGTCACCCAAGTCATTGCACTGCAGAAACTGGAATCCTTTATTTAGCCTCTCCTAATGACCTATAAGAGAGGTGACGGCTTATTGCTGTTGTAGGGTTTGTTTAAGAACACTTGGTGCCTTAAATTTTTAATGGTACCACAGAGTTTCTTTGATCTGTTGGAGTACTAAACCACCATTTATTTTTTTTAAAAATATTCTTCCTGGATTCTCAATATTCCCAATTTCTGAGCTGTATCTCGGAGCCGACAGGGACTTTCGGAATGAAACTTTGCATCAATCATGCGAATGGAAAGTATGTGGGGTTGACATTAAAAAAAAAATTCACCTTGACCTAATTTTAAGGTCATGACCTAATTATAGACACTAGTGCATGCCCGTAGGTGCATGCCCATAGGTGCAAACAAAACAAAACAAAAAACTTTCAAACCGCATGCCAGAAACAACTACACAGGCCGTTCCTTCGCTCTCACGTGCCCGTACGTGCATGGCCGTACATGCAAAAAAAAAAAACTTTCAAACCGCGTGCGAGAAACAACAACCACACAGGCCGTTCTTTCGCTCTCGTAAACGACGACTGGATTGGGGCATTGTGTTTATCTATAAATCCGCATAAGAAATCGAGAAATTATTAGAATACAGTAAGTCATCACTATCCGGAAGTAGTGCGTGCTTATATGGAATGTTCACATGCAATCCACAAATTATCGCTTGCATTGAAGTAACAACTGCTGTGATATTTACACACACAGAGTTACTTAAAATGCAAATTAAAATCAAGTTTACCTCCCTGTCTTTGCTCGCCATGACATTCGCTGCCATTGACCATTGCCACTCCTACCCCACGGTGAGGCGACAGGGTAGGATTTGTAGGAGACCTGAAAGTACAGTGTCATTCGGTATTCCATGTTCAAATTGTTTTAGTTTTAAAATAGTTTTAAAAAAAATAGTTTGCAAAGCATACCACCAAATTGAGATGTGTTTTGTTGGGAAGCATGTTGAGGAGAGCTGAATTTCTTAACACTTCCAAAGGCCACACCATTTTGACAATTGGAAACCAAAAAAAGTTGTGCACTTTTTTGATAAATTATTTTTGGAACTATTTTTCTTCAATAAATAAATAATAATAAAAATTGTCTGCATGTACACACCTTTATCTCGTTAGCACCTCTTAATACACAACATTGCTGAGGAAACGGCCCTTCTTTGTTTCCTCGTCCAGGGCAAGAATGTGGAGGTTGCTGGATCTGCCAACATTTTGCTAAATTATTTTCAGAACAAATTTCATCAATAAATAAATAAGAAGAAAAATTTCCTCCATGTGCACACCTTTATCTCGTTAGCACCTCTTCAGAAACAACATTGCTGAGGAAACGGGCCTTCTTCTTTGTTTCCTCGTCCAGGGAAAGAATGCGGAGGCTGCTAGATCTGCCAACGTTTTGATAAATTATTTTCGGAGCAATTTTTCTTCAACAAATAAATAATATTAAAAATTGCCTCCATGTACACACCTTTATCTCGTTAGCACCTCTTCATAAACAACATTGCTGAGGAAACGGCGCTTCTTCTTTGTTTCCTCGTCCAGGGCAAGAATGCGGAGGCTGCTGGATCTGCCAACCCTACTGGCCGCCACGTAGAACTGACCATGGCTGAAGAAGTCTCTTGTGCAGAAGAGCCCAACACGGTGTAGCGACTGCCCTTGGGATTTATTCACAGTCATGACAAAGCATGGTCGTACTGGAAACTGCCGACGCCGCAGAGTGAATGGGAAGATGTTGTCAGATGGACTCAAGGTTATGCGTGGAATGAGCAATGTGCGTCCAGAATTATCACCCATCACAGATTTTGCAACCAACAGATTTGGAAGGATCTGATGGATGATGTACCTTGAGCCATTGCAGTGCCCGCTCTGCTGGTCGACGTTTCATCGCAGCATGATCACCAGACCCACCTTGAGAGTAATCCGAAGTGGAGGCATACCAGATGGACAGAGGATGTTCAGGAACTCAGGCGGATACAAATGATCACCCTCAGATTCCGCTGTATCGACGCCACAGCAAACATGTTCCTCCCCTGGAAATATGGTTGTCATGTCGTCATTTACCTGATCGACTTCAGAATTGGTCGGACAGAGTATAACACGCTAGCATAGCCACTTGGGGTTTATAATGTTGTTGTGCAAGTCCTCGTACACCCAAGTGACAATATCCTGAAGTTTTTAACCTGGAAGAATGAGCGGTTCCCTGAGCTCAATAGCAAATTCACCCTCTTCTGGATTGACAGGAATCTTCCCTTCACCCAGATCCAGCAAGAATTTTGCAAAATCAGATTCGTCCTGTTGTTCTCCAGCACCCTGCAAGAGAGTAGCTGAGGAGTTTGCAAACAGGCTGAGTGGACACTTGGGGGGTCTGGGTGCTTTGGGGGGTCCTGAAGAGTTGTGGAGTGCCTTCAAGACCACCGTCCTTGATGTTGCCGGTGGATGTCTTGGAGTTCACCGCAGGGCAAAGAAGAATTTTGTCTCTCAAGGGACACTGGATACCATTGACCAGAGTCGCAGGGCCAGGCTGAATGGCAGAGCTGAGCTGTTCAGGGAGCTGAGGCGTAAAACTGTACGTGCACTGAGGGTGGACAAGGAGGACTATGTGCGAGGAATCTGTGAGGGGGTAGAGCATCAGCTGTGGACAGGTGATTCTCGTCCCGCTTACAGGGGAATTCGCGCATTGCGTTCATCCAAGCCCATCCCTCGGAGCACTGCAGTTAGAGTAGAGAGTGGTAGGCTCTTGACAGAGGAGTCTGAAGTGAAGGCCCACTGGGCCGGTTACTTTGAGCGGTTGTACCAGGCTGATCCAGCAGCTGTCAAGTTGGATGTCAAGGGTGTTACAATCCCTGTTGCTGACCCTCGAATCAACCGTGATCCACTTCGCTTGTGGAAACACGGGCTGCGGTGAACCAGTTGAAACGAGGCAAAGCTCCAGGGTTCTGTGGTATCCATGCTGAACTTCTCAAGGCTGGTGGAAATGCTGCACTCGCATCGTTGTATGCAGTTCTGTGCTCTGCCTGGAACACAGGCATCATCCCAACTGATTGGAAGAGGAGCCTTGTTGTTCCTCTCTGGAAAGGGAAGAGTGATCGCCAAGACTGCAACAACTACCGAGGGGTGACGCTGCTCTCAGTGCCGGGACAAGGTCTTTGCTCGGATAATTCTTGATAGGGTTCGCCACCATCTGCTTGAGCACCAGCGTCCAGAGCAGTCAGGCTTTACACCAAAGAGGTCAACGATTGACCGTATCCTTGCTCTTTGTGTCCTCACCGAACGCAGACGAGAGTTTCGGCAGGGGCTGCTTGCAGCCTATGTTGATCTCTGTAAAGCATTCGATTCAGTGAATCAGGATGTCCCCTGGAGAATTCTTGGTCTTCGTGGGATGCCACCAAAACTGATCGATCAGGTCAGGTCAGGTATGGGAGCATGTGCCAGAACAGCGCGTCACTGCATCCACTTTCCGCCGGTACTCCAGGGGCCTCCGTCTGGCCATCCCCCAGGCAGATGCCAGGCCCATCCCCATCTCCTTGAGATGATGGTCAACCTGCTGCAACCACGAGGAACGTGGTCGGCCCACTGGCCTCCTCCACTCATGAGACTCCCTCGCTGAGAGAATCTGGTGAGCAGGATCAGCGTCAGGAAAACGAGCCACATATCCATACAGCTGCAACTGACGCTCACGGACTATGCAGGTAACAAATCTCATCCGAGTCTCTCTCAGCAACCGCTCGTTGGACACAAAATCCAACCAGCGATAGCCAAGCAATCTCCGAAGAGACCTGGTACCCAAGGAATTAAGTCTCCGTCTCAGATCCTTGGTCAGGGTCCAAGTCTCGCATCCATAGAGCAAGACTGGAAGTACCAAGGACTTGAAGACTCGGACTTTCGTCCTCCCGCACAGGTACCGGCAACACCACACCCCATGATCCAGTGAATCCATGACTCCCCAGGCCCGACCCAGACGTCTATTGACCTCTGACTCACAGCCAGCAGAGACATGAATATCACTGCCAAGGAAAGTAAATCTCTCCACGACCTCAACTTCCTCACCACAAACAGACACAGACAGGACAGCAGCATTCAAGATGTCACAGAAAGCCTGGATCTTAGTTTTGACCCAAGAAACCCGTAATCCCAGTGGCTCCGACTCTTCATTCAGCACCTCGAGGGCCCCCAAAAGGATGTCTAAAGTCTCCGCAAAGATGACTGCATCGTCTGCAAAATCAAGGTCCGAGATCTTGACATTCCCAAACGATGCACCGCAGCTTGATCTCTCCGACATCCTCCCTAAAATCCAGTCCACACAAGTGCTGAAAAATGTGGGGGCCAGTACACACCCCTGACGAACTCCAGTAACAACTGGAAATAAGTCAGAGAAAACTTCACAGCACTCTCAGTACCAGAGTAGAGTTCAGATATCAGATCGATCTATTTTGGTGGCACCCCTCGAAGACAAAGAATCCTCCAGAGCACATCCCGATTCACTGAATTGAACGCTTTACAGAGATCAACATAGGCTGCAAGCAGCCCCTGCCGAAACTCTCGTCTGCGTTCGGTGAGGACACGAAGAGCAAGGATACGGTCAATCGTTGACCTCTTTGGTGTAAAGCCTGACTGCTCTGGACGCTGGTGCTCAAGCAGATGGTGGAGAACCCTATCGAGAATTATCCGAGCAAAGACCTTGTCCGGCACTGAAAGCAGCGTCACCCCTCGGTAGTTGTTGCAGTCTTGGCGATCACCCTTCCCTTTCCAGAGAGGGACAACAAGGCCCCTCTTCCAGTCAGTTGGGATGATGCCTGTGTTCCAGGCAGAGCACAAAACTGCATGCAACGACATGAGTGCAGCACTTCCACCAGCCTTTAGAAGTTCAGCATGGATGCCACAGATCCCTGGAGCTTTGCCCCGTTTCAACTGGTTCACCGCAGCCCGTGTTTCCACAAGCGAAGGTGGACCACAGTTGATTCGAGGGTCAGCAACAGGGATTGTAACACCCTTGACGTCCAACTCGACAGCTGGGGGATCAGCCTGGTACAACCGCTCAAAGTAACCGGCCCAGCGGGCCTTCACTTCAGACTCCTCTGTCAAGAGCCTACCACTCTCTGCTCTAACTGCAGTGCTACGAGAGATGGGCTTGGATGAACGTAATGCGCGAATTCCCCTGTAAGCGGGACGAGAATCACCGGTCCACAGGTGTTGCTCTACCCCCTCACAGATTCCTCGCACATAGGCCTCCTAGTCCACCCTCAGTGCACGTGCAGTTTTACGCCTCAGCTCCCTGAACAGCTCAACTCTGCCATTCAGCCTGGCCCTGCGACTCTGGTCAATGGTATCCAGTGTCCCTCAAGACAAAATTCTTCTTTGCCCTGCGGTGAGCTCCAAAACATCCACCGGCAACATCAAGGACGGTGGTCTTGAAGGCACTCCACAACTCTTCAGGACCCCCAAAGCACCCAGACCCCCCCAAGTGTCCAGTCAGCCTGTTCGCAAACTCCTCAGCTACTCTCTCATCTCTGAGCTTGCCAACATCCAGCCTAGGCTGGGATGGTACCATTCTCCAGGATTTAAGGTGCAGCTTTAGAGTTGCTACAACAAGCCTGTGGTCAGTATTGAGGAACTGAGCACTCCGGTCGACCCTGCAGTTCTGTATCATCCTCCAACGACCGTCAATGAGGACATGGTGAATCTCCTTCGCCACACCTCCAGCGTTGGAATACCAAGTCCAGCGATGAGCTTGTCGGCGCTGAAACCATGAACCAGCCACCCTAAGTCCATGACTTCTTGCAAAGTCAAGGAACTTAGTGCTATTCTGGTTCATAGTTCCTGACCCATGGGGACCAACACACACCTCATAACCATCCCTATCAGTTCCAGTCGATGCATTGAAATCCCCCAAGACTAGAAGTGTATCTCGTCTGGGGCACTGATCAACCACAGACTCGAGCGTGGCGGAGAATGCATCCTTCACGGTGAGATCACTCGCCTCAGTCGGAGCATAAACAGAGACCAGGGAAATGACACCTAAGGAGTGACGAATCCTTCATCTCATAATACGCTCGTTGACCGGTGTTACCTCAATTATCATTGGGGTCAGCTTATTGGACACAGCTACAGCAACTCCTTGGGTATGGTAACCATCAGAGCGACCAGACCAATAGTAGGTGTAACCACCCACCATTATCTCGCCGCAATCCGGTCTCCGAACCTCAGAGAGAGCTGCAATCCCGATGTCCAAACGCTTGAGCTCAGATGATAACAGAGACAGGTGATCATCCTCTCTTTGCGATAGGACATTCCAGGCACCCACCCGAAGGGACCGCCTCAGGTTAACCCAAGGAGACCGCCGTCTGGTGGACGACACCTCAGCACCACTCCGACACACTCTCCCGCAATCTGACCCAGGGATGTTACCCCGTGGTTTCCCTCCTATGATCAAAGATTGGGGGTCCCGAAGGCTTTGCCCCAATCCCGTCATCCGGTGAACTGCCCTGCGAAGGGAAGCTGCACAGGAGGTACTACCACGGAGTGGGTTTTCAGATTTTTTTGCGTTTTGCGGAATGAAGGGTTTTACGGTGGCCAGAGTGCAAATCCTGCCACCAACCTCCGAATAAAAAAGTAACCAAACTGCAGGAGGACATCCGCAGACACAGTTGGGCACTAGATATGGATGGCCGTTGGCTCATAAGGAGCTCCTCCGCCCTTTGGCAGGTTTTCTTTTTAATCCTGCTGGGTGTCCATATCCAAACACCCTCCTCACCAGAAAACCTGGTGGGGGAGACGGTTGAGTCACCGAGAACCCGACCATGGAACAGGTTAGTACAGGTTTACATGGTACCTGTAGCAGGTCACAGATCGAACCTGACCTGACAAAAAAACTGATCGATCTGATGTCTGAACTCTACTCTGGTACTGAGAGTGCTGTGAAGTGTGGTGGTACCATCTCTGACTTATTTCCAGTTGTTAGTGGAGTTCGTCAGGGGTGTGTACTGGCCCCCATACTTTTCAGCACTTGTATGGACTGGATTTTAGGGAGGATGTCGGAGAGATGAAGCTGCGGTGCATCGTTTGGGAACGTCAAGATCTCGGACCTTGATTTTGCAGATGATGCAGTCATCTTTGCGGAGACTTTAGACATCCTTTTGGGGGCCCGCGAGGTGCTGAATGAGGAGTCAGAGCCGCTGGGATTACGGGTTTCTTGGGTCAAAACTAAGATCCAGGCTTTCGGTGACATCTTGGATGCTGCTGTCCTGTCTGTGTCTATTTGTGGTGAGGATGTTGAGGTCGTGGAGAGATTCACTTTCCTTGGCAGTGATATTCATGTCTCTGCTGGCTGTGAGTCAGAGGTCAATAGACGTCTGGGTCGGGCCTGGGGAGTCATGGATTCACTGGATCATGGGGTGTGGCGCTGCCGGTACCTGTGCGGGAGTACGAAAGTCCGAGTCTTCAGGTCCTTGGTACTTACAGTCTTGCTCTATGGATGCGAGACTTCGACTCTGACCAAGGATCTGAGACGGAGACTTAATTCCTTTGGTACCAGGTCTCTTCGGAGAATCCTTGGCTATCGCTGGTCAGATTTTGTGTCCAACGAGCGTTTGCTGAGAGAGACTCAAATGAGATTTGTTACCTGCATGGTCTGTGAGCGTCAGTTGCGGCTGTATGGACATGTGGCTCGTTTTCCTGACGCTGATCCTGCTCACCAGATTCTCTCAGCGAGGGAGTCTCATGAGTGGAGGAGGCCAGTGGGCCGACCACGTGCCTCGTGGTTGCAGCAGGTTGACCATCATCTCAAGGAGATGGCGATGGGCCTGGCATCTGCCTGGGGGATGGCCAGACGGAGGCCCCTGGAGTACCGGCGGAAAATGGACGCAGCGACGCGCTGTTCTGGCACATGCTCCCATACCTGACCTGACCTGACCCTGCATGATCCTCATGTTTACTGTGAGACGAAGTATCTGCACTTTTCTCCACAGGTATGAGCTCTTGAAACACCTTCCAACTCTGTCAATACGGCTACTGTGTGGCACAACGGTAAGGATCTGCCTCCAGTCACCACTGAAAACCATTGTGATGCCGCCGAATGGTTCCTCTGAGCCCCGAAGCCACTGGAATGTTCGATCTGCTGCCTCCAATGCCTTTGTGTGATCAGCATGAAATTTCCTTCTATAGCTAAGGTAGCCTAGAACAAAGCACATTTATGCTTAAATGACATCATACTCCTCCGGGTTAAAGGTGAATGTCAAATGGCGGTCTGAAAAAATAAAATGCGTTTTTTTTAGTCAACGCTTAATTTTGCCAACGTGGAATCTCAAAGACCGCTTGGCATTCCAAGATGTTCTTGCATAATAATAGTGGACTTGCACTGAAGTTGTAGACCTGATGTTTGGTTTGTGTTTTTGACCTACGTTTTCGAATTGTGATGTAATAAACAAAAAACACTTTTTTGATCATAAACTTGAATAATTTTCCTCCGATTTTTCAAATGTTCCGTTTTATGGATAGATTGAAGATAGGGACACATTTTCCTTATTTACACTCTATCCCTAAATGTTGAAGGTCAAGGTCATATGATAGTCAGAGAATTTTCTTTTTAATATGGTCATGATTTAATCATGGGTCAAGGGTAAGTCACGTGTGATCACCAAGGGTAAGGGTAAGCCAGGTCGGGGAAAGCTTACCCTTGTCGTTCGCTTTGTGATTGCAGATATCTAGTTACCTCTGCCACCGAAGGTGGGCAGAGGTTATGTTTTCACTGCTCTCTGTTGGGTCGCCGAAATAGGTGACCCTTATTGTCAGTATTCTGTCTGTTTGTTTGGATGTTTGTTCGTTTGTCAACAGCATAATTGGTAGTAAACGTGGGCGGATTTTGACCAAACTCGGGTGGTAGGTGCATCTTATGACCTCATGCTTTGGAAATTGTGATGGTTGCTAGGGATGCTTTGGTTCCCTAGCAACAGCCGAAAAACCCTCAAAATCGGTACCGTTCACGCTAAATCAATTCCGAAAGCCATTATCCCATGTAAGCTTATGAAATTTGGCATGCATCATAAACAGGTGACGTTCTACCAAATAGATTCCGGTTTTTTGTGATATATGGAATAGTTTACCCGCAGTGCCCCCTACAAATGGGGTATGCCCGAAAATTGAAGGCCCCCTAGCGACCAGGTGAGTGCGTCGATCCAAATGAAACTTTGCGGGTTCATAGCACGCAATGAGTACGACAACTTTGCCTCAGGACATATTGACTGATATTGCTTACGTCAGGGGTTAAAGGGCAAAAATCGATAATATGCGAGAGCTGGAGGTGCCTTTGCACCAAATTCTACTCCTCCTAGGGTTATGGTCAGATTGTCATGAAAATTCACACTAATCATCTGTAATACATTGTGTACAAACGATCGAGCCGGATTTTCGATTTAGATCTTTGTTCACCCACAGCACCCCCTCGAACTTTGGGGATTTCCGATATCAAACCGCATTTTCGGTAATTTTCATTCAAATTGATACCGAGTAGTTATCAGTAGATGGAACTCGATGAGATTTGGTATGCATAATCTTAAGGTGATTCTCCTATCTGCTATATGACATCCATTTTTTTCTATATCTTATAGTTTCCAAATGGTAACCCTCTCAACTTGGGTGTCCGAGGGCCATTGAGCATTCCCGCTGAAAATTCAAAGTACACTAGCTACAAGACGGTTGACCCGAATCGAATGAATCTTTACATGCTTATAGACCATAATGAGTACTACAACTTTGCTCATTTGTATAATGTCCGATCTCGAGTCGGTCAGGGGTCAAAGGTCAATAAGTGCATTTTTGGGGCGAAATTACGATTCAAGGCACCCTTTCTCCTACACGGATTAACCGATACGAATGAAAGTTCATACGTGCATAGTACTCAATGAGTACTACAACTTTGCTTCAGGACATATTGACCTATCTCGGCTGGGTCAGGGGTCAAAGGTCAATGAGTGCATTTTTCAGGCAAAATGACCATTCAAAGCCCCCTTGCTCATACACGGGTTAACCGATTCGATTGCAATTTCATAAATACTTAGTACTAGATTAACTCAGATCAGGGGTCAAAGGTCATTGGATGCTCGGCGACTCATGGCCGCCTATCGGCTTGTCTCTCTGTTTGTCTGTGTCTGTGAACAGGATATCTCAAAACGTTGTGGACAAATTCGGCGGAAATTTTGTGGACAGGTTCGGTGAGTGACAAGGACAAAATTTTGTGGACAGGTTCGGTGAGTGACAAGGACAAAATAATTAGATTTTCGTGAAGATCCGGATCCGGATCCACTACAATAATTTTTAAAGTGATTCTTCACCATTGAAAGATAGGGCCAAAAACGACATACTGTGTCGGATGGTATTTCAAAAAGTTGTCTCTGGATTCGGACGAAACTTGGTGGACAGGTTGGGTGTGACAAGTGAGAATTGATGCAATTTCTTTGAACATCCGAATCCAAAAACGACAATTTAAAATTTTTCACAGTGATTCTTCACCATTGAGAGAAATGGCCAAAAACAATATTGTATATAACACGATATCTCAAAAAGTTTTGAACGGATTCAGACAAAACTTGGTGGATGAGTTGGGTAGGTGACAAGAACAAGCCAATTAGATATGGGAAGTCCGGAACCAGATCCAGCCTATCAGTGGATACAAAACATAAATTGTTCAGCCTGGCAGAGGTACATGCTCTACCAAGTGCCATTCTAGTCTCTTCTGGCCCCGAAACCAAACAAATATATATATATATATATATATCAGCCCTTACAACCAAAAGAGCTCCCAATCCAATACCCTCCCACCCTCCTTCCTCCAAACATGTTTAATAGTAAATATAACCATTTAAAACTTACCCTATGCAAGTCTGCTGAATGTTGGTAATGACAGCATCATCTTTCTGATTGGAGACGTCCATTAAATACATCATTCATCAAACCTGCCATGCTCACACAAGGTTCCCAGTCCACTCACCGGCAGGGATGGTCGAAGGTTTGAGTAGAAAGCGCCCGTCTCTGAACCTTTGGGCCTTGCATCAGTTCATGTGGTCTTGGGAAGTTGTAGTATAGGAAGATGCAAGATATCAACTCTTTGGGCAAGTTCAGAAAGTTCGTCAACTCTATCATTGTGCAGAGGCACACCCATTTATCGCAGATATGTTTCCATGTATTTTAGGCTTCTCTTTGAAGCTTTGTGACATATCCTTATTATCCCTCATTTGGATCCCTTATTTGGAGCTCATTAAGGTTGAAAACCACGCATTAAAATCCCTTTTTTGGAGCTTATTAAGGTTGAAAACCACACAGTAAAATCCCTTTTTTGGAACTAGTTAATATTTAAAACCACACAGTAAAATCCTATTTTGGATCTCATTTAGGTTGAAAACCACACAGTAAAATCCCTTTTTTGGTACTCGTTAATATTTAAAACCACACAGTGTAATCCCTTATTTGGAGCTCATTAAGGTTGAAAACCACATCGTAATATCCCTTATTTGGAGCTCATTAAGGTTGAAAACCACACAGTGTAATCCCTTATTTGGAGCACATTAAGGTTGAAAACCACACAGTAAAATCCCTTTTTAGGAACTCATTAAGGTTGAAAACCACACAGTAAAATCCCTTTTTAGGAACTCATTAAGGTTGAAAACCACACAGTAAAATCCCTCATTTGGAGCTCATTAAGGTTGAAAACCACACAGTAAAATCCCTTTTTTTGGAACTCATTAAGGTTGAAAACCACACAGTAAAATCCCTTATTTGGAACTCGTTAAGCTTGAAAACCACACAGTAAAATCCCTTATTTGGAGCTCATTAAGGTTGAAAACCACACAGTAAAATCCCTTTTTTGGAACTCGTTAAGCTTGAAAACCACACAGTAAAATCCCTTATTTGGAGCACATTAAGGTTGAAAACCACACAGTAAAATCCCTTACTTGGAGCACATTAAGGTTGAAAACCACACAGTAAAATCCCTTTTTTGGAACTCGTTAAGCTTGAAAACCACACAGTAAAATCCCTTATTTGGAGCACATTAAGGTTAAAAACCACACAGTAAAATCCCTGTTTTGGAACTCATTAAGGTTGAAAACCACGCAGTAAAATCCCTTTTTTGGAACCAGTTAATATTTAAAACAACACAGTAAAATCCCTTATTTGGAGCTCATTAAGGTTGAAAACCACACAGTAAAATCCCTTTTTTGGAACCAGTTAATATTTAAAACCACACAGTAAAATCCCTTTTTTGAGCTCATTAAGGTTGAAAACCACACAGTAAAATTACTTTTTTGGAACTCGTTAATATTTAAAACCACACAGTAAAATCCCTTATTTGGAACTCATTTAAGTTGAAAACCACACAGTATAATCCCTTTTTTGGAACTAGTTAATCAATCTATAATTCCAGAAATCTCTGTGTGTGTCTGTCTGTCTGTGTGTCTGCGACCGCTGTTTCTCGACAACCCCTGATCCGATCTAATTGAAACTTCCCGGGAATATTGCTTGGGACCTGTGGATGTGTCTTTTCAAGGTTTGATATTAATCGGATTAGCGGTTCCCAAGTTACAGGCATTGGTTTACCAACCAATGACAGGACACGGTGCTATGACATCACGATTGACGTCACAATGATTTATTTATTTTCACGATTGACATCACAATTCTTCTTCTTCGTTTGATATAACGTCACAATTGACGCTGGGGACCTAAGTATGTGCCTTTACAAGGTTTGATATCGTTCTTCTTCATCCGTTTCAGCTGTTTCCAAAGTGTTTCCCAAGTTATGGCCATTTATTTACCAAACCAATGACAGGACACGGTGCTATGACGTCACAATTGACGTTACAATTATCAATTTTTTTTCTTTTTTGCACGTATGGCCCCGCACGTATGGGGACACACGTATGGGCCTGCACTTTTCAAGAATGTGCATCCTGCACAAAAGGATGTGCCTTTTCAAGGTTTGATATTAATCGGACAAGCGATTCCCAAGTTATGGCCATTTATTTGCCAACCAATGACAATACACGGTACTATGACATCACGATTGACGTCACAATTATTTATTTATTTTTCACGATTGACGTCACAATTCTTCTTCTTCGTTTGATATAACGTCACAATTGACACTGGGGACCTGAGTATGTGCCTGCACATCGGATCAGTCTCAAGGTGGGTATGGAAACGGCCTGTGTGGTTGTTGGTTTACGCACATACAGGCACGCACCTATGGGCATGCACGTATGGGCACGCATGTACGGGCATGCGAGAGCGAAGGAACGGCCTGTGTAGTTGTTGCTTCTGGCACCCGGTTTGAAAGTTTTTTGTTTTTTTTGCACGTACAGCCACGCACATATGGCCACACACATTTGGGCACGCACCTATAGGCACGCAATTGCACGTACAGCCATGCACATATGGCCATGCACGTACGGGCACGCACCTACGGGCACGCGAGTGAAGGAACGACCTGTGTGGTTGTTGTGTCTGGCACGCGGTTTGAAAGTGTTTTTTGTATTTTTTTTTTTTTGCACGTACAGCCACGCACGTATGGCCACGTACGTACGGGCCCGAACTCGTCTTTAAAACCACACAGTAAAATCCCTTATTTGGAGCTCATTCAGGTTGAAAACCACATAGTAAAATTCCTTATTTGGAGCTCATTAAGGTTGAAAACCACACAGTAAAATTCTAATATTTGGAGCTCATTTACGTTGAAAAGCACACAGTAAAATCCATTTTTCGGAACTAGTTTAGGTTGAAACCACACAGTAAAATTCCTTATTTGGAGCTCATTCAGGTTGAAAACCACACAGTAAAATCCCTTTTTTGGAACTCATTAAGGTTGAAAACCACACAGTAAAATTCCTTATTTGGAGCTCATTAAGGTTGAAAACCACACAGGAAAATTCCTTACTTGGAACGAGTAAATATTTAAAACCACACAGTAAAATCCCTTATTTGGAACAAGTTTTGGTTGAAAACCACACAGTAAAATTCCTTATTTGGAGCAAGTTAAGGTTTAAAACGACACAGTAAAATCCCTTATTTGGAGCTCATTAAAGTTGAAAACCACACAGTAAAATCCCTTATTTGGAGGTAATTACGGTTTAAAACCACACAGTAAAATCCCTTATTTATAGCAAATTACGGTTTAAAACCACACAGTTCCCTTATTTGGAGCTAGTTAAGGTTTAAAACTACACAGTAAAACCCCTTATTTGGAGCTAGTTAAGGTTTAAAACTACACAGTAAAACCCCTTATTTGGAGCTAGTTAAGGTTTAAAACGACACAGTAAAATCCCTTATTTAGAGCTAATTACGGTTTAAAACCACACAGTAAAATCCCTTATTTAGAGCTAATTACGGTTTAAAACCACACAGTAAAATCCCTTATTTGGAGCAAGTTATGTTTTAAACTACACAGTAAAATCCCTTATTTAGAGTTAATTACGGTTTAAAACTACACAGGAAAATCCCTTATTTAGAGCTAATTACGGTTTAAAACGACACAGTAAAATCCCTTATTTAGAGCTAATTACAGTTTTAAACCACACAGTAAAATCCCTCATTTGGAGCTAGTTAAAATTTAAATCACAAGAAAATGGGGGTGGGTTGAACAATCAAAGTTTAAGTTTTGAAATTGTCGTTTCTTAAGACCAGTTCGAGTCAGGACATCCAGTTAACTGGAGACCTGTTCTTGTCTCCATGGTGAGATGTCAGAATGGACACGATGTTCATTCCTGCACAGTCATTCAACCACGATGTCCATCTCTCAATCTCCCCGCTCTCCACCTTGATGTATCTTCTTTGTGTATTTTCAATGGGGGTGGCAGCGAGTTCAAGTATCAGACGAGGTCTGTTCTCGTCTCTGTCCAATACATCAAAGAAAAGAAATATGCTGTTGCTTGTATGGGGAGAAATATAAATGAATGGACCCGAGATGTATCCTTGTGCAGTCCACCTCCTCAACAATTCCAGCACATATCAGTGTGCTGGGCACTGTGGCTGACCAATTGCAGCATCGCTTTCCCGTTTGATTGCTTGTTTTATGGAGTAAAAGAGGACGTCGTTGGGAACACATGTTCTGGATCCCACTCGCTGTGTTTCTTCTCACTCTGTAACACTCACATTCCAGCTGTTTCTCATCCTTTCGAGCCGAAGCGAGTTTACTTAATGACACGATTTACTGAGCATTTTCACGACGGGAAATCTTGAAAAACCGTGACAAGTGCAATTCCCTTTAAACAGCCTCGGAAGCTTGTAAAAGGATCCTTCTCGAGCACAAATAACCATTTTAATGTCTCGAACCTCCTTTAACCGCGTTCTTTCCCCCAAATCAAACAACCACGCGTTCCAAATTTAATATCGGGGTTTTACAAGTTGGCACACCTCACATTTTCAGTGTGTCGACGTTTACATCAACGGGTCATCGTTTTTGAGTGAAACGAACACACACAATGGGAGAGGAGGCATGAGGAGAACATCTCCTCCATGAGAGGAGAACACGCAAAATGGGAGAGGAGGCATGAGGAGAACATCTCCTCCATGAGAGGAGGACACACAATGGGAGAGGAGGCATGAGGAGAACATCTCCTCCATGAGAGGAGGACACACACAATGGGAGAGGAGGCATGAGGAGAACATCTCCTCCATGAGAGGAGAACACACACAATGGGAGAGGAGGCATGAGGAGAACATCTCCTCCATGAGAGGAGAACACGCACAATGGGAGAGGAGGCATGAGAAGAACATCTCCTCCATGAGAGGAGGACACACACATGTTTTGCGCCTGCAATGTTGTTCCGTTACCGGGTTTTTCGTGTTGATCCTCGATTCTGGGACTGCACTTGTTAAACGTCATAATTTTCTTTAACCTTCACTTATTTTCTTTTACCACTGGGGTGACGTCAGCTCAGTAAACTGTTGCCTATGGCGTGTCCGTGTTGCTGGTTGATGGTGTTTTGACAAGGTAAACCGAATGGGGTGTCTCAAGGAAATGTTGAGACACTTTATACATCGAATACTGCACTCCATTGTGGTTCTGCCTTATGGGTAATGTGACGTATGCACAGGAGTGAGGGGTAAAAAGCAAGATAACCACCAAGTCAGACCAAAACGTTTATCCCAGGTGTGCACACAATGCGCATGCGTGTACAGGTCACATCACACAGAGCACATCATCATCGCCCTCCAAAAGAACCACACAATAGTGTCAGGTACACAAGGATCCCAAGGAAATTAGACGCAGGTGGAGGCCATTCAGCCCATCATGCTTGCACCACATCAACACCACACCAATTTATCAACACGTGATCAAAATAAGAAAAATGTAAAAAGCATAATTTTTTTACCCTCCCAAAGGGTTCGGAGAGGGCATTGCACTTGGGTCCGTTTGGCTGTTTGTTACTTGGCGAAATCTTCGATTTTGTCAAGTATGTTGGTCTGTTCCGTTTGTTGGTTTGTTTGTTTCTTTGTTTGTTTGTTTGTTTGTCCGGTCGTCTACAGCCCAAACGGCTGGACCAGTCGTTCTTAAATTTTTGCACCTGATAGGCAATCCACCTGAGACGGTCCGCGTCCAAACCCCATCTGAATCGGACTAAACGTCACGACGTGACGTCACAGAACGTGAAAACACATTTTTGAACATAACTCAGTGACCGGAAGTCGTAGCGACTTCCTGTTGATGCCAAAACAAACTGCAATGGAATATGTAAATGTTTTAAATTGCATGTTAGTACAAATTATGCACAGTTTTCGCAAGCGTATGACGTCAAAGTTTTTAGCTATTGGCGTGATTTAAAAAAAATTCTATGCGTTCTACAGGTCACAATTCTTAACCGATTTGGATGAAATTTTAACAGCTGATAGAAATCCACAGTACAAAAAGATATTTGACTTTTGGTGATGTTCAAGATCAGGATCTGGATTCTGCATCACTTTATATTATCGCCCATTATAAACCAATGGGGAATTTTGTGAATTACACATGGCTATTTCTCAAACAGTTTTGCACTTATTTTATTGAAAACCACACAGTTCCCTTATTTGGAGCTAGTTAAGGTTGAAAACCACACAGGAAAATTCCTTACTTGGAACGAGTAAATATTTAAAACCACACAGTAAAATCCCTTATTTGGAACAAGTTTTGGTTGAAAACCACACAGTAAAATTCCTTATTTGGAGCAAGTTAAGGTTTAAAACCACACAGTAAAATCCCTTATTTGGAACAAGTTTTGGTTGAAAACCACACAGTAAAATTCCTTATTTGGATCATAGTTGCATAGGTTGAAAACCACATCTGACAATAATGAAACTTTAGGAGGATCATCTAGGGATAAAATGGTCCACAGAAAAAAAATTCATGACATCATTGGTCACGTGATTCGGCATCCATATTGTTTTTTGTTTTTTTTAACCTTCAAAAATCTTCTCTGAACTGGCTGAACAGATCGAGGTGAAACTTTACACAAATGACTGCCTGTCCATGAGGAACAAAATGTTCACACATATGATGTCATTGGTCACATGGTATGGCATTTACCCTGAAACCTATTTTTTAAAATCTTCTTCAGAACAGCTGGACAAATCGAGGGGAAACTTCACACAAGTGTTCCCCAAGCCATGGGTGTACAAGTGGCCATGGGTGTACATGGGTGCAAGCACAACTCGTGGGGAAAGAGTGCGGAATTTTTATGATGTCATAAGTGCTTGCCATTGTAATGACATCATAATTGCATGTGTAGAACGCTACATACGATCAATATAAAAAAATTGAAAGTCATCTTAGGATAAAATGATCCAAAAATTTTTTTGATGACATCATTGTTCACCTGATTTGGCAGCTGTATTGTTTTGTTTTGTTATTTTTAAAACCCTCAAAATCTTCTTTGAAATGGCTGAAAAGATCGAGGCGAAACTTTACACATATGACCGCCTATCTTGGAGAAACAAAAGGGTGACAAAAATGAAGTCATCGGTAACATAGTTTGGCAGCCATATTGGATTTACCCAAAAACCTAAAAAATACACCAATCAAATGAAGTCCTGGTGAGGGTTTGCAATCTCTGATTGCTCTTTTTGTCGTCATTTATTTTTTGATACAAAATATTGCATGTGGACTTTTGGTAATCATCCAGAAAAAAAGGGGCAGAAAGTGTTGCATAAAACATTTAGATCTCACCATCGAGAACTTTAAACAACCGGATATATGGATGTAGAGATCACTTCCAGGTCGGTAGGCCTGGAGAAACCTCGTGATTGCTGATCACACAATAAAAGCCACTTTGAATTGACCTGCATTGGTGTTCTTTTGAACGATCAGCCCACATATTATGGAGCTCATTGGTTCATAGACATCGGGATGTGGAACCCGACTCACAACGACAATAGATACCAAGGGTTTACGTTCAATGGGATAAATATAGCTTGGAGCTTGGAGGATTTGGTTCACAATTGGGCGGAGTTGTTCAATATGTTTACGTAGCGTTTGCCCATTGGACAGTTCCACAACAAAGAGAGAGTTTCCAATTCGAGTGATTGACATGACAGTGTAATCCCTCATTTGGAGCTCATTAAAGTTGAAAACAACACAGTAAAATCCCTTTTTGGAACTAGTTAATATTTAAAACCACACAGTAAAATCCCTTATTTAAAGCTCATTAAGGTTGAAAACCACACAGTAAAATCCCTTATTTGGAACAAGTTAATATTTAAAACCACACAGTAAAATCCCTTATTTGGAACAAGTTAATATTTAAAACCACACAGTGTAATCCCTTATTTGGAACAAGTTAATATTTAAAACCACACAGTAAAATCCCTTATTTGGAACAAGTTAATATTTAAAACCACACAGTAAAATCCCTTATTTGGAACAAGTTAATATTTAAAACCACACAGTGTAATCCCTTATTTGGAATAAGTTAATATTTAAAACCACACAGTAAAATCCCTTATTTGGAACAAGTTAATATTTAAAACCACACAGTGTAATCCCTTATTTGGAGCTCATTAAAGTTGAAAACCACACAGTAAAATCCCTTTTTTGGAACTAGTCAATCAATCTATAATTCCAGCAATCTCCGTGTGTGTCTGTCTGTGTGTCTTTCGGTCTGTGTGTCTGCGACCGCTGTTTCTCGACAACCCCTGATCTGATCTAATTGAAACTTCCCAGGTATATTGCTTGGGACCTGTGGATGTGTCTTTTCAAGGTTTGATATTAATCGAACAAGTGCTTCCCAAGTTACGGGTATTTGTTTACCAACCAATGACAGGACACGGTGCCATGACATCACGATTGACGTCACAATTATTTATTTATTTTTCACGATTGATGTCACAATTGACGCTGGGACCTGAGTATGTGCCTTTTCAAGGTTTGATATCGTTCTTCTTCATCCGTTTCAGCTGTTTCCCAAGTGTTTCCCAAGTTATGGCTATTTATTAACCAAACCAATGACAAGACACGGTGCTATGATGTCACAATTGACGTAACAATTATCTTTTTTTTCTTTTTTGTATGTATGGCCCCGCACGTACGGGCACACATGTATGGGCCTGCACTTTTCAAGGATGTGCATCCTGCACAAAAGGATATGCCTTTTCATGGTTTGATATTAATCGGACAAGCGATTCCCAAGTTACGGCCATTTATTTGCCAACCAATGACAGGACACGGTGCGATGACATCACGATTGACGTCACAATTATTTAGTTATTTTTCACGATTGACGTCACAATTCTTCTTCTTCTTCGTTTGATATAACGTCACAATTGACACTGGGGACCTGAGTATGTGCCTCCACATCGGATCAGTCTCTAGGTGGGTATGGAAACGGCCTGTGTGGTTGTTGTTTTACGCACATACAGGCACGCACCTTCGGGCATGCACGTATGGGCACGCATGTACGGGCATGCGAGAGCGAAGGAACGGCCTGTGTGGTTGTTGTTTCTTGCACGCGGTTTGAAAGTTTTTTGGTCTTTTTTGCACGTACAGCCACGCACATCTGGCCACGCACGTACGGGGACGCAAATATGGGCACGCACCTACGGGCACGCGAGTGAAGGAATGGCCTGTGTGTTTTTTGTTTCTGGCACGCGCTTTGAAAGTGTTTTTTGTTTTTTGTTTTTGCGCATACAGCCACGCACGTATGGCCACGTGCATACGGGCAAGCACGTACGGGCACACATATATGGGCCCGTACTAGTCTTTAAAACCACACAGTAAAATCCCTTATTTGGAGCTCATTCAGGTTGAAAACCACAGAGTAAAATCCCTTTTTCGGAACTAGTTTAGGTTGAAAACTACACAGTAAAATTCCTTATTTGGAGCTCATTAAGGTTGAAAACCACACAGAAAAAATTCCTTATTTGGAGCTCATTAAGGTTGAAAACCACAGAGTAAAATTCCTTATTTGGAGCTCATTAAGGTTGAAAACCACAGAGTAAAATTCCTTATTTGGAGCTCATTAAGGTTGAAAACCACACAGTAAAATTCCTTATTTGGAGCTCATTAAGGTTAAAAACCACACAGTAAAATCCTTCTTTTTAAACAAGTTTTGGTTGAAAACCACACAGTAAAATTCCTTATTTGGAGCTCATTGAGGTTGAAAACCACACAGTAAAATTCCTTACTTGGAGCTCATTAAGGTTGAAAACCACACAGAAAAAATTCCTTATTTGGAGCTCATTAAGGTTGAAAACCACAGAGTAAAATTCCTTATTTGAAGCTCATTAAGGTTGAAAACCACACAGTAAAATTCCTTATTTGGAGCTCATTAAGGTTGAAAACCACACAGTAAAATTCCTTATTTGGAGCTCATTAAGGTTAAAAACCACACAGTAAAATCCTTCTTTTTAAACAAGTTTTGGTTGAAAACCACAGAGTAAAATTCCTTATTTGGAGCTCATTAAGGTTGAAAACCACAGAGTAAAATTCCTTATTTGGAGCTCATTAAGGTTGAAAACCACAGAGTAAAATTCCTTATTTGGAGCTCATTGAGGTTGAAAACCACACAGTAAAATTCCTTACTTGGAGCTCATTAAGGTTGAAAACCACACAGTAAAATTCCTTATTTGGAGCTCATTGAGGTTGAAAACCACAGAGTAAAATTCCTTATTTGGAGCTCATTAAGGTTGAAAACCACACAGTAAAATTCCTTATTTGGAGCTCATTAAGGTTGAAAACCACACAGTAAAATTCCTTATTTGGAGCTCATTAAGGTTGAAAACCACACAGTAAAATTCCTTATTTGGAGCTCATTAAGGTTAAAAACCACACAGTAAAATTCCTTATTTGGAGCTCATTAAGGTTGAAAACCACACAGTAAAATTCCTTATTTGGAGCTCATTAAGGTTAAAAACCACACAGTAAAATCCCTCTTTTTGAACAAGTTTTGGTTGAAAACCACACAGTAAAATTCCTTATTTGGAGCTCATTATGGTTGAAAACCACAGAGTAAAATTCCTTATTTGGAGCTCATTAAGGTTGAAAACCACACAGTAAAATTCCTTACTTGGAGCTCATTAAGGTTGAAAACCACACAGTAAAATCCCTCTTTTTGAACAAGTTTTGGTTGAAAACCACACAGTAAAATTCCTTATTTGGAGCTCATTAAGGTTGAAAACCACACAGTAAAATCCCTCTTTTTGAACAAGTTTTGGTTGAAAACCACACAGTAAAATTCCTTATTTGGAGCTCATTAAAGTTGGAAACCACATAGGACACCTCCCTCCTCCCTTATTTGGAAAACCTCCCTTATTTGGAGGTAATTACGGTTTAAAACCACGTCACAGTAAAATCCCTTATTTGGAGCTCGTTGAGGTTTAAAACGACATCGCAAAATCCCTTATTTGGAGCTAGTTAAGGTTTAAAACGACACAGTAAAATCCCTTATTTGGAGCTAGTTAAGGTTTAAAACGACACAGTAAAATCCCTTATTTGGAGCTAGTTAAGGTTTAAAACGACACAGTAAAATCCCTTATTTGGAACTCATTTAAGTTGAAAACCACACAGTAAAATTCCTTATTTAGAGCTAATTACGGTTTAAAACCACACAGTAAAATTCCTTATTTAGAGCTAATTACGGTTTAAAACCAGACAGTTAATCCCTTATTTGGAGCTAGTTAAGATTTAGATCACAAAAAAATGGGGGGGGGGGATCGAACAATCAAAGTTTAAGTTTTGAAATTGTCCTTTCTTAAGACCAGTTCGAGTCAGGACATCCAGTGAACCGGAGACCTGTTCTCCTTGTCTCCATGGTGAGATGTCAGAATGGACACGGTGTTCATTCCTGCACAGTCATTCAACCACGATGTCCATCGATCAATCTCCCCTTCTCCACCTTGACGTATCTTCTTTGTGTATTTTCAATGGGGGACCATTCCCAAGCCTTCACCGGAAAATTGGGGAGAAGGTTTTTAAATGGGTGGTGGCGAGTTCAAGTATCAGACGAGGTCTGTACTCGTCTCTGTCCAATACATCAAAGAAAAGAAATATACTGTTGCTTGTACGGGGAGAAATATAAATGAATGGACCCGAGATGTATCCTTGTGCAGTCCATCTCCTCAACAATTCCAGCACATATCAGTGTGCTGGGCACTGTGGCTGACCAAGTGCAGCATCGCTCTCCCCTTTGATTGCTTGTTTTATGGAGTAAAAGAGGACGTCGTTGGGAACACATGTTCTGGATCCCACTCGCTGTGTTTCTTCTCACTCTGTAACACTCACATTCCAGCTGTTTCTCATCCTTTCGAGCCGAAGCGAGTTTACTTAATGACACGATTTACTGAGCATTTACACGACGGGAAATCTTGAAAAACCGTGACAATTGCAATTCCCTTTAAACAGCCTCGGAAGCTTGTAAAAGGATCCTTCTCGAGCACAAATAACCATTTTAATGTCTCGAACCTCCTTTAACCGCGTTCTTTCCCCCAAATCAAACAACCACGCGTTCCAAATTTAATATCGGGGTTTTACAAGTTGGCACACCTCACATTTTCAGCGTGTCGACGTTTACATCAACGGGTCATCGTTTTTGAGTAAAACAAACACACACAATGGGAGAGGAGGCATGAGGAGAACATCTCCTCCATGAGAGGAGAACACGCACAATGGGAGAGGAGGCATGAGGAGAACATCTCCTCCATGAGAGGAGAACACACACAATGGGAGAGGAGGCATGAGGAGAACATCTCCTCCATGAGAGGAGGACACACACATGCTTCGCGCCTCCAATGTTGTTCCGTTACCGGGTTTTTCGTGTTGATCCTCGATTCTGGGACGGCACTTGTTAAACGTCATAATTTTCTTTAACCTTCACTTATTTTCTTTTACCACTGGGGTGACGTCAGCTGAGTAAACTGTTGCCTATGGCGTGTCCGTGTTGCTGGTTGATGGTGTTTTGACAAGGTAAACCAAATGGGGTGTCTCAAGGAAATGTTGAGACACTTTATACATCGAATACTGCACTCCATTGTGGTTCTGCCTTTTGGGTAATGTGACTATGCACAGGAATGAGGGGTAAAAAGCAAGATAACCACCAAGTCAGACCAAAACGTTTATCCCAGGTGTGCACACAATGCGCATGCGTGTACAGGTCACATCACACAGAGCACATCATCATCGCCCCCCAAAAGAACCACGCAATAGTGTCAGGTACACAAGGATCCCAAGGAAATTAGATGCAGGTGGAGGCCATTCAGCCCATCATGCTTGCACCACATCAACACCACACCAATTTATCAACACGTGATCAAAATAAGAAAAATGTAAAAAGCATAATTTTTTTACCCTCCCGAAGGGTTCGGAGAGGGTATTGCACTTGGGTCCGTTTGGCTGTTTGTTACTTGGCGAAATCTTCGCTTTTGTCAAGTATGTTGGTCTGTTCCGTTTGTTGGTTTGTTTGTTTGTTGGTTTGTTTGTTTGTTTGTCCGGTCGTCTACAGCCCAAACGGCTGGACCAGTCGTTCTTAAATTTTTGCACCTGATAGGCAATCCACCTGAGACGGTCCGCGTCCAAACCCCATCTGAATTGGGCTAAACGTCACGACGTGACGTCACAGAACGTGAAAACACATTTTTGAACATAACTCAGTGACCGGAAGTCGTAGCGACTTCCTGTTGATGCCAAAACAAACTTCAATGGAATATGTAAATGTTTTAAATTGCATGTTTGTACAAATTATGCACAGTTTTCGCAAGCGTATGACGTCAAACTTTTTACCTATTGGCGTGACTTAAAAAAAATTCTATTCGTTCTACAGGTCACAATTCTTAACCGATTTGGATGAAATTTTAACAGCTGATAGAAATCCACAGTGCAAAAAGATATGTGACTTTTGGTGATGTTCAATATCAGGATCTGGATTCTGCATCACTTTATATTATCGCCCATTATAAAC
The DNA here is from genome assembly GCF_056783735.1 of Eptatretus burgeri. Taxonomy (NCBI): domain Eukaryota; kingdom Metazoa; phylum Chordata; class Myxini; order Myxiniformes; family Myxinidae; genus Eptatretus; species Eptatretus burgeri. The sequence goes on along the minus strand of NC_140974.1, from coordinate 37,957,242 downwards.
CAATGGGGAATTTTGTGAATTACACATGGCTATTTCTCAAACAGTTTTGCACTTATTATATTGAAACTTAAACTGTCTATTTCTGCATGTGATATTAACATGTGTACAAAGTTTGATCGAAATTGACCCAAGGTCAAAGTCAGAGTCACCCAAAACATGAAAATACATATAAAATACATATTTTTGTTTTACAACATATTTCAAACCTGATAACGGGATCGTAAAGCTGGTTGAAAAGCAATGTTCCTCGGTATTTTCAAATATTTTCTACGATCAGAATGAAGCCAACAAGCACCGATGATAAGTTGTTGAATGTCACATGGTGGCTTTAAATGAGTTGTGAAAATTTTCAATCTGCGGCCGTTACCATGACAACGCGCGCCTGATAATTGTTATTTGTGACGTCGCGTCATTTTATTAATGGACGAACAAATAACTACCACACATTCCATGACATTACAGCTTGGACCACCCACGGAAAGGTCAACTAATCCGCCAAGTGTCGTGCTAAGCACGATTTTTCATTCCATTTGTCTGTTTGTCTGCACAGAACTTTCGTGTTTTTCTCCGCAACCGCTTCTTAAAATGAAACAAAATTTTCACGACAGGAGCGGACAACACACGTAGAATGTTCCATTGATAATTATGACGTCATAGGTCACGTGGTGTGAAGCCATATTGCAAAAACGGAAAAACTTTGGACCTCTGTATCTCTGAAACCGCACCAAGATAAAAATTGAAACTTGGCACATCGCAAGTACTCCTCATTCGGAATGAGTTTGATTTTTTTTATTGACGTCATAGGTACCCTCGTTATGACGTCATATTTGCATATGTAGAATGTCACATCAGATCAGTATGAAAAGTTTTGAGAGTCATCTTGGGATAAAATGGTCCGCAGAAAAAAATTCCATTATGACATCGGTCACGTGATTTGGCAGCCATATTGTTTGTTTGTTTTTGAAAACCTTCAAAAATCTTATTCTCTGAAGTAACTGAACAAATCGAGGTGAAACATTACACGTCCATGAGGAACACTGCCTGTCAATGAGGAACAAAAGGTTCACACTTATGATGTCATAGATCACATGGTTGGCAGTCATATTGGATTTACCCTTAGACCTATAAAAATACACCACTCAAAAGAAGTCCTGGCAAGGGTCTGCAATCTCTGGCTCTTTTTGTTTTTCTCCTTGTTTTATGCTATGTTGAACAATTTCGTCTGAACAGCATCCATTGCTCTGAAAAGCTGAATAAACCATTCCAAACCTTCCAAGAAAACTAAATCTTGCAAAGACATATTCCCTGAGACAGCACTCTGCCTACTCATCACCAGGGCAGAGATTCACAGTGGGGCTTGACTCAGCACTCAGCGGAGAGGTTTGGAAAGAAAAAAAAACTTGTGATGACCACAATACAAATAAGCTCTCTTCTTTCTCTTTTATAAAGCATGAACAAAGCATTAATTAAATTCAAAATAAAATTTTGGTTCACTATTGATTAATTTCCACTAAGAGTTGATTGATGATATCAAAGCTGCGTTCTTTTTCTCCCCTTAAACTGAAAACAAAGGGGCACAAAGGGCAATTAATCATCCGAATCATTTTTTCGGTAATTGAAAATCCTTGTTCTCTTCCTGCTGACAATTGTTACACAAACAGTTACAAGAAAGGACCATGTTCCATGGGAATGGGAGGATAAACATGGAGGGGAAGGGGTGTTATAGTCCAGTGGAGAGGATGCGGCCAGGAAATATCAGATGAAATCTCAGATTTGCATTCTAAATTACATTGCTGGGAAATTTTTCGTTTTTCAAATAGTTAGGCTTGTACAAAATATTAAAGTTTTTGTTGAAGATTGCATTTTTATACATTGAAAGTCTTCCTGATATCAATGAGATAGCTCATTACAGGGTCCAAGGCCAATCTTGGAAGAGCTGTTACACACATGAAAGCAGACACCAGACAACACAAGACTTGACTATAAAATGAGACAAATACACCTTGGGGGAAGTAAATTCCTGGAGCACTCTGGGTGCTGGCGATGCAATCTCATTCAGTCCAAAATCTAATCAGTTCATCCTTGTCACACACCCAACTTGTCCACAAAATTTCATCCGGATCCGTCCACAAATTTTTGAGATATCCTGCACACAAACAAACAAACAGACAGAAAGGGATGAAAACATAACCTCCTTCACCTTCGGTGGTGGGGGTAACAAGATGGCATTCATAGAATACAAACCCTGCGCAGTCTTGAGGAGGACTTGCTGCAAGCCAACTCTTTTGGGGACAAATTTGTAATTAAAAAATTAAATTCAAATCAAATGGAAGACCCAATAAAATAGTGGGGCAACTTAGCGTAAAAATTGTGCATTTTGTGAGGAAAGCACCAAATTTGGCACACTAGTAGCCTATCATATTATGAACAGATTTTGATATTGGGCCATCTCAAATTCAGCCGCTGATGGCTGTGGCAACCATTTTCCACTGCCATCAAAAATTTTGAGATGGCCCAATATCCAAATCTGTTCCTAATATGATAGGCTACTAGTGTGCCAAATTTGGTGCTTTCCTCACAAAATACACAATTGTTATGCTATATTTAGCTAAGTTGCCCCACTAAAATAGGTACTGCATTGGAATCATCAGAAGGAACCCAAACAAGCAAAAAGCAAAGATGAAGTCATCAGGAGGATCCTAGATAGGATTCGAGTTTCGGCTGCTACTCCTCTACCCTCAAACCCATCCAGACATAGCCAAGTGAGAAAAAAAAATCAAAATGAACGCAGGTTCAAAAATTAAATAATTCTAGCTGCCAGACCATGCTTCCAATCATGTTGAAATTTAAAACATATTCCCCATCACGACAAGATCATGATTTTGAAGTTTCACACCGATTGATGCAGCGGTTCAAGAGAAAACTTTTTCAATATCATTCTTCAATCCAACATGGCTGCCAAACCGTTTGACCTATCAATTATATTCATGAACGCCCTGGTATTCCAAAGCTTTGGGAACATGTGTCTGATGTTTCCCCTCAATCTGTCCAGCTGTTCTGGTGAAGAGGGTTTTTAAAGGTTTTAGAGTAAATATGATTTAGTTGGCATACCATGTGACCTATGACATCAAAGGTGGGGAACTTTTTGTTCCTCATGGATAGGCGGACATACTAAATTAAAGTTTATCATCAATCTGTTCAGCCATTTCGAAAATTTTTGAAGGTAAAAAAAAAAAAAATGGCTGCCGAACCAAGTGACCAATGATGTCATAACTTTTATCTGTTGACCAATTTATCCTAAGATGACCCTCCAAAATTTCACACTGATCGGATGTAGCATTCTACACATGCAATTATGTCATCATAATGAAGGCACTTATGACATCATTTTTTTTTTAAATCAGACTTATTGCCCATGCAGAGTACTTGCCAAGTGCGAAGTTTCAATTTTTCCCATGGTGTCGTTTTGGAGATGCAGAGGTCAAAAGTGTGTCCTTTTTTTCAATATGGCTGCCACACCACATGATCTATGACATCATAATTATCATTACAACATTCTACAAAAAATCTGCCAAGTGGTTCTAGAGAAAAGGGAATAACAAAATGCAGACACGCACGTACGCACGTACGGGACCGATCGCTTAACCCTACTTTTCGCTTCACAAGCGCAGGCAAATAAATCCCAGTCAATGCAAATGCATTACTTGGAGCATCTCCCTGGGTAACAATCAATGGAAGTTATCACAGTTGGCTCAATCTGGGTAACCAATGGCATGGCAATATTGGAGAGCTTCAACACATTGATCGGTCCAAAAAACATGTGGCCTGTTGGCAGAAAGGTTGCTTTGACATTGATAAACCCTGCATCAAATAGCGTCAAGAAAGGGTCCAGATAGGCTGACAGGCATCAATAACATTCAGCTGTAAACATCAAGAACAAAGAGAAATATAAGAGCTGCAAGTTGGACATAAGTACTAAAGATATGTGGTGCAAGACAAACACGACCTGTACAGTGGAAAAGTTTTTGGGACAACACATCACCAAAATTTTTTTTGTAGAGTTCATGCACAATGCAGGGAATCAGATGTCATCTTCTACCTTAAAGGATATCAAGGTATGTCTTGTGCAGGGAGAGAAATGTCATGTATTGCTTCCTTCTGATGGTGAACTGACAAAGAGCGAACCTATGTTACCTATCCCAGAATCGAAGTGTCGTCACGAGAACGCTTATGCACCCATCATACTCCATTGTTCATACCTTTCTTCCTTGGTTTCATCAACAACTGCTTCGAGTATGATCAAAAATGCAAACATACTTTTGACACAACAGTTCACGTTGACACGTTAGTTTGGCTGGACTATAAAGACACGTATTCTGTTCGTGAATCCCACTGGCATGGGAAAGATATGAAGAAATTGAGGGTTCATAGAACACCTTACCCCACCCAGTCTTGAGAAAAAAGAACATGGGCTGGTCTGTGAGCGGCGAGTTTGATTGGTCTAAAACTCTAAATCATGTAAAATGCCATAATATTTTGTCCAAGTACTGCGAAACTGAAGGGTTTGAAAGTTCCAAAAGAGCGATTTGTGCTCCCACAGTATTCAAGTATATAATTAAATTGAAGTAAAATAAAGTTTGTAGAAAAAAAAAACATTTTGGAACTTCACCACCATCCTTTACACCACCTTATTTAACACGTTATATTAGTTATTCGTACCTATTGTTTGTGTCCTTTATGACATCCTTAAAAACAGTGAGTTTCCTGTTTGGAATGATTTTCGATTTTGTTTGACTGTCAGACAGGCAGACGGAGTAAAATATTATCTCCTCTCTGTGTATGCATGATTGGGACAAATTCAGAGTCAAAGTACTCCTAAACTGCAGGTTCGTTTTCTGATTCATGTTCAAAATAAAACATTCAATTGAAATCAAGTTGTTCCTCGAACATAGATTGATGTTTGTAGACAGACAGGCAGAAGATTGATGAACCAATTGCTTAACCCCACTTTTCACTTTGCATGCGTGGGGTAACAATGAACATATCAGAGATGAGCTGTGCCCTTTTTGAGGACGATTTGCACGATCTGTCTGGTTTCGACCCCCAAGTGAGTACAGAAGGAGAAGGCTATCATAGTAAATCTGCTCTTCAGGGACATTGACAAGTCTTCACCTAGATTGTTGATGACTTACAGATGGATTCAGAGGAGTTCAAGTCCAAATTGGCTGGAAATTCCAATGTGGCAAAATTGAATGAATGTATAATATCTGACAATTGTGCATGTTAATGAACTAACTTGATGGCAACTGAGGTGTGCAGCAACACAGAAGATGTGGGTTTTCATCACAGTAAACGTTCGCTTTCGAATTAAGTAATTTACAATTGAATTATACACTGTTAATATGTATATCGAAATGTATGGATTATCACTGATCTTATAATGAACTTCAATGCAGGAGGAGGCGGAGGCCATTGGACCCATCAACCCTGTGCAATGGTTACCAACCTCTGGTTATTTGTCTGTGATCCATGCTTTTTAAAGGCTGAGCATCAATCGAGGAAGCTGCAAGTACCCTTTTTTAAAAGTCTTTGGTTTGACTCAAACGGGGTTCGAACCATCGATCTCCCAGAATCAGAGCAGATGACAAAGTCTGGTTCTCCATGATTGGACACCAGAGTGTGCTATTTCCATAATAAAGATGTAATAGCGGAAAATATCTAAAACTGGTAACTTGAAATTTCAAAGTTTGAAATTCGTGAGCAGACAATATATCTTAAGCTATCAAAAATACCAGATGAAATCTCAGATTTGCATTCTTCATTACATTGCTGGGAAATTTTTCGTTTTTCAAATAGTTAGGTCGGAATTTTTTTCGTCCCAAATTTCAAAGTTTGAAATTCGTGAGCAGACAATATATCTTAAGCTATCAAATGAAATAGTTTGGGGTGCACTGTGAAAATCATTTATACTCGGGTGGGAGTTGTTGCATTGGTTAAAGGGGTTCATGCCTACATTACCTCCCTTCTGAGTCTAGCCTCAGGAGTGGCTGAAGGGGGAAGTGGGGGGTAGTGTTACTTCTTGGGGACAAATAATGCATCAATATAGTATAATGATAGTTATTTCAAAGTATCTTATATTTAAGTGTATTGTAATACAAGTGGATAAATATGCATTGCGTATGTATTAGATAGATGGTCTCTCACCCTCCCCCCTTCCACATTGTGTTTCGAACCCCGACAGACCATGGTGTTGCTTGTTACCTCCGCCACCGAAGGTGAAGGAGGTTATGTTTGCACCCCTTTCTGTCTGTCTGTCTGTCTGTCTGTTTGTCTATGACCAGGATATCTCAATAAGTTGTGGACGGATCCGGATGAAATTTTGTGGACAGGTTTGGTGTGTGACAATGACGAATTTATTCGATTTTGATGAAGATCCGGATCCGATGAGTAGAATTTTTAAAGTGGTTCTTCACCATTGAGAGATAGGGCTAAACCGATATATAGCACGATATCTCAAATAGTTGTGAACAGATTCGGATGAAACTTGGTGGACATGCTGGGTGTGTGACAAGGAAGAATTGATTCAATTTTGGTGAAGATCCGAATCCGGATCTGAACACGAGAATTATTTAATTTTTACCTCTGTCACCGAAGGTGAAGGAGGTGATGTTTTCACTCCTTTCTGTTTGTTTGTTTGTTTGTGTACAGAATATCTCTAAAAGTTGTCGACGGATCCGTATGAATTTTGTTGACAGGTTCGGTGTGTGACAAGGACGAACTGATTAGATTTTGGTGAAGATCCGGATCCAGATCCGAGAACTAGAATTTTTTAAGTGATTCTTCGCCATTGAGAGATCGGGCTAAACGAATATATAGCACGTTATCTCAAAAAGTTGTGGAGAGATTCGGATGAAACTTGGTGGACATGTTGGGCGTGTGACCTCGACAAATTGATTCAATTTTGGTGAAGATCCGGATCCGACTACTAGAATTTTTAAAGTGATTCTTCACCATTGAGAGATTGGGCCAAAAACGATATATAACACGATATCTCAAAAATGTAATGGGCCAAATATGTTCTCGTGGATCAGGCATTACAGGATGGAGGTTTGCGCTCCACCGAGTGCCCTTCTAGTTTTGTTCCTGCATCTGTCTCGCGTCTTATTCCTCCTTCCCCAATTCCAGCTCAAACCAGCCCTAATTTAGCACCTGTTGATGACCAAATATCAGATCAAGAGGGATGCATGCCTCAAACAACGAGAACTAATGGGGTCAGTGAGTGCAAATCATGTCACAATACGATCCCAGCCACTTGGTGATACCAGCAATCAGGGCGACGTATGGATCGGACGGAAAGTGCTGACTCCCCCAACTTAAATGACCAGTCGAGGACTGGGACTGGGACTGGGACTGGGACTGGGATTGGGATGGGGACGGGGATGGAGACTGGGACTGGGATGGGGACTGGGACTGGGATGGTCCAAGTGGATCAAGAACTGCGGAGTTACACGCGAATGGGGAGGGATAAAAGGGCCCGTATCTCACGTCCGAGAGCTCGCTCGCTTGGTTCTTCACATCACCCGTCCCCGTCCCAGTCCCAGTCCCAGTCCCCGTCCCAGTCCCCGTCCCAGTCCCCGTCCCAGTCCCAGTCTCCGTCCCAGTCCCCGTCCCCGTCCCAGTCTCAGTCCTCGTCCCCGTCCCAATCCCAGTCCCAGTCCCCGGTATGTGCTATCCGGGACGTTCTTGTGTAGACAAGTAGGCTGTTATGCTGTTACATGTCAGTGCACTAGTTGGGGGGTGGGGAGGGGGTCGTCTTTATGAACCTCGTGGTTGCCGGTATTTGGTACCACCCAAGAGCATCAACAAATAAAGAGCAGAGCACAAGGGTGCCATTCACCGCGGTCGTGGAGGACACCCCACACCCTTCAGTAGCCGCGGACTTGCAGCTTGTGCAACCACCCAGAAGGGATGCGCAGGCTCCCTTGGGCTATCCCTTGGCTAAGATGCCACAAGTTTAAGGGAGGCGTCTATCTCCCTCCCCCAATTGTCTCCACCTCGCTGTCGGGTGAATACGAGCCCTAAGTTGAGTGCTAAGTTGATTGTACATGTATTCCATGGACCATGGGTCGTGAGTGCTACGTAGGGGCAATGGGGAATGTTTTGTTAAATTATATTGATAATGTACATGTTTGTGTGTGTAAATAAACCTACTTGGATTCTCTAAGCACGGTGAATTATTCTTGCCAAAGCTGCTGGAGGCGCGGAGGTTTATCGGGGAATTAACAGATCAGAGGTCATCACGTGATGAGGTAAGTGTCATACATTGTCATTCCAAATCCTCCATACTGTCAGCCCTGGAGTCGTGATCTTTCCCTTTCGAATAGTGCAACAACAACAACAACAACAACAACGTTAGAGGTACTGTATATCCAGGGGAGGAAGTTGCGGTTGGGCAGCGACCAGACACCAGCACTGCACACCGGCCCGAACACTGCTCAGGAGACGTGGAGTCGACTGGCGCTTCTGATCACATGAACGTGACCCATGGATTGAGACCGGAGTTATCCGGACCGACTGTGAGCGCAACAGTATATTTGTGTAAAAGTGTAGCGAAGTTGAGTGAACAGGTGGAGAGGTTGAGTGAACAGGTGGAGAGGCTGAGTGAACAGGTGGAGAGGTTGAGTGAGCAGGTGGAGAGGTTGAGTGAACAGGTGGAGAGGTTGAGTGAGCAGGTGGAGAGATTGAGTGAACAGGTGGAGAGATTGAGTGAGCAGGTGGAGAGGTTGAGTGAACAGGTGGAGAGGTTGAGTGAACAGGTAGAGAGGTTGAGTGAACAGGTGGAGAGGTTGAGTGAACAGGTGGAGAGGTTGAGTGAACAGGTGGAGAGGTTGAGTGAACAGGTGGAGAGGTTGAGTGAACAGGTGGAGAGGTTGAGTGAACAGGTGGAGAGGTTGAGTGAACAGGTGGAGAGGTTGAGTGAACAGGTGGAGAGGTTGAGTGAACAGGTGGAGAGGTTGAGTGAACAGGTGGAGAGGTTGAGTGAACAGGTGGAGAGGTTGAGTGAACAGGTGGAGAGGTTGAGTGAACAGGTGGAGAGGTTGAGTGAACAGGTGGAGAGGTTGAGTGAACAGGTGGAGAGATTGAGTGAGCAGGTGGAGAGGTTGAGTGAACAGGTAGAGAGGTTGAGTGAGCAGGTGGAGAGGTTGAGTGAACAGGTGGAGAGGTTGAGTGAGCAGGTAGAGATTCAACGGCATTTTCAAAAAAAACGCCTTTGCTAAAATGCCTTAATTGCAGTTCTGTGCTCGATTTGATTGAGCATTTTATTATCAGTATTCAACCAACAGTATCATGTAGTTTATTGCTTATTATGAGAAGTAACATGCAAATGAACAATTTTCTGTCCCCAACACCATTTTTGGGAAAAATGCAAGGGGCATAGAAAAGGCCCCTTTATATGGTATACAGTGCCATGTGGCGAACAATAAAAAGGAAGGGACATCCTATGGCTTGTGGAAAATGCCAGATGATGTAAAATAAGGCACATTCAAAAAATCTCGTGTGCATGCTGCACTCACTACCCTTGTGTTCTTAGGAGGAATCGAGTGATGCTCTGCTTGTCTAACACAAGTGTATTTCACACATTAACTTGCTCTGATCACGTTTATTGGTCCAAATCACTCGTCGAATCCAGAAATGCGTGTTTTTCATCAAATATTGTGTATTTTTTTTATCTTATACCGAGTAAAACAACACATTTTACTCGAAACCTTATTCATGTAAAAATGTTCTTATTTGCCTAACACGAGCGATTTTCACACATTAGCTTCTTCTGAGCATGCTTAACAGAATATGTTCTTTAGTTGTGAAGCCCTTTGCCTCCCATTACTCGAAGTGAGATATTTCACCCCTTTCCAAAGGATTTTGCTTCTGACAATGCCAACTGGACAACAGGACCGAAGTCTAAACCCTGAAGCAGTGTTTGCCCGGTCCTTCATACAGCCATTCCTAATATAATGGTTCGATGACCTTCGAGCATTTTAGCACAGTGTTTGAATGGAGCAGGATCACGTCTTGGCACTTACACAAGTCATTTTCCATTACAAGAGAACTAGCTATGCACGAATAATTGTTCAGCGTTGAAACTAACACCGACATTACAGTGTATAAACACATGATTATGAAAAAAAAAAATGATTATAGAACACATAAAGAGGATTATACATGTGTTAACATGATAACGATTACAATTTCTATCTAGTTTTAACAAAAGGTGATATATGTTTAACAAATGGTTAAACAACAGAAAGAGGCTGTTTAACCAATGCAGAGAGAATTGTAAAAGGCAAAACACAAGAATAAACAAGAAGGCAGCATGAAAATATCCCACACCACCATGCAACTTGTTATCTTGTTTTTCTCTCTCTGCTGCTAGTACAAGGCATTCCTTCATATCCTTTCCCTCCCTCCTTTTCTCTCCCAAACTGTATAAAAACCCTGCTTTAGCGGCAGCTAATTCGAAGGGTTGTGCAACTGTTCATTATCACCTCCCTTTTCCATGTGCATGTATTTAAGGTTTGAGTTCTGATGCATCAATCCTGAGTTGGAGATTGGTTTCTTTGACATCGGAGACTGGGGTTTCTTCGACACCTGATACAAGCATTCTCAACACCATAGCTTGTTCTCACACCGTATTTTGTTCCCCCATTAATAACCTAAAGGAGAAACGTGTGTTTTTCATGAAATGGTGTACACTCTAGCTTGTTCTAAGCAAAACCACATTTTACACAAGAAACATTATTCACGCAAAAACGTTCTTGTTTGCCGAACACAAGCGTTTTTCACACATTAGCTTGTTCTGCCCGCATTTTTTGTACTAAGTCAATACTAATGGAGAAATGGGAGTTTTTCATTAAAGAGTTTGTATTATAGCTTGTACTAAGCCAAGCAATCAATTTTAGCCAAGAAACATAATTCTGTAAAAACGTTCTTATTTGCCAAAAACAAGTGTTTTTCAGACATTAGCTTCTTCTGACCACCAAGTTTTGTGTTCCAAATCACTATTCTAATGCAGAAATGTGTGTTTTTCAACAAAGAGTGTGTATTTTAGCTTGTTCTATGCAAAACAACATATTTCACATCAGAAACCTTACTCACACAAAAACGGTCATATTTGCCCAACACAAGCATTTTTTAGACATGAGCTTCTTCTGACCCAGTTTTGTGTTCCTAATCATTTTTCTAATGCAGAAAGGTGTGTTTTTCATCAATTAGTGTGTACTTTAGCTTGTTCTAAGCAAAACAACACACTTTACACAAGAAACCTTATCGGTTTCTGCATCGGTATCGTGCAAATCGGTTTAATTTGCCGAATACAAGCATTTTTAACATATTAGCTTGGTCTGACCCCGTATTTTGTTCCAAATCACTACTGTAATACAGAAACATGTTTTTCCTCAAATATTGTGTACTTTAGCTTGTACAAAGAAAAACAACACATTTTATCCGAGAAAACTTGTCAATGCAAAAAACATTCTTATTTGCCTAACACAAGCATTTTTCACACATTAACTTTTTCTGATACCATTTATTGTTGCATATGACCAGTATAATCCAGAAACCAGTGTTTTCCATCAAATATTGTTTATTTTATCTTGTACTATGTAAAATAACACATTTCACTCAATAAACCCTATTCATACAGAAACGGTCTTTTTTGCCCAATTCAAGCGTTTTTAACACAGCTTATTCTGATCATGTTATTTGTTCTGCATCACTATTCTGATGCAGAAACACATCATTTTCATCAAATAGCATGTATTTTATGTTGTGCTAAGGAAAACAACACATAATTTTTAAAAAACCTTATTGATGCAAAATCGGTATTATTTGCCTAATCAAAATATTTCACCACATTAGCTTGTTCTGAGCGTTTTGTGTTCCAAATATTTACTAAAAAACAGAAAAGCGTGTTGTGCATGAAATTGGGTGTATGTTATCTTGTACAAAGCAAAACAACACATTTAATCAAGAAATATGATTCCCTCAAAACGGTCTTATTTGCTTTATTGCAAGCATTTTTAACACATGATCTTATTCCGACCAAGTTTTTTGTTCCAAAACACTCTTCTAATGGAGAAAGGTGTGTTTTTCATCAAATAGTGTGTATTTTAGCTTCTACTAAGCAAAACAACACGTTTTACACAAGAAACCTTATTCATGAAAAAATGGTTTTGTTTGCTGAAAACAAGCGTTTTTCACATATTAACTTTCTCTGACCCCGTTTTTTGTTCCAAATCACTAGTCGAATGCTGAAATGCGTGTTTTTCATCAAAACCTCTGTTTTAGCTTATACCATGCCAAACAACACATTTTACACAATAAACCTTCCACATTTAATCAAGAAATATTAATCCTAAAAATTTATATTTCTAGTCTTATATGTCTTATTTGCCTCATGCAAGCGTTTCCACCACATGATCATATTACAACCACGTTTATTTGTTCTAAATCACTATTGTCATGCAGAAACACATGCTTTTCATCAAGTAGTGTGCATTTTGTTTCAGACAAAGACAAACAACACATTTTTCACAAGAATCCTTATTCATGCAAAAATGGTCTCATTTGCCTAATATAAGTGCAATTAAGATGTGTCATGAAAATCATTTTCTGAAAGTGTATTGAAGGCATGCCACCATGTCAAGAGCTGATTGTGAATGGAGATTGACAATTGATAACCCAGAAAAAAACCTTCAAAAATAAGTGTAAACTTTCATCATTTTATTGTCAGTAATCAACACAAACAGTATGACATAGTTTATTGCTTATTATGAGAAGTAACATGCAAATTAACAATTTCATGTTCCCAACACCATTCCCATATTCCTCCACATAGTAAATTTTTCGATGAGACAGCCAAAAGCAGCAAAAACCAAACTATTTAAATTAATTCGTCCCATAATTGCTTGACAGTCTAAGATTTTGATGCTGCATCTTATCGGATAATTCTACATAAACAAAACAATACCTATTCTTTATATGTCGCGTGTGGTGAAGTAAGTGCCAACGAGTGCCAATTTGGATCCATTGCTCATCTTTCTGGATGGAGTAATGTTCAAAGAATCGTGTTTTTTGTTTATATTCGGAAAATGCATGTAATTTCAGTATATTCAATGTGATGGATTTTCTGTTATTTTCCTGAAATCTTGCCAAACCAGGCAGTAAAGTAAAGTAATTTAAAGTAAAGTATTTCTGTGAATAGTGTAGCTCAAATAAGCAATTCCCTGAAGGCAATCAACCTTCAGAGAAGATTAACTTTTACAAACATCCTCAAATTACCAAATTTCTTCGTTAAAGTTCAGCCATCCCTGTTCAAAGCTATTGTATTACTTATCTGCCTACTTGAAGCGATTGGGAGTGAAACCAGCCAGTCAACATGGCCGAGAGGTAAAGGCAGAGGTTACACTATCAGGCAGAACAGACCTGTACATTTGTCACGCTGTACTCCAACCCTACCTCTGAATACTGCCTTGGCAGCAATACTCTTTTCTTCACTCCCAAGGACTTGGAATTTCATTGGGTAAAAATGCTGGACCCCAGGAAAGTCACTAACCCCGGGTTTCAATGTTGTATTCACCTCGACCTCCAATTGCATCATGAAGCTCTCCTTATTTCTCGTATTCATCGCTTCACCCAAGAATGAAGCGATGAATATGAGCAATAACGACACCATAATTATATAGCAAGTGTTTAAGTAATGGATTCCTCGCACTGAAGCTACTTACTCGATCCATTTCAAAACTATGAGGGGTGCAAAGTGACGATTAGGCCAGTAGTTCCCTTTGATAGGATGAGAGAAAGTTCTGGTTATAATTCTTTTACTTGTCCTTTCACACCAAAGTTTCTTGTGAATTGTTTCAAACAAATACCAGTTGATTTTCATAAAACATATAAGAAACAAATTGAAACTGCATGTTATTAACGTTTGTAGGCCATAGCAATAAATGGAATAATATTTGACAATGCTCCGACGATTTCCTTGAGAGTTTTCATTTTATTAGAACCCGCTTCATCTTCGTTCACACGTTTCTGCGTAAGTTCTGCAATCTCCTCGCGTTTCTTATTCAATTCTTCCTTCACCATCTAAAAAAGTTAAATGTGCAATGTCAGCTTTCATCTCCACGGCATTCTCTGCGTACATATTACAATCACACAATAACAACAACAACAACAAAAACTTTATGGTTTGAAGAAGTCTGACGTCATCAAGGTAAAATCGTTTTTGTTGTTAGAATTGTAGAGAGAATGGGATTATGAGACATTAACTGCATAAGTCTCGCTGCAGCAGTATTGTATAAGCACACATGTTTCTCTGATCATTTTCTGGACTAAGTTCAAACTCAAAATATGTTGCTTTTCGATGCCCTCCCATAACTCAGTGTGCCACAGAAACATCACAAGTCTTCTTTTTCGTGAATACTAGCAGAATACCCATCTTTCACAGATTGAGGATTGTAGGCTTTGTTACTCACTGATTCAATCACGCTTATGTTCTGCAAGAACTTCCGGGTATACTCGATTCCTGGTTCATCCAGCATATGCATATATGAACAAACTCGTTCCAGTCCCAACTCCGGAGCATTCAACATAAAGCTGGCCAGATGAAAAACATGGTTTAGCTGGATAGAGTCCTTCTTGGTGCAGAGTTTGTCGTTGTGCCTTGTTTATCAATATGGTGAATGGCAGAAATTCCAGGAATTGGAGCCGCTTGGATTCAAATGGACAGTCGCTGGGAATTAGTGGTATATGAAGAATCAACACATTCTCTCCTAAAATTCTCCGTTGGAGATCGTAGCTTCTATGAGATTTTTCATCAACTGCCGCATGACAAACCGAGTTCCGTTGCACAATTTTGGGGATTCTAGATTGTGAAGAAGCATGAATAGTGTACCAACTTTCAATTTCAGTTCATGAGGTGGCATGCCCAGAGGATGTAGCGAGTTCAGAAACTTAACAGGGTAGTGAACTATTTGATCCACATCTGGAGCAGGGTCAATGGATTTATAGGCGACTTCTTCACTGGGCACACGGTCCAATAGTCATTGATTCAGTGGATGAACAACAACGTTTCGTGTGTGGGGCCAGTATTGCCTGTTGTGACAACCAATCAGTGTCTCCATAATTTTGTGAAAAAGAGGGGCAATATCCCTGAGCACTCACGTGGTAGAATAAAGATACTAATGAGGAAGTCAACATGGGATGGAATTTAAAAAATGTACCAATGAACCAATGTTATAGCAAATACATATTTTGTGGAGCAACCAACCCAGGTTGTAAGGCCGAAGTCACATTTGCTCTACCGCGAGGATACGGCGGCCGTACGCCCTCTGAATTGACAGAAACGTGCGGCGGCCGCAGATTTTCTGCGGTGGCCTCAGGGTGGCCCTACGCCATTTTGCTATATTTTACAGGCCGTAGGGGTCGCTGTGGAATTATAGCGCGGAGTTATAACTTTTTTTCATTTCTACGTTCGCCATAGCAATTCGACAAGCCGAAACAAAAGAACTGGTAAAAAAAAGAAAAAAAAAAAGAACCCACTCGTTACCGTCCGTCTGGCCGCACGTTCGCCTTAGCCCCCCCCCCCCTGCGGTCGCCTTGCGGGCACCTTGCGTCTGCCTTGAAAATTTATGGCCGCCGCAGGAATGCCTTAAGGTCACCGTGCGACATCAAATCAAAGACCGTACGGCAACCCCATGTTTTCGGTCTCCACAATTTATAAATACGCCATGAGGCTCCCCGAAAAATAAAAACATATGTGACTGCTACATTGTGTGACCGTGGAAATACTGCGGCCGCCCTATCATTGCTAGTGGCCATAGATTTTGTAGACCCCACGGCCACCATGGCAAATGTGACAGGCCTAAACCCACTTAGACTCCAATTTCCCCCACCAGTAAACCCCCTTAGACTCCGATTTTATAAATAGCGTGAACAAACTTTGATACATCATGGGTGATTAAGGTTGTGGTCAAGTTTCATTTAAATTGTGTGTGTAATTTTGGAGAAGAAAGCAAATAATATTTTGGGGGGCAACCCCCCCCCCCCAAGACCGCTTTTGGACCTGATTTTTTTTTTTAATGGCGTGAACAAAGTTTGGTACATCGTGGGTGATGAAAGTTGTGGTCAAGTTTCATCAAAATTGTGTGTGTACTTTCGGAGAAAAAAGCAAATATTTGGGAGCCACTTGCCACCCACCCTCCCCCCCCCCCCGGTATACCCGAGACCACGATTTTTTTAACGTCATGAACAATCTTTGGGACATCATGTGTGATGAAACTTGTGGTCGAGTTTCATCGGAATTGTGTGTGTATCTTCTGAGAAGAAAGGAAATACCTATTTTGGAAGGCAACCCCCCCCCCCCTCCATAGACCACCT
Organism: Eptatretus burgeri; assembly: GCF_056783735.1. NCBI lineage: Eukaryota > Metazoa > Chordata > Myxini > Myxiniformes > Myxinidae > Eptatretus > Eptatretus burgeri. Next base: position 37,940,808 of record NC_140974.1, on the reverse strand, counting down.
CAGACCCCAATTATTTTAATGCCATGAACAAACTTCTTCCTGTCCAGGCTGGAGTTCCTCAAGGTAGCGTTCTGGGCCCTGTTGTTTTTTTGGTTTCCATCAATGATCTCTCCGACTCTCGGGAAAATTATCTTTATCTCTTTGCTGATGACTCCACCCTCTGCCGGACCATCTGTAATCCCTCAGATCAGCAAGTAGCAACTTCTTCACTCTCTGCAGATTTGGATAAAATCACAAGCTGGTCCAACACTTGGAACATGTCTCTCAATCCTGACAAATCTCACACTCTCACTAAATCTCTCCGAAATGACAGTCTGGACCCCCCCACCCCCCCCCCCCCCCGTCAACTTTCTCAACAATCCGCTTGAAAAAGTAATTTCATTCAACCTTCTGGGTCTCACTATCTGCTACGATCATTCCTGGGAAAGACGCATTTCCAAGCTGGCCTCCAAAGCTAGTCGCCATCTTCCATCGTGCAAAGTCCTTCCTTGGCACACCTGAGCTCCTGACCACATCCCCCCTATATTTCCGCAGGACGCTTAAGGTCACCGAGCAACCCCCTTCTGGTAAAACTACCAAAATCAAGAATCACTGCTCACCTTCACTTTCATTCCTCCTTTTTCTCACCTTTGGAACAAACTCCCACACTCTCTTCAATCCCACTCTTCCCTCCAGGTCTTCAAAACAGCTGTTCACCATCTCTTATATTGCCCCATCCAAAACCATGATCTGTTCTACCCCCATTAATCCACCTCCTTCAAACTCCCTGCTTTCCTTCCTGAAAGTCCCTGTTGTGTAAGGATCTGAAAGTCCCTGTTGTGTAAGGATCTGAAAGTCCCTGTTGTGTAAGGATCTGAAAGTCCCTGTAGTGTCCATTTTGTTTGCCCTGTGTACTCCGCCCCATCCCTCTCCCTTCGATAGATCTCCTCGTGTGTCTGTTCCCCCCCCTGTTTTGTGCTTCCCTCTCCCGTCCCTCTTGTCTCTTGCTCCCCTTGTTGTACATTCTGCGTGTTAGCTCTTCTACAAGCCTCGACAATGTATACAAAAACAAAACATGGGTGATGAAGGTTGGGGTCAAGTTTCATCAAAATAGTGTGTGTAGTTTCTGAGGAGAAAGCAAATACCTATTTTGGGGGGAGCAACCCCTCATAGATCCCCTGAGGGCCCGATGTTTTTTAATGCCACAAACAAACTTTGATACATACCTGGTGATAAAGGTTTTGGTGAAGTTTCATCAAAATCGTGGATGTAGTTTCAGAGAAGAAGTTATAAGTGTTTTTGGATGGACGGATGACACGCCATCCCATAAGCTCCCTGGAACTAGGTTCCAGGTGAGCTAAAAACGAATTTAGTACAAACGTGTACAGTGGTAATAAATAATTTGGATGCTAAAGCTCCTGGATAATCACACAGCAGTCTGTGCAGATAATAGTTGAAGCACCTCCGATAAATACAATTTTAGTAAAAGTTGGACTGTAATCGTACAGTACCAAATGAGTATCAGAATAATGGAATAAGATATGATTCGTCCTTATAGTAGTGATAGAAGAAGACAAATTGGAATGAACGTTAATCTTTCCCTGAAGATTTTATATTCACGGGTCAACGTCAAAGTACTTCCAGCTCACAAAATAACATTCTACAAATGATTAAGAGCGCACTTGTCAGTTATGACAATAAAATATGATTCATCCTTTCAGTAAAAGACAAAGTGGACTGAGATTCAGTAAAAGACAAAGTGGAAAAGATAAAGATCGAAGTTTTGATGGAGGTGATTTTGGCAAATTAACCTTGATAGGTACGATTACTAAGAACACACAGAAACGCCTTTATCTTTTCATCTATTGTATAAATAGTATAATATAAAGCTCTTTCTAACCACTGACTGGCTCAGACTCACTCACTGCCAAATATTAACCAGAGAGTTGGTGTCAAAGCCACCCAATGCTCACCTGTTTATACATTTATCGTTTTTAAAAGACTCGTCTAATAATATTTTTCATAAAGCATTGCAGTGAAGTCTGATCCAAATAATTTTAAAGCAATATATGTATTTGTATATTGTAATCAGTAAAAAATAGTGTGGTAGATAAAAACATTAGAAAGGAAATAACTTGCACCAAAAACTTTAACATTTTCACGCTCACGCTCACGCCGGGGGCATCACTATAGCTCTGTTCTTTGAACAGGCGAGCTAAAAATCGGTACCTTTCGGGTGACATAGAACATTGAAATTTTGCATGCCAATGGACAAAGCTGACATTACATGGGAAAACTAGAATGGGCACTCGTAGAGAGCATATACCTTCGCTGCCGCTACTGTTTTGTTCTTGGCATAAGAGTGTGGGGAACAGAACAAGGAGCATTTTGGTGCTGATTTCATACGAATCGGATAAGAATTGACTGCGTTATGATAAAAATACGCACATCTGCAAGGTCGTGACCCCCCTGACCTTTGACCCCCAACCGCGAGTAAGGGTAATTACGTCATTGTGTCAAGTTGCATATCACAAGATTGGGCATTAAATTCTGAACATTTTGGCATTAGTTTCATGCAAATTGGATAAAAATTGACCGCGATATGGTAAAAAGACGATTTTGACCTTTTAATGACCTTGACCTTTGACCCGATTGCTCCCAAAATCTAATCAAATGGCCCTTGGCTAATAACCAATCATCCCACCCAATTTCATGCAATTCGGTTTAATACTTTTTAAGTTATGCGAATAACAAACAAATAAATAATCATTGGCATCTCCCACAAACATATATTTTGGTACTGATTATAATGCCAGGATTTGGGACATTTTCTTTTAAAAACAAGGGTAATGACGTAATTGTGTCATGTCACCCATCACAGGATTGGGCAATGAATTCTGAACATTTTGACATCGGTTGCATGGCAATTAGATCAAAATTGAGCGCATTGGTATGGTAAAAATACGAATTTGACCTTTCCGTGACCTTGACCTTTGACCCGATCGCTCCCAAAATCTAATCACATGTTCCTTGGATAATAACCCATCATCCCACCAAATTTCAAGCGATTTGGTTTAATACTTTCTGAGTTATGCAAATAACAAACAAACACACACATACACATATTCACAAATAAATAAATAAATAAATACACAGCGACCAATACATAACCTTTCGCAGAATGCGAAGGTAAAAATCACAGAATCGTCAGACAATATCCGTAAATGAAAATATAAATAAATGATTTTTTTTTAATGTTGGTGAGTGACCCGAGACAATGAGGAAGCATGATAATTTTGTGTGCTGATTGACATCAAAGCTGATACAACAGGGGGAAAAAAAAAAATCACAGAACTGTCAGAAAGCATCCGTAAATGAAAATATAAATAAATTAAAATAAAGAAATTATGTAAGCATACGAACCATGCTTCCCCATTGTCTTGGGTCGCTCACCTGCATTTGATTTTTCACTTATTTATATTGTAAGCATACCCCGCTGGTATATGTACATATATATATATATATATATATATATATATATATATATATATATATATATATATATATATATATATATATATATATATATACACGAGGATCATCCTATGCTGCTCTGCAGTAACTAAATTTATATCAAACAAAAAGCTTACTTTATTCTGCTCCTCCAATGTTTTGATTATTTCTGCATTATGTTTATCCTGTTCTTCTTTTGCCCTTTTTTGCTCTTCAAACAATCGATCTCGTGCTTCTTGTTCTGAAAATAAAAACAGTGTTATGAAAGCACATTAGCTTGGCGAAGAAAGGGCAAGAAGGGAACATCTGTTTCATGCCAAGAGTGCTGTCCTGTTGATGGGTCCATGAATGTCAACCATCGCAATGAGGGTCTTTGACCCTTGTGGGTGGTCAAATGGTCTTTATACATGACATTGCGAGTGGAGAGCATTTGTGCACCTATCCACACTCTAAAAAAGTGGGACACTCTGTTATAATTGAATGTTCTCCAAAGGGCTGGTCAAACACTTTCCTAAACTGGCAGTTTGTCTGAGCACATGCAAGGTGGGAAGACGTTTCCTGTAATTAAATAATATGGTGATGAGGAAGACAATAATAATAATAATAATAATAATAATCATAATAATAATAAATGGACCAGACATGGCAGTCAAAAGACAAACAAATAGGGAAGAAGGGAACACACATTTGTGGTGCAAATGAAAGAACTAAAACCCAACATATGGCGACATAAATACCGGACCTTCTTTTGACGTCTGGTTTCCGGTTCTTGAGCCACGGCGGTATTCTGCATGGTCTTTTGACTTTCTCAAAGATAAGTTTTCCCGGTCATTTTTTGTTGCGTTTTAACTGTTAATTTGTTGTCTCCATGTTTACTGTGTGTTTCTAGTTAGGTTTTGTTTTAAAATTTGTGCCAATTTGTGAGTATTTGTCAGACTTTTCACATAGGGTTCCTTGAAGACTACCCTTTTCTTTGCTTGTGTGCATCATCGTATTTTTTGCAATTTCTCCTTCTCACCTTCATTTTTTGTTTTCACCATAATCCCTTTTACACTCTTTCAAATCCTCCCAACTATACCCTCTGTAAAATGAATTTTTTTTATTTTTTTATTTTTTATTTTTCCCCCCTTTTACTATCTCACTATCTGCCAAGATCTTTCCTGCCATAATCTGCCATGATCTTTCTGAGGAAAGTCACATTTCCAAGCTGACCACCAAAGCTAGTCGCCGACTGGTCATCCTCCATCGAGCAAAGACCTTCACCTTCCATGGCACACCTGAGCTCATAACCACATACGAAGCTTTCATCTGCAGCGTGATGGAGTACTGCTCTCCACTCTGGACTGGTGCTACTGGCTCACACTGAGCTCAGCTTCATGATGTGAAAACCAAGGCTTTTATGATCATTGATATCTCCTGCGATGAAGCTGAGTCTTTGGGTCTCTCACTCTCTCACTGCAGGAAGGGTGGTGGTCTGTCTGTCTTCTACCATCTCCTCTCCGGCCTTGCCCCCCCCCCCATTGCTCTGTTGGTGCACTGTTCCCCAAAATTTCTGCAGGGCACTCCAGGTCTGCCAACAACCCCCTTCTGGTGAAACTGCCAAAATCAAGAATTGCTGCTCACCTTCACTCTTTCATTCCTCTTTTTTTCCCCACCTCCAATGCAAACTCTCACACTCTCTTCAATCCCACTATGCCATCCAGGTCTTCAAAACATCTCTTCCCCCATCCAAAACTATAATCTTTTCAACCCCCATTAATCCACCCTGAACCCACCTCTTTTAAATTCCCTGCTTTCCTTTCTGAAAGTCACTGTAGTGTCCATATGGTTTACCCCATGTACTGTGCCACATCCCTCTCCCTTCCACAGATCTCATAGTGTCTTTGTTCCCTTCTGTTTTGTGCTTCCCTCCCCTGTCCCTCTTGTCTCCTGCTCCCTTTGTTACATGTTCTTTGCTTTAGCTCTTCTACGAGCCAAGATAATGTACACACACAAAAAAAAAAACAAAGGGGACCATCACAGGCAATGACTTGAATAGACACAATCTGGTCTTGGGCTGTAGCTTGATGGCACCATGCAGGCTGGTGCTGCATGGGGCTGGAGATTGGATGGGCGTTGGCTGGGAGATGCAATGATGATGAGGACAAGATGGCCTCCGAGGTCTCTCAATGGTCCACACAAGAGCAGCGACGAAGCAGAGAGAGATGGAATGTCTGATGTCTCTTTGGCTGGAAGAAGCAGTACCGCGCAGACATGGTTCCTATACATTAAGGACCGCACCTAAAAGCACGGGGATATCCCCCCCCACCCTTCCCCCCACTGGTCGCACTGCTGTGCTGGGCAGAGAGCTCCTGTAAAAGCATTCCGCTTTCATCCAGAGCTCTCTGCAGCTAACCACACTACCATGGCCTGCAGTCCTTGGCCAAACAACCCATGTTGTTTCCATCTGAAGTGCCTTTCCATTAAGTGCCACAAGCCTTCCACATTGGCTTGCCTTTCGACAAGAGGTTTTACCCAACACTTCCTTACCCTATACTGCTTTACGATGGATAGTCACCATCACCTCAAGGCACATATTCCAAATGACTTAACTCTGACGTGTCCCAAATAGAGGTTTAAATGTAACCTACTCAAGCACATAGACCTAGCTCTTTTAACACATTATATCTATGGATCCTCCCTCTTCCTCCTTCCACATAACTGTATGGAGCAGTTGAAACGGTCTCTCATCGGATTATAAATTTTAGACACACTTGCTTGGAGGCCCAGTCGAATAACACAGGAATACCACAACTTTTTTTTTTTTTTATTTATTTTTTTATTTTTTTATTTTTTTTTTTTGTATACCTTGGTCGAGGCTCGTATGAGAGCTGACACACAACTCACAGCAAGGAGGCATGAGACAAGAGGGGTGGGAGTGGAAGGGACAAAACATTGGGGAACAGACACAGGTGAATTGTGGAAGGGAGAGGGATGGGGATGGGACGGGGAACATGGCGAGGAGAAGATGGACATTACAGGGACTTTCAGGAAGGAAAGCAGGAGAATTGAAGGAAGTGGGCTTGGGTGGATTATCGGGGGTAGAAAAGATCGAGGATTTGGATGGGGGAAGATAAGAGGTGGTGGTGAACAGCTGTTTTGAAAGCCTGGAGGGAAGAATGGGAAAGAATAGAGTGAGGAAGTTTATTCCAAAGGCGGGAAAAAAGAGGAATGAAAGAGTGAAGATGAGCAGTGATTCGTGATTTTGGTAGTTTTACCAGAAGGGGGTTGTTGGCGGACCTTGAGCGCCCTGTGGAAATGTGGTTGGGACAAATCGCAGAGAGAGCAGGGGGGGCAAGGCTGGAGAGGAGTCGGTAGAAGACAGAAAGACCACCGACCAACCTGCGGTGATTGAGTGAGAGGCCCAAAGACTCAGCTTCATTGCGGGAGATGCCAATGATCTTAAAAGCCCTGGTTTCGACAGCGTGAAGTCGAGAAAGGTGGGAGGCAGGAGCACCAGCCCAGAGGGGAGAGCAGTACTCCATCAGTACTGGTGATGACGAAAACATCAGTACTGGAAACCGAAAACTTTCGGTTTCCCTCCATAAGAGTGAATACCACAGGTCATTGTGCTTTATTCAGCCAAGATAATTTGACTCTGTATCTTCTTGGTGATAAATACCGAAACCCAAACTCCATGATCTGGTCTTCAAGCATTTCAATGTGTTGCTGCCATCCGCATACCACACACCGATTTTTTGCCAATCCAGTTCACACACAGCTGAACGAGTCTTCAGGCAGTAAAGATTGAAAGCAAAGCAGGTATTAACATGTAATCATATAAACAAGTAACAATGAATAATTCCCTTTAATGGTATTATTGGTTCATCACCTTGCTGAAGTTTCTGCTGCGCGTCCATCATTTTGTCCATGGAAAGGATGTGGTTGGAATCCTTGTTTCTCTCAATCAAAAATGTCATCAGTACATGAATTGCCTGATGTATAAGAACAAGAAATTAGTGAAAAGAAAAAAGAAAAACTATCCCATTTTTCATGCAATTCAATAAGTACACTCCACGAATAGCACCATAAAATACAATGCAATATAGGTCAATGTCCATGGGGTAAGGTGGGTTTCAAAAAGCTAAGGCAATAAAATGTATTCGTATTCAAGGTCAAGGCTCATGGAAGAGCAAAGTGACAGAGGGTAAAAGGCAACAAATTGATAGTGGGGCAGTGGGAGACCATAGGTCACATGAAGCAAGGGAATCAACAAACAGGAAAAGAGGAGAGAGGAATGGAGGAAACATGATAACATCGAAGTAAGAGGGCTGAATTAATATGAGTTGAAAAGATCATGCATAAGGATGGGAGATGACATGAGATGGAATACACTGCCTGCAGGTAGCCCTGGAGGGAAAGGGGTGATTGACCATTTCTGTCAGGCGGTTCCACAGACGAAAGGAAAGACGTGGGGAATGGGGGATAAATAAACAGAGTTGAGGTGTACATGAATCTGCATTATTATAATAATGGAAGAACTTCAACACAGGAATGTGCCACAAGGCCAAAGCTGATGCTATGAATGCCAAACAATTCAAATAACTGACCAAATACAGAATTCCTTATCAGAAAGAACTCAAATAGATAAAGATAGAGTCGCGCTATCCTTCTTAAATGTTGAGTATCAAGGAAGAAAGTAGCACGTACCATTTTAACATCTTTTGTTTGACTTGGTCAATGGTTTGAACCACTTCTCTCCCAGACTCAGAGCAGACACTAATCATTACTCCACAGAGTCCTGATTGTGGGTGTTTAACCAGAAGGGGGTTTACTGGAAGAACACATACCATCTGGAGTATCTGGAGAGGATCGGAGAGTTTAGCGATAATTACGTGAGAGCAACAAGCAAATTGTACTTCGACCTTCCTGCGGGAGATATTGCTATAGTTGAGAGCTTCAGATTCTCCAGGAGACAGATGAGATGCTGGGGAGCTAATCTGTGGAGAGAGCAGTACTCCATTGAGCTACAGTTAGAGCCCCTTTAGGCTGTCAGTAGTTATGATTTTTCAAGAAATTATTTTGAACAACAGAGAATACCAAGTCTACGGCTGAGTTTAGAAAGCAGCTTTGCTATATGGTATTCCCAAGGAAGTCATGACTGATGGTAAGGCCTAAAAGTTCAAGAAACCATTCCAACAGCTGACCATGGAAATAGATTGGTCGGTTTGTTCGATGATCATTCCAGAGCGATAGGATGAGACTGTGGGACTTGTCAGGATTAAAAAAAAAAACATGTTTCATCTATCAGAAGAGCACCTAATCTATTCCAGATCAGAGAGCGACTCTAATGCTATCTTCCTGTTGGTGAGACTGTGTGCGGGTACTGTACGACACAATGTGGAGTGATCTGCAAAAACAAAGTGAAAGAATACACCATCGGAAAGGTCTGGACTTTTTCTTCTTCTTTTTCATTTTATTTTTTACATGATCTAAAGCTCGCGGTGGAGCCGCTTTTCTTTGTTGTAAATATTTGTAAAGGAATTTTTTTATTATTACAACTTGATGTAAAGTTTCGCATTGAAATAAGTGAAAAAATGATTGCCGACATAAATTTACAGGTGTTTGACGTGAAGGAGAACAGACCTGTTCCCCAAGACCTTCAGTGTCACGAAACGCTGTGGAAATGGCGTCCAGCTCCTCCTTGTATCTCTGGTGAGCATCTCCGCATTCAAACGCCCCACTTTCGTACTTCTCTTTCAGGGGCTGGTAAAGTTCTGCAAGGCGCTTCTCACTTCGATTCGTTGAAGTCTGGCAGTTTACTTGGAGCCATGTTTCATACTCTCTCATCAGGGTTTTCTGAACAACAGGCAGAGAGACTTCATTAAAACATGGAATTGCAAACACAGACTGAATGAAAAAGATAAGCAATTCATAACGAGAGGTTATATGGTACTATAGACATGAAGAGCATGGTGGATAATATAAAGTAAATAATAATGTTGTGTATTGCACTTCTCTGAAAGTCAGTTTTGACCTTGTTTGACCCAAGGTATACGTATATGTATGTATATATCCCACATGAATGAGCATCAATTCCTGTCTTTTTGTCAACCTATGCAATCTTGCAGTCACAACTTGTCTGTCTGCCATCTTTAACACGCAAAGACAAAATCACAACAGTTTGTTGAAAGTTCTAATGTGTCTGGAATTGATATCATTAACAATACATGGACACTCAATGTCATCACCAAGACTAGCTGCTCAAAGGGAAGTCCAAATACAATTCCCAATTCACCTCATTCCTCCACGTAGACACCTGAAATATTTTATAGTCACAAGGAAGTCCATGATAGGTCAACGGATATCCTTACATTCAATTCCTCCTCGTACTTGCGCTCACTGTCCAACACGGAATTATCTTTGAAAAGGAGCACAGCCCTCTCTGTGGCTCGGCCATGTGCTGCGTTGAGGTCCGTGGTGGTTAATGGGAGGCTATTTCTGATAGCCTCCATACACTGCTTGTACAGTTCTGTGCTTTGTTCCAGGGCCTCTTTGTTGGCAGCACAGCTGATGCTGGTTGTAGCATCCTCGATGCATGGTATGACACCCTTACGTTGTGCCTCCACATATTGTGATGCTAAAGCCATGAAACCTGCAGTGCATGCAAAACAACCATCCAAATTTGTTACCTTCTTAACAAGTATCACCGGTAAAAAATAGGAATCGCTACCAAGGTATTCTTCTGAAAGAGAAGATGGGAAAAGGGAAGAAGGTTGGAGTTTGGGGGTCAGTCTGAGTCTGGGAGGTCATCGGTTTGAAATTGACCCTGATCGAGTCATAATGTTATTAATGGTACATGTTGTCTTTTTCCTGCACACTCAACATTTGACAAGAATAGAGCATGGACAATCAACGATAGGTTGGCACCCAAAGTGCTGGGTTTAATGGGCCAAATGGTCTCCTCCTGTGTTGAAGTTCCTCATTGGGGAACTCAAACTAAACTAGAACGGCACTCGGTAGAGCGCACAACTCCGCCAAGCTGAACAGTTTATGTTTTGTATCCCACTGATGGCTGGATTCGCATGCGGACCTCAACCAAAATCTTATCTACTTGTTCTTGTCACCAAACCAACTCATCCACAAAGTTTTGTCATAATCCGTCTGCAACGTTTTGAGATATTGTGCTATATATCATTTTTGGCCCCATCTCTCAATGGTGAAGAATCAATTTTAAAATTCTCAGATCCGGATCCGGATCTTCACCAAAATTAAGCATTGCTGTCCTTGGCTGGAGACTACAAACACAAAAATTTCAGAACGATTGCTTGAAAACTTTGGCTAAAAATTGTGTGACAAACAGACAGACAGACAAACGATGCAGGCCAACATATTTGGCGAAAAAAATTTTCACCAAGTAACAAGGGTGAAAACATCATCTCCTCTTGTCCACCTTCAGTGGTGGAGGTAATTAAGCTTGAATCATTCGTTGTTACCATGACACTTTTGTGTAATGATATTGTTTTTAATCAAAATACCGATTTAAAAAAACAAACATGGAGTATGATTCCGTATTATCATCATTGCACCAATTTGAAGCACCATCTCTCGCGTCAGGAAATGAGGAGCATCATAGTCACTGCCCATTTCAATGAATTTGTCACCACGAGGCTCACCAATCTTCCATGCAAACACTTGTTCAGTTTTGCAAATAAATAAATAATCATGAGGATATGTCTAACAGAAGGTAAGCAAGCAACTAAAGGATTGTTGCTGCAGTCATGAACTTGCTTGTTCTCCGCGTGCAATGCCAGGTCTTGGTTGTCCTCAATCTTTCTGGCTGGAGGATCAAGCAATGTTGGAAATGGCAAATTTTACAAGTTTCACTTCAGTTTGTTCAAAATGAATTGCTTCAAAGAAACATCACTGTATATTACATACCATACTGATGGTGAGTGTTTTGGTGGTGGAATTGGCAAAGCCTTGCTGCATTGCTCTCACTAGTGTGAGTTCAGTTTCCATGGTTGATTAGTGGTTAGTTAGTTCCACACCCTATGATAGATTTGGTGACATGTCTGCGATACCATACTGGAATAAATAGTTTAATCTGCAAGGCTATAATGCCCATTGAAAGTGGCAGTTTCACTCTGAGAAAGTGAGGTGTTCATCACTGGGCGTGAACACCCCAATGCTTTCTGAAGTTTAGGCCTCCATCATCATAGATATGGTGTTTGTATAGCTCCTACGACGATGTTATAACCCTTACAGCAACAACAAGCACAACTTGTATATCTGATCCATTGTTGTTGCCTATCCATTTTATAAGGCTCTTTCTTCTTCAAAAACGAATCATTTAACAAAATGAAATTATATCAATTAAGTAAAACCTGCTTTCTAAATATCTGTAATGATGTATTTGAAGCCAAAAGCATCCCACACCCTCTCTACTCTCCCAGTGTTATGCCCCCTTTCCGCTTCCCCAGCGTGCGTCTCACCCCCTGTCCTACCTGCCCTCCTTTCAGTTTCCTCAGTGTGTCATCCCCTCTCCATTTCCTCAGCATCCTGCCTCCTCTGTGATTCCTCAGTGTATTCCCCCCTCTCTGTTTCCTTGGTGTTCCTTCCCCTCCAATGATGACATTTAATGTATGTCTCCACCTCTGCCAACAAGGACCACACATCACAACTCTGTCATCCTCATATGCAGTGATTTCAACTGTCACCAATTTGGCTTGGTTTGGTGTTGGTACTTCTTCAACCAGCCATTGAATTGCAGCAAACGATTCTCTGACTCCATTGGCCTCATCCAATCAGTGAACTTTCTGATTAAGATTTCTCCCAGTGGCACATCCTCCCTTCTGGACCTGGCAATGATGTATTATCTGACTAATATCTCCTGTTCCTCTTCTGATCCAATCTGATCATGTGCTTGTGAGAGTTAACATTTCTCTGGCTTTTGTCAGAGAGCTGCCTCAGCACCTCAGAGTTTGACAGTTAACTCAAGCTGACTAGCAGGTACTGCAAGCTGCTCTCTCATGACAAGACTGATTCTTCATTTTCACCTCTCCTTCAACACAGGGCTTGCTTTCCCTTATGTAAAGAATAATATGATCTTGTCTGCAGTTATCATACACATCCTCCTCATCCTGGTACTCAGAATGCTGTGGTGAGGTAGTTGCCTTCAAACAACTTGCCTTCTCTTCTTGGAAGGCAAATTCGACCGAAATCAACCTCAGATCATTCCACAAAGTGTAGAACAAGTGTGTGTGCACACTCAGGAAAGCTAGAAAGTAGCATCTGCCAACCTCAAAGTTGAACTCTCAAATGTCTCTCCTTCATTGAAGACCTGGTAGCACCTTGTTAAATCTGTCTCTGGTGCAGTAGGCTCCACCTTCATCCCTTCCCTCACTTCAAATGGCACCACAGCTGAGTCTGCTCATGAGAAGACTGAATGTCTCACTTCTGTGTTTGCATGCAAATCTTGTGTCCCCAACCCCTCACTCCCTCCAGCAAACTCTACCCTCATGTATGCCACTGCTCCTATACACAGTCTTTCTCAACTGAAGAGGTGGATTGGTTTCTGACAAACTTCGACTCCGATTCTGCGACAGGCCCAGATGGAATCAGTGCACATGTCGTAAAAACCTGCTCTGCTGCTTTTGCTCATCCTCTTTCTGCTCTGTTCACTTGATCTTTCTCTTTGAGTCCGTTTCTGTCTGCCTGGAAGTTAGCCAACATCACTGCAACGCACAAAACATGTGGCAAAAAAGGATCCTCTTAACTACGGGCATATTATCTTGCTTCCATTTATAAGCAAGATTTGGCATCCATCATTACAGTTGACATCAAATACTTTCTTTTCTCCAACGGCCTGATCGCAGATCAGTTTGGTTTCAAGACCTGGTCATTCTACCCTGGACATGATGCTTCTACTCTCCCAACAAGAGATGGAAGCCCTCAATCTCAGACATGAAATCAGGGCTGTCTCTATGGACATATCCCAAGCATTTGATACATTGTGGCACCCTGCCTTGATCACCAAATTATCAGCTTATAGCATCCAAGGCCACCTTCTCTCCTGATCACTGATTTCCTCCACTCCCATAGACATTGTTTAGCTCTTAACTGGACACTCTCATCTCATCTCCTCACCCTGTCAAGGCTGGAGTTCCTCAAATCAGTCTTGGGCCCAGTCTTGTTCCTCATCTTCATCAACGATCTTTCTGGTTCCCTGGAAAATTACTGCTGATCTCTTTGCTGACGATTCCACCCTCTGT
>NC_140974.1:37919563-37922063 GCF_056783735.1 Eptatretus burgeri | reverse complement strand
TATATATATATATATATATATATATATATATTGTTGCGGCCACGGGTATATGTTCGGGTATATATTGTTGCGGTGCGGGTTTAGACCGAGACACCAGCTTGTCACTCAGGGGAATGTTGTCCTCGGTAGAGCCGGACCTGGGGCCACCGCTCACAATTAACATTGTGGTACAGTGGGTTGTTTTAGAACCACAAACGCCACCCAGTCAACCATGAGTTCCAGTGTCCATCTAATTATTCCGTTTAATTAGAGGTCACGTGGTTACCTGAGCGGGAAGCGCGCCCTCGGCAAACCACCAATGTTATCTCGATTAGATTTTAATTAGGGCGGCCGAGCGTTTTAACCGCTGGTGCGTGCCGACTATTTTTGGTCAAATCTGTGGTAATTTACCTCCCAGTCTATCTCGGTTCGGACAATGCGAGACCAATGGAAGGAAAGGACAAACACGGACAGGTTGGAAATCGACAAATAATTTATTAACAATAAAATAAATGAATGGAAAGAACTTTTTATTTTCTGAGGTAAACAAAGAATGAATTTCAAAGCAAAATCAATCAAAATGCCAGGAAAGAGACAAAGAGCAGATGCTTATCAGGGGTTAACTTACAGCTAAACACAGACATGGGTACCCAACAGATCATTCAAGGGGGAGGGGGGGGAATCGTCTCGCTCACCAGAAAGTCATCCGTGAAGTAAAAACATCCTGAAATGTGTGCGTGTCATGTCCGTCGCCAGCACCCAGCCTTGCCGTGCACCCTCTCGCGAACAGCCTTGACTGCCAGTCGACGTCTGGAGGGCACCGATATTGTCTGTCGCGGGTTTAGACCCTGGTGTTGTTGGTGACCGACCCGTGCCTCACTTGTTAGCGGTGCTGCTCACACCCACACGTGCACCACATACATGCTCGCTTGCCCAAGCACTGGGAAGGACGAATTGTCTCGTTGTTGGCGCTGGTCAGACACCCGCTTCTTCCTTGCTTCTCAAGCTTACTTCTCGTTCTCTTCTCCCTCCCTGGCTTTCTTTCGCCCCGCTTTTCTTTCTCGCTTTCCTCTCTCCCGCTTTTCTCCTAACAGAACGTACCTCCCGTTTGTTTTATATCTCTGGGCCATCTCCACGGGTACAGTCCGCCCCAAGCTCACCCCGCCCCACTTACGCACGGTTACCACGACAACCCGTGAACTCTCAAAAACCTTTTCGAGGTTTGATGTCAATCGGACGAGCGGTTCCCAAGTTACGGCCATTTTATTGCTTTTTTCAGTGTTGAAAAGGTGTATATATGGCAGCTAAAGTGTCGTTCCACCTTATCACCTTATCATGCCATTTTCTTCTCAGAATAATGATAACAGCATATTAATAATAATAATAATAATAGCACAATAATTGGCAGTACACAATAATAGCACAAAAATGTAATAAAAAGAATAACGTGATACAATGACCAATGTCTGTCAACCAATAACGACCTATATATTGTCTGTCAAGCAGACAGGACATGGTGTTATGACATCACGAATGGCGTCACAGTGCTTCCTCTTCGGATTGAAACTTGCCAGGAATATTGCCGGGGCCCCGCGGATGTGCCTTTTCGAGGTTTGATATCAATCGGATGAGCGGTTCCCAAATTACGGCCATTTATCTGTCGACCAATGACAAGACAGGGTGCTATGACAACACGAATGACGTCACACTTAATGTTTATTTATTTAATTATTTATTTGTTATTTCTTTAATTTTCTTGCACGATTGACCGTCCGATCTGATTGAAATTTGCCAGGAATATTGCTGGGGACCAGCGGATGTGCCTTTTCAAGGTTTGATATTAATCAGATAAGCAGTTCCCAAGTTACGGCCATTTATGTGTCGACCAATGACAAGACACGGTGCTATGACATCACAAATGACGTCACAATTAATGTTTTGGTTTTTTTTGCACAATTGACAGTCTGATCTGATTGAAATTTGCCAGGAATATTGCTGGGGACCGCGGATGTGCCTTTTCGAGGTTTGATATTAATCGGATGAGCGGTTCCCAAGTTACGACCATTTATCTGTCGACCAATATCTGCGAGAGAGGGGAAGAGGAGAGGGGGCGATGAGAGTGGGGGCGAGAGAGAGGGGCGAGAGAGAGGGGCGAGAGAGAGGGGCGAGACTAGGGGGTGAGAGGGTGGTCAAGAGAGGGGGAGAGAAAGGGGGTGGGAGTGGGGACGAGAGAGAGGGGGACGGGAGAGGGGTGTGAGAGGGGGTGTGAGAGGGGGTGTGAGAGGGGGTGTGAGAGGGGGTGTGAGAGGGGTGTGAGAGGGGGTGTGAGAGGGGTGTGAGAGGGGGTGTGAGAGGGGATGTGAGAGGGGATGTGAGAGGGGGTGTGAGAGGGGTGTGAGAGGGGTGTGAGAGGTGGTGTGAGAGGGGGTGTGAGAGGGGGTGTGAGAGGGGGTGTGAGAGGGGTGTGAGAGGGGGTGTGAGAGAGGGGGCGAGAGAGAGGGGAGAGAGAGGGGCGAGAGGG
>NC_140974.1:37809563-37914563 GCF_056783735.1 Eptatretus burgeri | reverse complement strand
TCTACTCTCCCAACAATGGTGGCGGTCCTCATTATCATACATGAGATCAGGGCCGTCTCTCTGGACATATCTCGTGCTTTTGATGCAGTATGGCATCCTACCTTGCTCTCCAAACTATCTGCCTCTGGAATCTAAGGCCAACTCGACTCTTGGATTACTGGCTTCCTCCATGCTCGGTGACAATGTGTGACTATCAACGGAACCTTTTCATCTGCTCTCCCTGTCAAGGCCGGAGTACCCCAAGGCAGTGTTCTAGGCCCCATATCATTCCTAATCTTCATCAATGATCTCACCGACTCTCTGAAAAATTCCTCTTTATTTCTTTGCTGATGACACCACTCTCTGCTGCGACACCTCTCATCCTTCTAACATCCAGGCAGCAGCCTCTTCCCTCTCCTCAGACCTTGACAAAAAACACAAACTGGTAAAAATAATAAAGCAGCAATGAGAGCAGTGAATAAGGCGAGGAATTGGATGTAAGAGGAGGTGTATAACAAGTTGGAGAAGGATGGTGGGAAGAGGACGATCTATAAATTAGTTCGTGACAGGGAAAAGGATAATAAAGACATGAAGGGGGGGGGGGGGGGCGGTGATGAAGGACAGTGCTTGGAGTGTAGTGAAAGAGAGGAGGGCAGTTTTAAAAGTAGGAGAAGGATATTTAAGGAGATGTTGAACTGGGGAGGAATCAACGATTAGCTGGAGCTTCTGTGTCATGTGGAGGGGAAGTGGAGTTAGTGGAGATCACAGAGGAGGAGATGCGGACAGCATTAAAGACAATGAAGGAGGGAAGAGCACCAGGCATTGATGAGGTGTGTACAGAGATGCGAGTTGGACAAAGAGGCTGATGAATGTAGGTATGAGAGAGGGTTGCATTCCAGAGCATTGGAGGACAGGGCTAATTGTGCCAATATAGAAGAGGAAAGACAATGTTCAAAGTCGGAGGCATTACACTCCCAAGTCATGTCATGAAGATCCTGGAGAGGATTCTGGAAGGGAGGATTAGGAAGAGTGTAGAGATTGAGATTGGCAAAGACCAACATGGGTTTAGAAAGGGTAGGAAATGACAGATGGGATGTTCATAGTGAGACAGCTGGAGGAGAAGAGGTTTGAAGTACAAGCTAAAATGGCATTGAGATTTGTGGACCTGGAGAAGGCATCTACGACACTGTCCCAAGAGAGTTGGTGATGGCGACACCGAGATGGATGGGAGTGCTGAAAGCAGAAGTTTGGTTGGTGGAAGGGATGTACAAGGGAACAAAGGGAAGTTTTGAATGTTGTATGCAGTCAATCTGGCTGTTGTGGCCAAGAGTAAGTGGGAGATGCAGGAGGTACTGGGGTAGTGGAAAGAGGCCTTTGGGAAGCATGGACTGAGGATGAGTATAGAGAAAACTGAGGTATTGCGGGTCAGGCAGCAGTGAAAAATAAATTAATATCAGATTAGAGGGGAAGGATATCAGACAGGGAAATAGATTTGAGTACCAAGGAGGAACAGAGACCGGTGATGGGAAGTCAGAGGCAGAGATGCAGAGGAGAATTCAGGTGGGTGCATACGAATGCTGGAGGATGGTGGAGGGATTGATGACAAACAGGAAAATATCAAGGAAATTGAAAGTGAAAGTTTTGGTTTCTTCTGCGATGCCAGCCTACCTTTACTGTCTTGAAACGGTGGCACTGACAGGGAGACAACAACAGAGGTTGCAGGTCTGCAAGAACAACTTGATCAGGAGGACTGCAGGAGTGAAGAGGTTGGATAAAAAGAGGGTGGATGAACTGAGGGAGGACATTGGTGAGCTCGAAGGGAGATTGATTTTTTTTTTAAATGGCTGGACACTTGGTGTGGATGGGGGAAGAGAGAATGGTAAAGAGTGCATAGGTTGAGGGAGCAAGGTAGGAGGAAAAGAGCGAGACCGAGGTTGAAATGGGAAGATTGTGTGAGGAGGGATATCAATAATGTGGGGGTGGTTGGAGAGTGGAGAGAGTTGCCTGGGGACAGAAGGAAGTGAATGAGTACAGTGGGCAACGCAGGGCAGAAGTTAGGTTCTGTTGGATCTCACCCCTTATAAAGGGAAGAGAAGGAAGAAGAAACCAGTATTAGGTGGTGGTGAAACAAGTAACATAAGCGCGTGAATATGACAAACAGCAATAGCAGAATGCTAATGATTCGTAACGTAAATATTGGGGATAAAAACACAAGGCCATGGCCAAGCAAGCCAAATGCTGCACAGTTTCATGGAGGGCCAGAATCGCCACTCACCCAAGGGTAAGTTTAGCTTCATTCAGTGAAAGGCAAGTCAAACTCTATATACACAAACTTCAGGTCTTTCCTTCAAACCAAATCGACAAATGCTATTCAGTCAAATGGTGTTTTCCTTGTCGGATTTGAATTCATAGTACAGTACTCCAAGTGCTCCTCGTCTGATCAGGTGTTCATATGAATGAAATTCTATTAATTTAAAACTTTTAAGATGCAGGTCTTACCAAAAAACGCCACAGCAAATTACGATCATTGGAATCAAAAGCACATGAATATTGGGCAATGTCTCCAGAATTAAACAAATTGCAAGACTCCCTTTGTGTCATTTTCATCCCTCATAAATAATTTGATCAGGTGACAACAAAGGTTTCATGGAGAGTACACCGCCAACCACCTTTCATCACTAATGGCCATAATGTCTCTGCATTGTTAGCACCATTGCAAGCAGCACATAACACTTTCACTGCAGAAAGCATGGTGGGTTTTTGCTTCAAACTGAATCAGTTGCTGACAAATTACCTATCAGCACCAACTGCCTTTATCGTTGAGCTGTAAGACCAGGGTTCCCAGGATGGGATATCCCATGGGAGCGAGAGTTCAAACACACATATATATATATATATATATATATATATATATATATATATATATATATATATATATATACATATATATATATATATATATATATGTATACGGTTGTTGCGTTGTGTTATGCCGCAACTCCACGTTGCGGTTGTGGAAATTCGCAAACCACCATTCAGGTCCCGTAGGTGAGATATCTCTGTAAGTACATGTGTAGTTAGCCCCAAACCCGTTGTTTAGAGGGAATAAATGTGATTCATTCGGGCTGCGATGCTTTGAGATAGCCGTTTTTCTGTTCTATCTTTATTTTGAACCAACCACGCTCCAACCATCACACAACAACAACAACGCCAACAGCCACGATCTTTACCTTCACAACTCGCTCCCGCAAACATCGCATCACCGCCATTCCAAACGACACCATGGCCATAAACCACCACCATAAACCCTCCAGCACCTTCACCTCTCTCCTTCTGCGGCCATTCCCACACCACCTGTGAGCACCGAGCGTCGGGCTGTCCTGGGCTCGTACAAGACACGCGCCAAGCCGCGAGTGTAAAATGCGGCCTTTCCGAGGAGAATTCGGATCAGGAATGCTACACGCCCATTTCTGATCCGTCCAATCAGCAAGCGCGGAGCGGTTTGGCCCCGCCTCCAGGCGCGTCTGTGTGGAATCGAGATATGCAAATTCTAGGATCAGGGGAGATTCACGCCCCTTTTTCTCCGTCCAATGGGCGAGCGTAACTCCGCCCCCGAGCTCATCCGGATCCGGAAATTTGCATATGGGTTCTCCTGCCGGCCTATAAAGCGCCGAGCGCAAGGCGAATCTGGAGAGAGTCAATTTGGAAGAGCAGAGTGGAGTCGGGAGGCGAGGGCGTCCCGGTGGTTTTCGGCAGTCGGCTGAGGAGAATTGGGGGGAAGAGTCCGAGGAGCTCGGGTCCGAGGCAAGGAAGACGGCGGTCGGCGACGAGGTCGCGGTGGAATCGCTCGTCACGGGACCCAAGCAAGCCAGCAATACTCTTTCCCCAGAGCATCAACAATTCCCCGCCCCTTTTTCCCCCCGCGCTGAGATAGTACGAAAATGGGGCCCCGTTCCCACCCCACTCCAAGCGGTGTCATCGAAACCCACGAAGGAGCACGAAGTCGGGGCACCGCCGCGCTGCCACATTTGCGGCTCAGTACGAAGACGCGGGTAGGACCCACCCGGTCTCGCGGACCTGACCGCTCATTCAGGTCCCGCGCAAATATTGTCCCACAGGCCCCGTCTGCCCCCTTGTCTTTGAGGGTGGCCTTTTCTTTTGCTTTTGAGTAAATGTGTGTCGGCGCCGTCTGTGAAGTAAAACTGTTTAAGTGTTGCCATGTGCTCACGTAGTCGGTAGTATCTCTGCGTCAGTTTCTTTTGTAGCATTTGATATATGTGCATTCTGTTTGGCTGTATATGTGTGCTCTCCGTGTGCCGTGGAATAAATGTGCATTATGTTGAACTGTTTTCCCGTTTCGCTTCGTCTTTTCTTTAATTGAATCTCCATCTTGCTTCACGTAACGGGTTCGTCGTGGGCTTAAAACGCCCGATATAATTAATCGGAACCGTCGAGGCCGATGATAACACCGCTCGGTTATCCCAATAGCACGGAACGGATCGCTTAAGCGGCCCGTGTCCGGAGTCGACCTGCGGCGAGGTGCGATCGCCCGGTCTACCCTCCACGTGGGTACTTAGGTAGGTCGAGTTTGGCGAACAACCCTATCCCATGCAGGTGGCCGATTGGCACGATCGTGGTGAGGCCGAAAGGCCCACCCGTGACTAGCTCCCGGCGTTAGTCCGAGAGGGTCATGACAGAATTGTCCGTCCGGTGGGCGACATGCCGCGATTCAAGTCACGTGGCCGTTCACACGCCGGCAGGCGCGAATTTGCAGCAATTATATATATATATATATATATATATATATATATATATATATATATATATATATATATATATATATATATATATATATATATATATATATATATATATATATATATACACACACACACACACACACACACACATATATATATATATATATATATATATATATATATATATATATATATATACACACACACACACATATATATATATATATACACACACACACACACACACACATACATATATATATATATATATATATATATATATATATATATATATACACACACACACACACACACACACACACACACACACATATATATATATATATATATATATATATATATATATATATATATATATATATATATACACACGAGGTGTGTTCAAAAAGTATCCAACCTTAATTTTTCGTGCGTAAACAAATGAAGCTAGGGAGGCGTGGTTTGGTGCACGTATGTGGGCGATCCTAATTCATATGGTGAATATTTTCCCGCCTGCAGAAGCTGTCAGTCGCCGACAGACTGGCGATGAGTGAGGAAGTGTAAGTGAGCGCCGTCGGATTTTCGTTTTTGACAAAATGACGGAAAAACTTGAACAACGCTACTGCATCAAATTTTGTGTAAAGCTTGGCGATTCCCAAGTGGAAACGATCCGCAAGATTCAACAGGCGTTCGGGAACGAAGCAATGGGCACCACACAGATAAAAGAGTGGTACAACCGCTTCAAAGATGGTCGCACATCAGTGGAAAGTGAAGCACGTTCTGGTAGGCCCTCAACATCCTGAAATGAGATCGGTATTGACCAAGTGAGGACCCTGCTGATGCAGAATCGTCGAATCATCATCAGAGAACTTGCAGATGAGGCGGGCATCAGCATTGGATCCGTTCATTCCATTGTGACTGAGGATTTGGGCTCAAGGAGAATCTCAGCGAAGTTCGTGCCAAAGCTGCTAACGATCGAGCAGAAGCAACTCCGTTTGGAGATCGCACAGGACATGTTGGAGACTATGAACAGCGATCCCAATTTCTTCAACACAGTGATCACTGGCGATGAGACCACAGTGATCCGTCATTTTGTCAAAAACGAAAATCCGACGGCGCTCACTTATACTTCCTCACTCATCGGCGGTCTGTCAGCAACTGACAGCTTCTGCAGGCGGGAAAATATTCACGCATACGGATTAGGATCGCCTACATACGTGCACCAAACCATGCCTCCCTTGCTTCATTTGTTTACGCACGAAAAATTAAGGTTGGATACTTTTTGAACACACCTCACATATATATATATATATATATATATATATATATATATATATATATATATATATATATATATATATATATATATACATAAAAATATACACACGTGCACACATGTACACACGCACATGCACACACATTACCAGAAAGTATTGCTCAAGCAGTTCTCGCTGCTCATTGAAAGAGCGACACTCTCGTGTGTTCCCTTTCTTGCGTAGGCCCAGGCAATGATTCAGGTAATCATCAGCAGTGCAGGATTGGCCATTTATTTCCAGCTGTAAAGTGAAATCACGCACACACACCACAAGACCCGGAAAATACTCATCAAAGTCAGAACCTCTCTCATCATCACTCTGTGTCGTCTTGGTCTTCATGTGATCAGCCAAGTTTATAACAAGCCTGGAAAAAAAATTAAGGAAATACAATTCGAATGCAGTGTGCATACTTGGAAGCCTTAGTTACAACTGAGTACCAAGCAATTGAACTTGAATGTAAGTTTATAAAACGTTTTCCAAACTAGAATGAAATAACAACAGCATTTTAAAATGAAGTCCCAGGGACACACATGACTAAGATAAATTGGTGAGTGCAAGCCACACTTTTTCTCATTAAAAAAAAAATGAGAAGTCAGGGATGCGGTTAATACATGGCCATAAGGCATACACGGCATAAGAAATGCCAAAAGTACCAATTTACAATGCTCAATATCACATTTCTTTCACTCATTTGTACATTCGAATATGTGCAAATGTTTTGTTATATGTCGGGGATCATGTTTTAATCAAGGAACGGTAAATTGTCGTTCCATGAAAGACCCGGTTCCAAACTAAAGCAGACTTTTGTAAAGAATTGGATGAACAATAATCTCGTACACACAGTAATAGCAGATTATGCGACATTCATTACAATCAATAGCCATTTATGCACTAAAAGGGGGTCGTACTAAACAGTGTCCGGAGACACCCGGAGACTATTTTAGGAGTCAGAACTGCTGTTAAGCTCAATTCCGCTGTTTAAATTTCAATTCCGAGGTGTTATAATTTCAATTTCACTGTTTAAATTGTGAGATTAAGTTTGTAGAGTGTATCGCATTTTAGTTTTAAAACGTGAGCGGAAATTAAATAAAGTTATGAACACCGCACGCAAATTAAATAAATTAAATAATCCGGACTTCTTCGGGCAGTGTTCGTAACTTCATTTAATTGATTTAATATCAGTTATGACTGCTAAAATGTCTCTGGACTTCTCCGGGTGCTGTTTAGTATGACTGTCCCGGGGCGTCTCCAGGTGTCTCTGGACTTCTCCAGGTTTCTCCGGGCATCTCAGGGCGGTGTTTAGTATGACCACTAAAAAGAAGCGTGCCTTTTTTATTGTTAAAAAGAAGGGAAAATTCCAATATATGAACCAAACACAATTATGATCAAAGGCCCTGTCCAAATCTATCAACTGGAGCTGCAATTGCTTTAATGCCGAACAAGGTTTCAACACTTCATTATCTGACGTATCCCATACAAAATCTACCCTGTGTGCACGCTACAGCTGTGATGTAATATAAGGCAAGGATGTTTGGGCTGCATCCTCAGAGAAGGTGCGTGCAGTACTAGGCTTCAGCATGTTCGTCATGGCTTCTCCATACAAGATTACAGCATCTGCAGTCGGTGAATCATTCTTATCCACTGAAGGATCTGGTACAGCAGCAGGCATGGAATCCCTTGTTTGTGGAGGAATCAGCTCTTTCAGGCAGTTCACAATATCCAACTTGGTTCCATGCCTTGGTCGGCCCATACTTGAGAGTGATGATGGGCATGCCTGATTTCCATCTGCAAGTAATTCATCAAGGTCTCCGTCTCGAGTGTGGCACGCAATGTACAAACTGGAAAAAAAAAGTGAACAGTCACTCTTCACAGATGACAACTGATGTTTAGCTCTTGACTTCTCCTGCACTGGTGGTCGACTGAAGAGAAGGAGGCTGTTCTGTTTCATGGGATCCTTGTTGGATCGTATCTAGTCAACAAGATGCTCAGTGACAAATGTTTCATACTGTTCTCTACCCAGTTTCACGATCTTGTGCAACGTATCAACTGCAGCTGGGTCAGCTAGTTCTCTCGTGCTTTGGACAAGAAGGTCACAATTGTTGTCAATGATTGAGTTTCCCATCTCCTCAATCACATTGCTGAGTGCCTGCGGCGCATGAGTGAAGAATGTCACCTGTAAAGTTTTTGACTGTTCATGGTGTTGAAGATCTGCCTTATTTTCTCACTTCTTCATTGATTCCTGAAACTCTTCAATCACATGAGCCATCTCAGGACCAGACACATTTCAGAGCTGCAGTGTTGTGGAGCTGCAGGATTCTCTGTCAAACCTACATCACCATCACTCTTTACACAAGCATTGTACTGCTCATGAATGTGATCGAAGGCTATATTTGAGAACTCACATCCTGTCTTCCTGACTGTAAAGCTCCCACTGAGAAATTCCGCATATACAGCAGGGTGTTTGTCTGCTCGAGTGACCATGTCATGTCTGTGTACTGGTATCCATCTGGTATAATTGGAGTGGTCAAGTGAGAAGAACCAAGGGGCAATCTGTGACAGAGCATTTATGTAGAGCCTGAAGTCAGCCTCTCTTAGTGATCAAACATAGATTGCACTTGATCATACACATATCAAAAACATCTGATACATTATCTGCATATGAGCCTAGAAAACATCTAGCAGCCTTTCTTGAAAGAAACATGTGAAGAAATAAGCAAGATGTGGAAGAACATAGCATAGAGTTGGATTCATTAGTATTCGCTGGCAGCCATTTTGGAAAATGGCTGCCATGGCTATCAGGAGATAAATCTGCAATGGCCCTACAGCTGTAAATATTCATTCGGGCATGCTCCAACAATGTGCCAATTTCCATGCTTCTAGCGTTAAAGACACAATTCGCACACCAGTCTGCCGGACGATAGGAGAAGATTGGAAACTGCTCCAGGACCTGGACAATGACCTTTAACCAAGGTGTGAAATAGATCTGATCTTGAGATGACATTATTCTTTGGACTTTTAAAGGAACAGGATTTCCTGGATGTATGGAGGGTGGGGATTGAAAATCGGATGACTATCGAAAGATATGATGGAATACCATTAGTTTTATGACTTGAGAAATAAATCAGAATATTGTATTACCTTTTGCATACCTGTAATGAGTTGTGGTTCTATTGCGGTTGTAAGAGTGGTTCCACCTGAGTTCAAGTATCCATTTTACTCTGGCACAGAGCCTTCCTATCCTGTTGTGGGGAAAGTTGCTGCTCAATCTTTCAAGAGATATCTGCTTTATCTTTACTGCACTATTTATTTATTTGTTTACTTACTTACATTCAATCAATTTCAAGCAATAAGAAAATGAAGAGCATCATCGAGATGAACAAGTGGCATTCCAGGTGAACTCTGTCATAGTTTTCCTTTGTTGAATAATCGGAGGAGAATCATAAAACAAATGTTCTTAGTTGACCAATATCAGAGTACTTTATTTTGGGAATCACTCGGCCAGGACTGTCTTGTGACTTGAACACATATGAACACTTACGGTACATATTCATTGCATCTGAGGCACAGGTTTAAGTCTCATACACGTTGGATGACATATTTTTTTATTATAACTAGCTGTTCTTTCATTCCATCTCTGTTATGTGCAGGCCTAGGCTTATACTTATGAGAGGATACTGTAGTTGGTCCAAGCCATCTTTACTGAGGACGCTTGTGGTGTTCAAGACCAGTTGTGAGCTGAGCAGTAAGGCCATGATGAAGAGCGACATGTCATTTGAGGAGCTGCCCTGTAAATTACACAGAGGGTGGAAGGTGGTTTTCTAAAACAAACAAATATTGTTCAGAAACATCAGGTTTGTACTGCAGTTCAGAGTAAGTGAGAATTTTGAAAAGCAGGTCTGGTATTTTAATTTCGATTCATTTAATTAATCAATGTAATGGTGGAGAAAATGTTTCTTTAATGCCAGGGCTGCATAGCCCAGCAACATGTCTGTCGTACTACCCATACACAACATTTGATTACAAACAAAATATTTGAGTACAGATGAAAACAGATTTGGAAGCAATGATTTTGTTATGTTTCACTTGTAATCAAATAGGAAATAAAAGAACCTTCTCAACATCTCCGAGCCCTTCTGTGTCCAGCAGCAGAAGGTACTTGTGTTTGTCATAAGGGTGTTGAAGGGCCCAAACCCAGATTCCCTTTGTCTGAGACTGGACCGTGTGTCCCAAAGCAAATCCTGGAAAAAAAAAAAAAAGATGCACATGAGATCAAGTGATTGGTGGGGAGGTTGAGGAAACACAGATGGACAAAAATGCACAGGTGGACTTCATGAAATGTGGTGCAGAGATGGCAGGAAAAGTATGAAGGTGTCACTCAAAGTCATGTTTTCTGAAACATTTTCTCAACCTTTATATTTCAAAATAATTATTTCAAGCAAATTGTACGTAGCTTTCTGATATGACGATGTACAAAAAGCACACCATTGTTGTAGTTGTTGTGTTAACGTTTTCCCTGAACATGACAGTGAATCATTGTCCAACATCAAATGGATATCTATAAAGACCAATTAATTACCTCCATCACCGAAGGTGAACGGAGCTTATGTTATCGACCCTGTTTGCCTGTCCGTCTACGAGCAGGATATCTTCAAAAGTTAAGGACGGATTCGGACGAAACTTGGAGAACAGGGTCGGTATCCCACTGAGAGGCCGGATCTGGATCCAGCCATGAACCAAAATCGAATCGGCTTCTTCTTGGCTCCAAACCAACTCATCCATAAAACTTTTTGTGATATTGTGCTCTGTATCGTTTTTGGCCCCATCTCTAAATGGTGAAGAATTACTGAAATATTTTTAGTTCTCGCACCTGGATCCGGATTCAGATCTTCACCAAAATTGAATCTTTTCGTCCTTGTCACACGCCCAACCTGTCCACCAAGTTTTGTCAGAATCTGTTAATAACTTTTTGAGATATTGTTGTTGGCCTTATCTCTCAATGGTGAAGAATCACTATAATAATTATAGTATACGGAATCTGGATCTGGATCTTCACCAAAATGAAATCATATCGTCGTTTTCACACACCCAATTTCTCCACCAAGTTTTGTCCGAATCTGTCTTTAACTGTTTGAAATATTCTGCTCACAGCCAGACAGACAAACAGACAGAGACAGACAGACAGACAAAAAGGGGTGAAAATACAACCTCTGTACACCTTCGGCGGCAGAGGTAACAAGGTACAAAAACTGATCTCCTTAACTACAGGCCTATCAGATTGCTTCCTATCATCACCAAGGACATGGAATTTATAATCACAGTTAATATGAAATCCTTCCTCTTCTCCAATGACTATGTCAGATCTCAGATCATCAATGAAATTCAGAATCAGACCAGGCCACTCTACCTTGGACATGCTGCTTCGACTCTCCCAACTATGGGTGGATGCCCTCAATGTCAGACATGACATCAGATCGGAGGGGTTTTCTAATCATCAAGGCAAAAGGGGAGACATCAGTCTGCCTGTCAGTGTCATCAGTTAATTGATGGCAATCCAATTAATTAACTCAAAGACGTTTTATGCACTTATTCATACATACGCGATACTCTTCTAAACCTGCCACACCTTTCCCCCAATTTCCATGAATATTGTATATCGAAAGTTACCAAAGTTCACAGATCATATTATTTCCATACCACAATTCAAACGTACAGAAGCCATGTTAATTGGCAAGTCCTTCAAACCAAAATGATCGCCCAACAATGGATGGAGGACCTCAATGTCAGACATGAGATCAGGACCATCTCCCTTGACATATCTCAAGCATTCAATACAGTCTGGCACCCCCACCTTGCTCTCCAATCGCTCTGCATATGGCATTAAAGGCCAACTCCACTCTTGGGTTACTGACTTCCTCCACTCTAATAGCCAATACATTGATGAGCCAAAACATTATGACAACTGACAGGTGAAGTGAATAACATTGATTATCTTGTTACAATGGAACCTGTCAAGGGGTGGAATATATTAGGCAGCAAGTGAACAGTCAGTTCTTGAAGTTGATGTGTTGAATGCACGAGAAATGGGCAGGAGTAAAGACTTGAGTGACTTTGACAAGGGCCAAATTGTCATGGCCAGCCGACTGGGTCAGAGCATCTCTGAAATGGCAAGGCTTGTGGGGTGCTCCAGGTCAGCAGTGGTGAGTACCTACTGACAGTGGTCCGAGGAGGGACAAACCACAAACCGGCGACAGGGTGTTGGGTGCCCAAGGCTCATCGATGCGCAAGGGCAACGAAGGCTATCCCATCTGGTCCGAACCAACAGAAGGTCTACTGTGGCAAAAGTCACAGAACATTTTAATGGTGGTCACGGAAAAAATGTGTCACAATCCACAGTGCATCGCACCCGACTGCATGTGGGGCTGCGTAACCGAAGACCGGTCAGAGTGCCCACGATGACCTCTGTCCACCGTCAAAAGCGCCTACAATGGGTACGCAAGCGTCGGAACTGGAACTTGGAGCAGTGGAAGAAGGTCGCCTGGTCTGATGAGTCCCGTTTTCTTTTACATCACGTGGATGGCCGTGTTCGTGTGCGCCGTTTACCTGGGGAAGTGATGGCACCAGGATGCACTGTGGGAAGACGACAAGCCGGTGGAGGGAGTGTGATGCTCTGGGCAATGTTCTGCTGAGAAACCCTGGGTCCAGCCATTCATGTGGACGGCAAATTGACACGTGTCACCTATCTAAACATCGTTGCAGACCAGGTACACCCCTTCATGGCAATGGTATTCCCTGATAGCAGTGGCCTCTTTCAGCAGGATAATGCGCCCTGCCACACTGCACACATTGTTCGGGAATGGTTTGAGGAACATGATGAAGTGTTCACGGTGTTGCCCTGGCCTCCAAATTCTCCAGATCTCAATCGGATTGAGAATCTGTGGGATGTGCTGGACTGACAAGTCCAATCCACGGCAGCTCCACCTCACAACGTACAGGACTTTAAGGATCTGCTGCTAATGTTTTGGTGTCAGATACCACAGGACACCTTCAGGGATCTTGTAGAGTCCATGCCTTGGCGGGTCGGCACTGTTTTGGTGGCACATGGTGGACCAACAGCAAATTAGGCAGATGGTCATAATATTTTGGCTCATCAGTGTATGTGGCTCTAAAACAAGATCCTCTCATTTCCTCTCCCTGTCAACACTGGAGTCCACCAAGGCAGTCTCTTGGACCCTGTCCTACTCCGAGTATTCATCAATGCTCTCTGACTGGAAAATCCTCCTTATCTATTTGCTGATGACTTACCCTCTGCCATGACATCCCTCACCTTTCAGACAGGAAAGCAGCAGCCTCTTCTTTCTCTTCTCTTTCATTCTCTTTCTCTTCTCTTCATAAAACTACAAGCTGGTTCATTATTATTTAACAAGGAAAAGTACCCATCCCAAGTGATGGGAAAAGCAGGCAAAAGTATCTGTCCCCAGTGACGGGAAAGGTTGAAGTTGATCTATCAATTTAAATAATATTTCATGGACTTTAAAAAGGTCAATTGTGTTGCACTCTTGGTTTCACTCAGAATTAAAGCTCTGAACTACTTGTACCACCCACTGCAAAATGGTAGTGCAACATTTGGCGGTGGAGATTGGATTTGGCTCAAAAGAGGGCAAAATATCCTGGTGGCGAAATAAAATTTGGCATCAACATTACTCATGCCTGTTCTCCTGTCATTTCAAAATTGAAAGTTGAGCTTTTCAAATGCAGCACAAGAAGTGGCCTCCATAAACAGGAGACAGATGAATGTACGGACAGACATCACGGTTCACAATATATAATATATGACTTCCCTTCCAAGGAACGTCAACACAGAAAGAGACCATTCGGCCCATGAAGTCTGTGCAATGGTAATCAACCGATGACATGTTTTTATATCCAGTCAAGGCTCGTGGAAGAGCTAGAACACGAAATGGATCATGACACAACAGGACAAAAGGAACAGTAGTAAGAGGGTGGTGGTGGTGGTGGTGGTGGTTGGCTGGGGGGGGTACACCAACATTGGAGTTGAAGAACAAAATAGAGGGAGAATTGGAAAAACAATTGTGTAGACAGGAATGGGGTGGACAGGTTGGATACAGAAGAAAACTTATTCCTCCTCCCTCCCCCCTTACCCCAACCCTGCCTATCACCCCTCCTCTCTCCCTTCGTTCCCTCTTTCCCCTCCTCTCTCCCTCCCCTCTTTCTCCTTATCTCTCTCCCTCACTACCCTATTCCCCTCCCCTCTCTATATTTCCATGCTCTATCCTTTTTAAACGGTTTTAATTTCCATATATATATATATATATATATATATATATATATATATATATATATATATATATATATATATATATATATGTTTTTGCTTTCCCTATTCAGTTGTAACTTTTATTTAATTCTAGCAAATACAACTCATCACTTCGCTGATGGGAATATGAAGGAGGGGGGGGGGGACAGAGAGAGAATAATGAGAAAGTATGGAGGGATGGGAGGGAGAGAGAGTAGGGAGGTAGAGAAGATGGAGGGAGGGAGAGAAGATGGAGGGAGAGAGGAGGGAGGAGAAAGGGAGGAGAGAGGGAGGAGGGAGGAGAGAAGGAGGAGGGGGAAGTGAGGAGGGGTGGGGGAAGCAAGGGGGGGGGTAAAAGTGAGGAAGGTGGGTGGGGAGAGCAACACTTCACCAAACGTTGCAACACACTGTGGGAGGAAAGGGTGTGTGGAGGGGGGTCTGAGAGGAGGAGAGAGAAAGGGGGCAAGGAGGGAACAGAGAGAGAGGGAGGAAGAGTGTGAGGAAGGGGGGAGGAAAAAGAGAGAGAAAGGTGAGGGAGTAGGTGGGGTTAACAAAGAGAATGTTATGTTATGCTTAATGACCGAACGAACGAACACACACACACACACACACACACACACACACACACACACACACACACACACACACACACACTAATTGAGGTGTCAGTCACATGAATTGAGGTGTCTGTTCCCAGCAATTTTGGCTAAAGCAATGTAGAAATCAAGAAATTGACCAAATACCAAGATCTCAAAAATGAAATAAAAACATTCTGGAATTTGAAGGGTGCCAAAATTTTACCAGTGATTATTGGAGCAATGTGATTGATAAATAATAACCTTACAGAGATCTTAAAAACAACCATCGTGCAAAGTCTTTCCTTGGTACACCTAACGGTTCACCACCATCTCAGATCATCCCCCATCCAAAAGTATGATTTTTTCTACCCCCGTTATCCCTCCCCAAGCCCACCTCTTTTCAAATTCCCAGTTTTTCTTTCCTGAGAGTTTCTTTCTGTCTCCATCTTGTCCACCCCGTGCATCCTCCCAAAGCCCTCATTCTTCACCACATCCCTTATTTGTCCAAGTTTCCCTCTATTTTGTCCCTCAACCCTGCTGCTGTTTCCCACTCCTCTTTCTACGGTTCCTTTTGTTCTGTTACATCCTCATTAGTTCTATGTTCTAGCTCCTCCATGAGCCTCGACTTTGTATACAAAAAAAAGTCTTCACGTAAATGTTGTTCAGAGAGGGTAAATCCTGTTATATAGGTAATGTAATTTAAGCATACTGTTTATTGTTTCACGAAATAAAAATGCGTACAAATATCTTTGTAATATGGAGTTGATGTCAATGTGTAAAAACTTGATGTTCTGCATTCCAGAGGAACAGCAGAAACTACAATTGCACTCGGTAGAGTGCATAGTTCCACCAGGCTGAAGAGCTTACATTTTGTATCCCACTGATAGGCCAGATCTGGATTCAGACCTGAACCAAAATCTAATCAGCTTGTTCTTACAACCTACCCAACTCATCAACCAAGTTTCGTCTGAATCTGTCCACAACTTTTTAAGATATCCTGCACACAAACAAACAGACAAACAAAGAAACAAGAAAAAAATGTCATGCAGACCACGATACTTGCAAACTCCACCCCCTCTCCAATGGTTGCCATGGATACATCAACTTGGCCATTTCATTAAGATTACAATTGACAATCTTAATCAAAGCTCAGGTCAATCGGATGAAAATTGATTATTTTTCAGATTGAAATTGATAATTTTAGAAGCTTGACCTTGAGTTGACCTTTGACCTTTCAATCTCAAAATAGTTGGTTTCCCAGTTCAGTAATGCATTATACAATTGCTTTTTAATTTTCAAGTCAATCGGATGAAAATTGACGATTTTTCAGATTAAAAACAAATGACAATTATAGAAATTTCACCTTGAGTTGACCTTTGACCTCAAAATCATTCGGCTTCTCATTTGAGACTACCTCTCCAACTTGGTAAAGTTACCTGATGATCGATTTGGAATTGTGACCTGTTGGCGATTGACAGACAGACAGACAGACAGAATGAAATTGCTCGTTGAGCAAGGAATTGCCGGAATAACTTTATCATTTCTCCATGATCTCTGAAAAAAAAAAAACCTGGAAATCAATTTGGGTCTGAAAGTCGATAGTGCTACTGTTTAATGAGTTATAGCACATAGTTTGGTCATGATCATAACTTGGAAGTGAATCGGACTTGAAATGGCGTTTTTATCACAATTTGAAAGTTTTGACCCGACCCCCCTGACATTCGACCCCCGACCGCTAAGAAGGGTGTTGGTGTGACACCCTAATGAGACATATGGTTGGATGTGTTTGTCTTAGAAGATGCACATTTTGGATTCGGTTTGAAGTCGATACGACCATTTTAGCGGACGTTATTGCGAAAATAAGAATTTCAGTTTTTCGGTAACCTTGACCTTGAACTTTGACCTCGATTCACCAAAAACGACAAGTGTCTAAGTTGGGCCATGGTCGACATCTGTACCCAGTTTGGTCCTGATCACTGAAACGGTGTGGCTGCTACAGGGGAAACAAACAAACAGACAGACAGACACACAGAATGGCACACACAACCGACCAACATAATTGCCGAAATCCGAGGATTCCGGCAATTAATAGCAAAATCAACTGACCAATATACTTGAAAAATCTTCCATTTTGCAAGTAACAAGACATCATGCAGAGCGGGACACTTGCCAAATCCCTAAAACAAATTTGAACTTAAAAAGAATAGGTTGTTGAATTCAATGACCAAATATCTAAATCCTCTTCAAATTTCAAATCATTCGGATGAAAATTGAAAATTTTAGAAATTCGGCCGATGTTGACTTCAAAAATAATTGGTGGTTGAATTCAATAACGTGAGATGCAAATTTTGTTCAAATTTCTCGTAAATTGGATGGAAATCGAGGTTTTTTTTAGAAATTTGACAAAGATGTTGACCTTTGGCCGATATTGACCTTTTGACCTCAAAAACAATAGGCTTTTGCTTATGACGAATTCTACCAGGTGGTGAAGTTTTGTGAAGATCGGTTTAAAACTGTGACCCATAGGTGATTAACATACAGACAAACAGACAAAACAAGAAGAAGACGTCGTGCAGAGCACGATACTTGCAAAATCCATCAAACAAATTTAACCTGAAAAATAATTGGAGGTTTAATTCAATGACCAAATATGCAACTCCTCTTCAAATTTCAAGTCAATCAGATGAAAACTGAGGATTTTATAAATACCACCTTAGTAGTTTACCTTTGGCCTATGTTGACCTCAAAAATAATTGGCTGGTTAAATTCAGTGACCTGAAATATATATCCTCTTCAAATTTCAAGTCAATTGAATGAAAATTGAGGATTTTAGAAATCTCACCTAAGTTGTAGACATTTGACCTATGTTGACCTTTCGGTCCATGTTGACCTCAATAATAATTGGCTTGTTTCATTCAGTGACCTGAATTATAAATGCTCTTCAAATTTCAAGTCAATCGAATGAAAATTGAGGACTTTAGAAACCTCAAAGTTGTTGACCTTTGGCCTATGTTGACATTTTGACCTCAAAAGCAATAGGCTTCTACCGTGTGACAAAATCTACCATGTGATGAAGTTTTGTGAAGATCGGTTTAAAATTGTGACCTGTAGGTGAGAAACAGACAGACGGAATAACAAAATCGACTGACCAATATACTTGAAAAATTTTCGGTTTTCGCAAACAACAAATGAAAAAAAAATCATTCAGAGTGACACTTGGCAAAACAGAACAAAGTATAACGGCACTCGGTAGAGCACATACCTCCGCCAGTCTGAACGGTTTACATTTTGTATGCCACTGATAGGCTGGATCTGAAGCAAAATCGAATCGGTTTGTTCTTGTCACTTAACCAACTCATCCACCTAGTTTTGTCATAACTTGTCCACAACTTTTTGAGATACAGCATCATGATTTTCTGTGTGTAAGTTTTTTGACTTGTCTCACAATTTTAGAAATTAGGCCTTGAATAATTTGAGAACCAAAGACCCTGAGGACCCAAACGACCCTGATGACCCAAAAGAACCATCTAGGACCATATTGACCACTTTCCACTCTTTAGAACCCTTAGCTTAGACCTCTCAGACCCTCTTACATCATTTCGAACCACAAAGACCCTAAGACTCCTTTCTACACTTTCGGCCTTCACACCTTTCAGACCTTTTAATACCCTTTAGATCCCTTCAGACAATTCCAACCCTTTAAACTTTAAATTAGACTCTTTTGACCCCTTCAACCTTTGAATACTCTTTGGCCATTTCGATCCTTTAGACCTTTTCAGACCTTTGACCTTTACAATTTTTCAAACCTTTGACCTTTACACATCTCCAACGAGACCATTTAGACATTTTATTTACACTCAACAACCTTTAATTTAGTACATCCTTCCATTTATTTTCTACACAAAATACACCACACAAAACAAGTCCTGATGATGGGTCTGCAATCTCTGATTGCTCTTTCTTGTTGTATTGTAATGTTATAACAATAATTTCACACAATGTGCCACTATGTTGAAAAAAACTAAAACCTTCTTATTGTTCTGAGGCAAAATAAGAAAACCCTGAACTTGGATTAGTCAGAGTTATCATCTGGTATCTGGTGTTAGCTAGTTTTACAGACAAGAGCAGAGGTTACCTGCCTGCGTTTAGTTACCTCGTGGGTTAACTGTATCTCTCTATCGAGTGCAGCCTGTGGCTGCTGGTTGCATCATTGGTTGGGACGCGGCTATGCCGCTGATGCAATGTCCTCCTTACCAGTACACTGGTACTCATCTTGCCGACCTCAGAAGGATGACAGACTGTCAACCTCCTAGTGTATATTAATTCAACGGCAAACGGGGCTTGAACTCAGGACCCGAGGATCCCAAGCCTCCACCCTAACCACTAAGCCAACACCAGGCTTGGTTAACTGTATGACTGAGGGTTACAATTATAGGTGGTTATGGACACATTTCCTTCGGATTACCTGTTTTAGGTTAGGGTTACCTGTTTAAGTTGGAGTCAAGTGTTTAATTTGGGTTTGCCTGTCTGGGCTACATTCACCTATTCCGTTCGGGTTACCAGTCTGGGTTAGCGCAAGTTATTATAGGCTTAAGATTAACTGTATGAGTTAAAGTTACCTGTTAGCGTTATGGTCACCGATTTGGTTCAATTTACCAGGATGGTATGAGTTATCGTCAGCTATTATGATTAGGTTTATCTTTAGGAGTTGGGACTATCTCTCCCAAATACAGTGCTCACTCACCAGTCTGGTGTCCGGCAAGGAGATTCATGAGGTACGACTTCCCAGTACGGTATCTGCCCACCATCGCCACAACCACGACGGGCTTAGTGATGGCGGACAGTATCTTCGCAGTTTCCTCATTCAGCACGAATTTACCTTTTGTATCAGACGAGATGAGCATGAGTGGTGAGTCCATAGCGAGAGATGAAGAGAACAACTAAGGAGATCGAGAGTGGAGCAAGAGGGGTGGTACCGAATGAGAACTGGGAAACAGGGAGGGTTCTTATAAATAGAGAAAAGGAAGTGAAACTACATAGCATTGGTATTCTTGTAACACACGCGTGACTCAATTGAATCTTACTGGAAAATTTCAGGGGAATTCCGAAGTGGAGTATATGATCAGATCCAGGTGGACATGGATACAATCTAGTTGTGCTGGTGATGAATGGTATATTAAGAGACCATAAATCAAACACGAGAATTAACTCCTCGACTCACTTGATATGTGACGTTTCACCGATTACATAATCGACTTCAGTTAACAAGGATTTGAAACATTCATAAGAATGGGTTGCTTGACAACATAGCCAACAGGTATCAGATTCACCTTTAAGTTTGACTCCAAACCCAGTAAGCTGTCATCCTGGTGTTTTGCAGGTAAGGTGTTGCACCAATGAGTACACGCCGTCCTTTAGAGGGATGTTAAAGCCGGGTATCCAATCTGCCCGCATTCATGGGAAGATGTCAAAGATCCCACGGTGTCTCTTGCAGGGGTAAGGCCATTGTGTGCTGGTATCCTTTGCCAAATTGCTGCCTTAACTACCCCAGGGAAAAGCAATGGTAAACAACCAAGTATATTCTCTGCTTTGAGAATTCTCCGGCAGCATTGATGTGCATTGGATCTGATTAGATAAATAGGCCCTAATTCATTTCCTTACACAACTACGACTACTAATTCATCTGCCTCTTCTTCTTTTTCCCCTGTTAATTCCACGCAGTGGAAAGAGGCATTTGAACCATCTATTCAGATTAAGGACACAAAATCTAAAATTGTAAAAGTTTCTTTTCACACTCACCTTGGTCCATTTGAAGAATCCTGGATGGAACTTTACGACAGATCATTTCATGAACCCTCTCCGGAATCGGACGATCCAAACGTGAAAGATCCTGCCGGAGTGAAGTGACAGCCAAGGGATCTTGAATGTTGTTCGGCTCCAGAGTTTTGGAACAGAACCATGTTTTCTTAGAAATCAAGGGATAGCCAACAAATCGAAAAGATCACATATTATTACACGAGTCAGTGATCAGCTATCCCTCGATTTCTAAATATAAAAAGGGCATAATGTGAAAAATGATGACGAAACACCCTGAAACTCGAACTTATTCTATGACTTATCACATTAAAGCCATGTACCAAGTTTCAATTTAATATGTTAAAGGGTATGGGAGAAAGAGGATACAAAACCAAAGGTGGGAAAGAGAGAAACATAGAGCAAACCTATAATCCCCTCTGGTGAAACCGGTCGGGTGACTAATAAATGAGTGTGTGTGTGTGTGTGTGTGTGCGTGCGTGCGTGCGTGCGTGCGTGCGTGCGTGCGTGCGTGCGCGCGCACACACACACACACACACACACACACAACATAACACCAGACACCTGGGAAAGCTTCCCTTCATTGCTTCCTTAAGGCCGTCACACCTTGACAATTTAGCCAGCGTATGCCGACTTGTGAAAAATTTGTCTAAAACGCTGGCACACATCGAATACGTTAGGGGTAAGTTTTGATAACATTGAGAGCACGCTGAAAAACACTGCCATACGTCGTAGTACGCTGGCTTTCATCGTTGTACTTTGCGGTTGTCCTCAAATTTTCCATGCTTGAAATTTTACGACGTATGCCAGCATATGACTCACACGTTCCGCTACGCTGGCCATAAGTTGTAGGCACGTTATACGATCGTTGACACACGTCGACACACGTTACTTGTAAGTTACTCATAAGTCGAAACACGTCGAGGTAATGATTAGCGTACCCGAAACTTATTTATAACCTATGAGTAACGTGTTGTAGGCACGTTACGCGATCGTTGACACACGTCGAGGCACATTACTTGTAAGTTACTCATAAGTCGAAACACATCGAGGTAATGCTTAGCGTACCGAAAACTTATTTATAACCTATGAGTAACGTGCTTTGAACCTATGTGTAACGTACCTCCAACGCATATTGACGTATGTAGACATATTTGATTTACGTCTTCCGGACGACCACAGAACTTACTGAACGTGTTTCTAATTTACAGCTACCGTATAATGGCGTATTGGCAGCATTTGCAAAAAAAAAAAATAATAATAATAAATAAATAAATAAATAAATAAATAACAACAATAACTTCCGATATGTCATGACGTGCCGTTACGTCACGTCCGATTGCCTCTTCAGTTTGCTCATGTCTTATTCTTAGTTCCTCCTCTGTGAATATTTTCTGTTTGAGGATATCGTCACGTCGACGTCGAAACTTAAAAGCAAATGTCCGAATATATTTTAAAATTCGTGATAGACTAAAAAAAACAAAAAAAAACAACAACAACAACAACAACAACAACTTCAGATATTTCGGCACGTGCCTTCACGGAGCCAAGGAGAAAAAAAGAAAATGTGTCTTGACGGAGAAAATAAGTTTCGAGTATGCACATTACCTCGACGTGTTTCGACTCATGAGTAACTTACAAGGAACTTGTGTCGACGTGTGTCAACGATCGCATATCGTGCCTACAACTTATGGCCAGCGTAGCGGAACGTGAGAATCATGCGGCGAGTATGTCGTAAAATTTTCAGCATGCTTGAAATTTCACGACGTACTAGACGTACTACGACGTATGACAGCGTACTTCATCATTTTTCAGCGTGCTCTTCATGTAAACCAAACTTACCCATAACGTATTCGACGTGTCCCAGCGTTTTAGACACATTTCTCATAGGTCGGCATACGCTGGCTCAATCGTCAAGGTGTGACTGCGTGGTTGACACTTCCAATTCTCAGGCGGTTATGATTTAAATCGGCGTGTGGCAGCTTTTTAACAGGCTACGCCACGTGATCGTCGGCGATATGTGCAACGCGCTATGCCTAAGTTAAACTGTCGTTGGGCATAGGTTGTGAACGCCGACAACACGCTAATCATTTGTTGGTATAAGTTATCTATAAGACAACGAAACATTCTGTGTACGTTACTAATATGTTATGCATACGACCAACTCGTTATGAATACGCCAAAAACTTTTTTAAAAAACATCAAAATTTCAGCGTACGCTAACGTTTTACATACATTTTTATACGTTGCCATTGCTGGCTAAATCTTCAAGGTGTGACAGCCCCTTTAAGCAGTTCAAACATGTTGCTTCACCCCTTTGCTGCGGTTTACCTATCAGTGTTTTTTACCTGGAATGAAAGGTACAGGGTGATCTATTTATTTATTCGAGAACCCTAAATAATTCCCACACACCAAAAACTAGATCAGTGAGGAACCTAATATTTTGTGCAAACGTAGCCTAATTTTACAGAAAGACGTGACATGAGCCACACAATTGATTACCCCAAATGAAGTGCTGAAAGTGTCCGTCCACCACTATGTTGCAGACACAAATTCATTATTCGTAGCATGCTCTCTGACACAAGATATTTAGGGAATGTTACTGACTGTGTCACTGATTAATTATTGCTTTTAAATCACTAACAGTGAGTTTGTGGATTTGTAAACAGTGAGATTGTTGTGCTAAATTTGTCAGAGATTTCTTCGGGCTTGCTTCCATTCTATTCCACACTTCATCATCTTTCTCTGGTGGAACAACACTTGGCTGACGCATGTTTAACTCTCATGCAGCCTGTTTCTCTGAACAGCTTCACCAGTTTCCATATCACTGATTTTGAAGGTTTCGTACGACTACCAAAGCGACTTCTAAATTCAATTTGACATTCCCTAAAGGATGCAATCTTGATGTAATGTTTGACGAGAAACACGCATTCATACATGGTGAGCGCCATGGCATGACAGAGTGAAAAACGTGAAACATCACTGCTGGGTCACATGACAAATCACGTGATGCCTGATAACTCTCAGGATCATGTCACGTCTTTCTGTAACATTAGGCTACATTCACGAAAAATATTAGGTTTCCTAACAGATATAGTTTACAGTGAATGTGAATTATTTTGGGTTCTCAAATAAATAAATAAAATTTAATTACCCCGTACTTACAGGTTTGCCTTCCACCATTATGTTGTTCTGTCCTCCATGTCTGTGTGGGCACGGGTTTACCGTGCAGGGGCCATTCCAGGCGAGCATGGTCTTGGCCCAGTCGGGCACGTTGTGTGATGAGTGATATTAAAGTTGATTTCAACCTCATCAAGATTGGTGTTTTGGCTGTGGTGCTCCGCTGGGGAATTCAGTTAACCTTTGTAGCGTGGTGGCAGCATCGGGATACGATTCCATGCACTCTTCATCCTGGAGACGACGATCGACAGAACGTCACTGTTACGAGAACCATCTTTGAACCCCAATCGCACCTTACAAGAAGGTGAGCGGCCAACCAGCTCGTTCTGTCGCTGTGTCATAAACATCGTCTGTGCAACATTCCCGTCACCAAAATGGCTACCACACGCCGTGCACCAAAGCAGTGGTCACTCAGCAAGAGTGAAACGGTAAACTCATTTGAATGTTAGAGACACAATTTCCTTTATATTTTAATCGCTCGCTCCCAACTTTGCTCCCTTCCTCACTGAGGGCGTCACCTGGGAGAAGAAGAGCAGAGCGTTCCCTCTTCGTGGACTCTTGGATGATGGTGAGAGCGTCCCCGTTGAGCAGCATCACACTGCCCAACAGAAAGTCGCCTACTGTAACTTATACTGGGTTAGATTGCAAACTACTGCCCTGTGATATTCCGTAACACCATAGTCCGAAACTCCATTTCAGTAGCCAACATATGGCAGTCGATTAGACTACATTTTGGATTCCAGTCGACGGGTGCACACTTCATTGACTTTGCAGCGACATGCCATAACCACGAGAAGCGCAATGAAGACTTGTACCAACGCCTGATGGTGTTTGTGGAAGATACCTTGCTTCGACGAGATGGCAGAATCTCCCACCATAGCCAGGTGATCATTGAAGATGAGGAGTTACCCCCTCGCTGGAGAACTTTGTTGTGCTTACATGGCTTCGTCTTGTTCACAGTGGACTCCCCGGACTCGTTAAACAACGCTATGGAACCGAGCTCAGGTCCTGCACCTTAGCCTCCATAAAGCCAGAGATATCCCAGGCGCTTGACTCACTATTAG
This sequence comes from Eptatretus burgeri, assembly GCF_056783735.1. NCBI lineage: Eukaryota > Metazoa > Chordata > Myxini > Myxiniformes > Myxinidae > Eptatretus > Eptatretus burgeri. Next base: position 37,889,558 of record NC_140974.1, on the reverse strand, counting down.
ATGAGCTCCACACTGCTGAAGATGCAGTCAATGCATACTGTAACATCTCCATTACAAGCCTCCCGCCGGGCATCATTCCCATCGTCAAAACCCCGTCAAGTCCTTTCGGGGACTCGTTCCAACAACCTTACGAAGTCCTGTCCCCTCTGCAAACAAGTATGTCGTACTGATTACAGTCATTTCCTCAGTGAATGTCCTTTCCTCCCTGAATGAGATCGTCGCTTCATTGCAAGAGCACGCCAAGTGGCTGACATAACTGAAGAGTCAGACGATGAGCCTGAAGGCATAACATGTGCCCATGGGGACAAGGTAGTTAGTAACACAGATTTTACAGAACCGGCCACTACACTACGTGTCCAGATTCACCAGTCTCCATATCTCGACACCTTCCACGGTCACCACACAACCCGAGTCACCATTGACAGCGGTGCCATGGGAAAGCTGATTCGTGAGACAACTGTAAGAAATTTAGGAGCCAAGATTCAGAAGAGTGCGCAGTCCACTCGTCAGACTGATGGAGCGTCCCTTCTTCAAATTGTTGGTGAGACCAGACTGACACTGACACATGATGGAAGAGAATTTCAGTTCGAGGGCCTGGTCGTCAAAAATCTTGACGTGGAGGTACTGGTGGGAATGCCTTTCATGGAGTCTAATGACATCTCAATCCGCCCTGCGAAGCACCAAGTTATCCTGGGTGATGGCACCATGTACGTATACGGGTCTCAGGGAAGGAGCCTTGATCGACATGCAGTACGCCAAGCTCATGTACTATGTGCCCCACCCCACACAACTACTCTGGCCCGGAGAGTTTATCGAAATGGTCCTCCCAAATGACATGTCGAGTAGTGACTCAGTGTTCACACTCGAACCGAGCACGGATGCCCCAAGTGCAAGGTCACTGCGACCAAGTGAGTTCTGGCCCCCTCCCAGTATCATCCATAGCATCAGCAGGAAGGTTTCAGATCCCCAATTTAACCAACGAAACACGAGTTCTCAAACATCAGGAGCAGTTTTTGCCAAAACTGCCTGGTGTACAGGTGGTTATACGAGTACGCCAAAGAACACCCATGTGGTTATAACCGAGACCAGCTCCACCAAAGTAAAACGCACACTCACATCACCCTCAGGACATGCTACGACTGTGACCCTCGACCCTGACATGTTCGCTCCCGACGAACGATCAAAGTTTTGTGCCCTGCTTGAAGAGTATGATGAAGTGCTTGACCCAGTGTTCTAAGGCAACAATGAGGCTGCAGCCCCCTTTGAGGCTGTTGTTAATATGGGCCCTGTTCAGCCTCCACAACGCCAAGGCCGTCTTCCACAATATGCGCATGACAAGCTGTGTGAATTACAACACAAATTTGATGACCTGGAAAAATTTTAAGTCTTTGCTCGCCCTGAGGACTTGGGGATTACTGTAGAATATCTGAATCCCTCATTCTTGATCAAGAAGCCCAGTGGCGGTTTTCGCTTAGTCACGGCCTTTGCTGATGTGGTCCGGTACAGTAAGTCCCAACCCTCTCTTATGCCAAACGTAGATTCCATCCTGCGCAAAATTTCTCAGTGGAAGTATCTAATTACTACTGACCTTACGAGGGCCTTTTACCAAATTCCATTATCCCGCCAGTCCATGAAGTACTGCGGTGTAGCCACACCCTTCCGTGAAATACGTGTGTATACCAGATCTGCTATGGGAATGCCTGGATCAGAGACAGCACTCGAAGAACCTTTCTTGCTGCAGGTATCATGTAAACCTGTACTAACCTGTTCCATGGTCGGGTTGTCGACGACTAAACCGTCTCCACTACCAGGTTTTCTGGTGAGGGGGGTGTTTGGACATGGACACCCAGCAGGATTCAAAGCAAAACCTGTCAAAGGAAGGAGGAGCTCCTTGTGAGCCAATGGCCATCTATATCTAGTGCACAACTGTGTCTGTGGTAGTCCTCCTTCAGTTGGGTTACTACTTGTAGGGAGGTTGGTGGCAGCATTTGCACTCCAGCCACCGTAAAACCCTTCATTCCGTAAAACATTCTCGAAGCATAAAAAAAATCTGAAAACCCACTCCGTGGGAGTACCTCCTGTGCAGTTTCCCTTCGCAGGGCAGCTCACTGGATGACGGGATTGGGGCAAAGCCTTCGGGACCCCCAATCTTGGATGATAGGAGGGAAACGACGGGGTAACATTCCCGGGTCAGATTGCGGGAGAGTGTGGCAGAGTGGTGCTGAGGTGTCGTCCACCAGACGGCAGTCTCCTTGGGTTAATCTGAGGCAGTCCCTTCAGGTGGGTGCCTGGAATGTCCTATCCCTGAGAGAGGATGATCACCTGTTTGTTATCATCTGAGCTCAAGCATTTGGACATCGGTATTGCAGCACTCTCTGAGGTTCGGAGATCGTATTGCGGCGAGATCATGGCAGGTGGTTCCACCTGCTATTGGTCTGGTCACTCTGATGGTTACCATGCCCAAGGAGTTGCTGTAGCTGTGTCAAACAAGCTGACTCCAATGATAATTGAGGTAACATCAGTCAACAAGCACATTATGAGACAAGATTCGTCACTCCTTGGGTGTCATGTTTATGCTCTGACTGAGGCGAGTGATTTCACCGTGAAGGACGCATTCTATGCCACGCCCGAGTCTGTGGTTGATCAGTGCCCCCAGGTGAGATACTCTGCTCGTCTGGGGAATTTCAATGCATCGACTGGAACTGATCGGGATGGTTATGAGACGTGAGTTGGTCCCCATGGATCTGGAACTGTGAACCAGAAGAGCACTAAGTTCCTTGACGTGGCAAGAAGTCATGGACTTAGGGTGGCTGGTTCATGGTTTCAGCGCCCACAGGCTCATCGCTGGACTTGGTATTCCAACGCTGGCGGTGTGGCAAAGGAGGTTGATCATGTGCTCATTGATGGTCGTTGGAGGATGATCCAGAACTGCAGGGTCTACAGGAGTGCTCAGTTCAATACCGACTACAGGCTTGTTGTAGCAACTCTGAAGTTGCAGCTTGTGGTACCATCCAAGCCTCGGCTGGATGTTGGCAAGCTCAAGGATGAGAGGGTAGCTGAGGAGTTTGTGAACAGGCTGAGTGGAGATTTGGGGGGTCTGGATGCTTTGGGAAATCCTGAAGAGTTGTGGAGTGCTTCAAAACCTTGATGTTGCCAGTGAATATCTTGGAACTCACCGGAGGGCGAAGAAGAATTTTGTCTCTTAAGGGACACTGGATACCATTGACCAGTCGCAGCACCAGGCTGAATGGCAGAGCTGAGGTGTTCGTGGAGCAGATGCGTAAAGCTGTACGTGTGCTAAGGGTGGGCAAGGAGGCCGAGATGTGAGGAATCTGTGAGGGGGTACAGTATCACCTGTGGTCAAGTGATTCTCGTCTTGCTGACGGGAATTCGCACATTGCGTTCCTCCAAGCCCGTCCCTCAGCGTACTGCAGTGAGAACGGAGGGTGGTGGGCTCTTGAAAGAGGAGTCCAAAGTGAAGGCCTGCTGGGCCGGGAGAGTGATTCGTGATGAATGTGAGATGGCAGGCACATTCAACAGGTATTTTGCTTCAACTTTTACACAAGAAGTCAGGAGAATTTCCAATAGCTGAGAGTATTTATCAAGGAGGTGAGGAAGGGTTTTTGTGGAAGATCCAGGTTGGAGTGGAGGAAGTAAAGCAACAGCGAGGAAATATAAGAATGGATAAGATAATACACACCCGAGTGTTGATGGATGTGGCTGAGCAAGTAAGCGAGATATTAATGGATATTTTCAACAGCTCACTGGAGTCAGGACAGATGCTGGAGGTTTGAAGAGTAGCAAATGTAACACCATTATTTAAGAAAGGATCAGCAAAGAATTGGGGAACTATAGACCTGTTAGTTTGACTTCAGTTGTGGGGAAGGTGTTGGAGACAATAATTATGGACTAGATGAGGAATTATATCAATAAATACAAACTGATAAAAGGTAGTCAGCATGGGTTTACCAAAGGTAGTTCCTGTCTCACACATCTTTTGGAGTTCTATGAAGCAGTGTCTGAATGGGTGGATGAGGGAAAGGCAGTGGACATAGTATATCAAGACTTCAAGAAGGCATTTTAAAAGGAATCACATCAGAGGTTGTTAGCCAAATTGAGGGCTTGTGGAGTGGCTGGTTCGGTAGCTAATTGGATTGCAAACTGGCTTAGTGACAGGAAGCAAAGAGTGGTTGTGAGTGGGTGGATGTCTTGTTCCAACCATCCATTGGAACCATACTCTAAGTGCTGTCTAAGTAGTCTCCTGGGCTATTGGGCACAATCCTGGATGGGTCGCCACTCCGACACAGGATACCAGCAAGCTGGTACTCATTTTGCCGACCTCGGAAGGATGACAGGCAGAGTCAACCCCACTTGGTATTATTTCAACTGCTGAGTGGGATTTGAACTCAGGTTCCTAATATCCCAAGCTCACCACCCTTACCATTAAGCCAACACCAGGCATATGTCTTGCTGGGAAGATGTAAGTCGTGGGACACCTCAGGAATCAGTACTCGGACCATTACGATTCATTATTTACATCAATGATTTGGGTAGTGGAGTGAAGAGTCGGTTTTCTAAATTTGCAGATGACACAAAGTTTGGAGGGAAAGTGGATAACAGAGGGGTGATGGTCAGATTCAGGAATTATGAGATCAGTTCATCCTTGTCACACACCCAAAGTGTCCAACAAATTTCATCCAAATCCATCCATAACTTTTTGAGATATCCTGCACACAGACAGATAGGGGTGAAAACATAACCTCCTTCCACCTAACAGCTCGGTAATGAAAGGAGCACACTGACCCAAGATGTGACATGACACACGTCCTGCAAATAAATTATCCCAACACATCACTTCCAAACTAGGATGGCGACTGTATGGCACTTAGGTCTTTGCAGACTGAGATTTATGCCTTTGCAGACTGAGATTTGCAGACTGAGGTCAAGAATAAATGAAATTAGAGCCACCAATTCAGATTTCACCCTTGTTATGAGCTCATCAGGACAACATACTGCAAACTGTTTCCTTCTGACCATACTAAGCTCGTTAATTAATACAAATCAAACCCCCAAACCTAACGAGGCATAAATATATAGCCATATACGCATCTGCTCCATTATAGATAAGATTGTAAGTTACTGCAATTGCTCACATAAAATACACAGGGCACTTGTCAGATAACTAGCACAATGATGGTGTATGTATATATGTATGTATGTATGTATGTATGTATGTATGTATGTATGTATGTATATATATATATATATATATATATATATATATATATACATATACATACATATATACACATACATATATATATATATATATATATATATATATATATATATATATACATATACATACATACATATATACACATACATACATATATACACATACATACATATATACACATACATACATATATACACATACATATACATACATATATATATATATATATATATATATATATATATATATATATATGTCTATATATACACACACACACACACACACACACACACACACACACACACACACACACACACACACACACACACACACACACACACACACACACACACACACACACACACACACACACACACACACACACACCGGGTGTAGTGGCGTGCGCCTGTAATCCGGCTACTCGAAGGCTTGGGTTGGAGGATCGCTTGAGGACGGGAGCTCTGCGCTGGGCCGTGCTATGAGAGGGTATAGGGCAGCCCGGAATCATGGCGAAACCCAATCCTTATCCCTGTGTCGTAAGAGGCGACCAGGGTTGCGTCAGGAAGGGCATCCGGCGTAAAAGCTATGCCAAATCAGTATGCGGATCATGCCGGATGATCCGCTGTGGCGAACCCTAACGGGAGCAGCCGAACGAAGAAGATATATATATATATATATATATATATATATATATATATATTTATATATATTATACATAGATATTTTAAAGTTTCAATAATTAGTTTTAAAAGGAAACAAATGTATTATAGCCAATCAATTTTAATTCATCCATCAAAATAATAATTGTTTTTCAGAACAAAAAATATACATTCAATGTTGTACAAGATATCCCACAATGCACTGCATTTTAAAGAGAGCAGCACCCAGTAACGAAGGTTGATCTCATTTCGGTGCACGAAATCTGGAGATAGAGCTTTCACTTTCGCACTTGTGGATAATTCGCACCCCAAATTTTCATTCGATATCTCTAGGAAAAAAGTCCGGCTTATGCACGAGTGATTGTGGTGTATAGTTATACGTTACATTTTCCAGGGAATACATTCAATCAATAAAATTATTTAAGGTTGTTTTTTTATATATATATATATATATATATATATATATATATATATATATATATATATATATATATATATATATATATATATATATATCAAACTGTTCATCAATAATACTTCCAAAGAGAAACATATAAAATAGTTCACTCAAATGGTAAAGCACAAGCCTTCTTCGGCATTTCTCTATGTACATTTTTAGTCGTGTTCATATTATATCCCCAAAATGACATATTTTTGACTCCTCTTCCTCTCAATTTCAAATTTTCTTGAAGCTCTCTTTGAACACGTTTTATCAATTTTTAATCATAACATTAACTTTTTTGTTCAACTTAATTAATAAGTAAAAATTGCATGTTTTCAAGTTTATCTGCAAAATCATAAGATGCAAAGCAAAGACACCAGTGGACTAAAAAGGCACAAGGCCTGTACAATATCATGCTTCAAAGTCTTACAATACTTCTCTTGAGCTTCACATTCCTTTTTGAAGTTGGTGTGTGTGTGAATCGATTAGCATGCAAAAGAAAGATGCTCTACACATTCGGATTAAAATAAAAAATAAAAACAAACTGTGTGGAAATAAAGCGTTTTGTCATCCAGTGGTCGTTTCAACCGACTCTAGTCCATCATGGTGTTGGAGTGAGCGGGGGTGCCATACACGCAGGGTATGGTCATCGCTGGCGGTAACGAGCACGCCATGCCTTGTTGGGTGCAACGCAACAGAGTTAACCACATCGTGGTGAAGCAGCCTTGCTATGCAGGCACCATAGTGACGATCCCACACGTACGCTGAACCATCTTCAGAGCCACTAAAATAACAATACAACAACAACAGCCATCGTGACGATCACACACGTACGCTGAACCACTTTCAGAGCCACTAAAATAACAATATAACACCAATGTTTAAAGCAACATCAACACAATCAATAATCACCACCACACATGACATTTGAATAAACTCCGACCTGGACAGCAGGCTACGTGAAGCATCCATGAACATGAAAAAACAACGATCCTCTGGTGTGAAAGCCTTGTGGCCAAGGAAACGCCGAAACTCCGTTTTCTCACTAATTCTCACATGTTTCCCACGTTCCAAAGACCAAAGATCAACTTCATGAAGTGTTATGATATTGGAAATGGGTGGTGGACACATCGGGTCATTTATCTTCGTGTCAGGTGCCCATGAACGGCAGTTCACAAACAAATACCTGCAAAAAGGGTTTGAAGGACAGGCAGACATAATAAATAGAGAATGTTCTTGGGTTATGGTGATGATGTGGAAAGAATGCAAATTGACCCCAGATTTGACATTGGCATATTTTCTTTCTTTGTGGGTCAAACCCATGTCACCTACTGGATTAGTCTATATCAAAATAATATTGGTTCACGAGTCAGTAAGTGACCACTATATTCATTATGGGTGTGTGTCTGTCTGTCTGTCCCGAGCATAGCTCCGTGGGTTTTGATCCGATCCTGATAAAATTTGGGTGGGAGGTTTATATCATGATCTAGTTGTGTTTTCCTGAGAATGGGCGTGGTGCACCCATTATGGGTGGAGCCACGCCCAAAAAAACATGTGTTTTTAGGGGGTAGCCGATTTCAAGTTACATCTTCTCCGAGGGGGTTTGTCTAATCTGGCAGGGGTTTCGGTATTTGGTTAGCCCAATGGCACCTGCATAGCCACACGGAGCTCGATTTTTCATTTTCATCCCAAGGTCAAGGTCACAAGGTCACGAACTTAGAAAATGTCAAAAAATCAATAAACTGGGCATCAAGCTCCTAGGGTTTTCAACTGTTTCGAATGAAAGTTGGTATGCAAGTAGTGCTCTTCGAGTACTACAACTTTCATCATTTACGTTTTTCCCGATTCCTGCCATAAAAAAATAAAAAAGGCAAACGACGTTTAGGATTTCGCAATTCCTGGTCGATTTGTAGTGCTCTTCGATTACTACAACTTTCATCATTTACGTTTTTCCAGATTCCCGCCAGTTTGCCCGTGGCGTCCCCTCGAAGGTCAAAAAATAAAAAAGGCGAACCGTGTGCATTGCTCGTGAACCATCGCCGTCTCCATACTTGTGAAACCTACGATCAATATGAAAGTCACACATTGATTTTTTAATACAGGCAAAGGTTCGACTTGTGGTACGAAAATGACTTTTTCAGGGCATGTAGTTTTGGACACAACTCTCCTTTTTTTTGTCTTGTAAGCAGAGCCGAGGCTCATGGAGGTTCCAGCATACAGAATGGACCGGGACATAACAGAACGAAAAGAACAGTTAAAGGAGGGAGGGGGTGGGGGGGGACACACCAACAGCAGGGTATAGAAACAAGAGATCTGGAGGAAGAAAGGACATGGGGAAGAATGAAAGAAAGGGGGGAGGGTGGGAGGATGACAAGTTGAACAAGCTGGATACAGGTGCAACCCCTCAATCAAAGAACTGGAAGGGAAAACTGGGGAAGAAGCAGAGATTGAAAAAAAAAAAGAAAAGAAGAGGGTGAAGGAGCATGAGGAAACCCGATAAACTAGAAACTTTGAAAGAGATGGGATTGAGGAGAGTTAATTAATGAGCAAAGAAAATATCATGAGTATATATACATATATATATATATATATATATATATATATATATATATATATATATATATCTTCTTCTTTCGGCTGCTCCCCTTAGGGGTCGCCACAGCGGATCATCCGTATGATCTGCATAGTGATTTGGCACATTTTTTTTTTACACCGGATGCCCTTCCTGACGCAACCCTGGTCGCCTCTTGCGACACAGGGATCTGGTACACCTATTTTAACCGGGGTATACACCGGCCCAGTATACTGGTACTCATTTCGCCGACCTCAGAAGGATGACAGGCTGAGTCAACCCCTGGTGTATTAATTCAGTGGCTCAACGGGGCTTGAACTCAGGACCTTTTGGATCCCAAGCCGCTGCCCTAACCACTGCGCCAACACCAGGCTCGTGTATATATATATATATATATATATATATATATATATATATATATATATATATATATATATATATATATATATATATATATATATATATATATATATATATATATATATATATATATATATATATATATATACGTGATGACCTGAGATGGTGGTGAACAGCTGTCTTGAATCCCTGGAGGGACGCATGAGAATGAAGAATAAGAAAATTGGTTCAACAGGTGAGAGAAAAGAGGGATAAATGAGGAGGTTAGCAGTAAGTTTGGAGCAGTGATCCTGGAATCTTTACTAGTTTCTACCTGTGCAAGTTTTATGCAATTAATCTTCATCAACATTGCTCTTTCACTGGATTTGCGGCACATGATAGTGAAAATTATGCCCGATAAATACAATTCTTACCACTTCTTTAATGGTGCTAACATCTATCACCTTTCTTTTGAGGTCGGCGTCTTTGACAGACTTCTTTCAAGAACCAACTGACCAGGCCCAAAGTTCAACTGAAGGTGACAGGAATTTGGAAATTGGCAGGAGTGCTGGCAATATCTATTCTACTCTATGCAAAAAAACACCATGGTATCTCGAATACTCAACAATGATAAGTGTTAGCAGACGAGGCCAAATTCTTCCGAGGGACAGCACACGCATTTATGCTACGTCCTGCCAGTGAATAAATAGGGGCAATTCTCCTGGGTGCTCACCTGGTGGAATAATGCGACTGAGGAGGAAGTCATTGTGGGACGGAATCAGCAAAATCTTACACTAGATTCAGAAGCCAACAAAATGATAACTTCAGGAATCTGTAATGCCGGACAAATTTGATAGTCATACTTCTCCAGAGGATTGCATCTGTCCTTGAAGATTTTCAATGCATGTCGCCAAACTGCCCTCTTCCTATGCCTCCTCTTGATCCAGGCAAAAAAAAAAAATTGACCTTCAGCATCCCTTTACAATGGTATTATCTGCAGACTACTGTAATTAGAACTATCATCACTTCAGTTACCAACAATCCTTACTGCAGTGAACATAAATTACAATCGAGTAACCAATAGTTATTCTTAAGTTAACTTAAACTGCCAGCAAGTATATGAGCGTACAACTACTTCTAACTATATCATTTTTCCTGGGAACTAATTGAAGTAAATATCCCATGTAAACTACCAATTATAAGCTGTACAATGCTTGCTTCAAGGCTTTAAATGCACTCTTAAGCATTCCCTCACCATCATGTAAAAGTTTCTTTGTTATTCAAACACTTGTGATTCGGTTTTGATCACACATGAGATAATCACTCTTTGACAATTGACAACTAACTTTGAACGGGTGATCATCACATGATTAGCGATTCTACACTCTCACTCTTAAACACCTTTTGAAAAATTGGCACATATTGTTTAATGTTATGCTTAACTTCCTTGTTACTCTTCTAGTTACCTCCACCACTAAAGGTGAACGGAGATTATGTTTTCACTCCCGTCTTTGTCTGTTTGTCTGTGAACAGAATGCCTCAAAAAGTTATGGACGGATCCGCACGAAACTTGGTGGACAGGTTAGGTGTGTAACAAGAACTAAATGATTAGATTTTGGTTAACATCAGGATATTATAATTTTGTAAGTGATTCTTCACCATTGAGATAGGGCTAAAAATTATAAATAGCAAGATATCCCAAAAAGTTATGAACTGATAGAGACAAAACTTGGTGAAAGGGTTGGGTGTGTGTCAACGGCAAATTGATTCGATTTTGGTGAAGACACGGATCCGGACACGAGAACGTTTTCATTTATAAAGTGCTTCTTCACCATTGAGAGATAGAGCCAACAACAATATATCGCACAATTTTTCAAAATATTGTGGATGGATTCGGACGAAACTTGGGGGATGAGTTGGGTAGGTGAAAAGAACAAGCCGATTCGATTTTGGTTCCGGTCTTGATGCAGATCCGGCCTATCATTGGGATACAAAACATAAACTGTTCAGCCTGGTGGATGTATGCACTCAACTGAGTGCCATTCTGGTTCTGTGTATTAAACCATCATCATAAATGAGTTGCATCATCAATAGGTGTTACAAAGAGCTCACCGATGGTCTGGAGATAGGCATAAGCCAACAATCTGACCGTTGAATTCCAGTAGCCAATCTAGGCTGGTTGGACCATCTATGTTGCCCTGGAAACCTCGAGCATCGAGCCAATCATCTACAGCTTCAATATTGGCCTCTTCTTCATCTTCATGTCCATCTGCATCATGTTCTACGAGACCTTCAGCAACTCTCGGTAATTTTATCAGGGTGCGAAGCACCTCAGCAGGCAGAAGCTTGATCCCTGAGGAAGAATTAAGATGAGAAATATCTGAGTTACTTCAATAATATGCAGAAGATTTGAGGCTTCAGGGAAGAATGTGTTGAGCAGAAACTCTAGCAAAATTCACCAAGGATATACATTTGCATTATCAACCTTTTTTGTATACAATGTCAAAGGTCGAAACACGTGCACAATTCACCAAGAATATACATATGCATAATCAACTTTTTTTGTGGACAATGTTGAATCTCGTGGAAGGGGTAGAACAGAGAATGTATTGACATCACAGCACAAAAGGAACAGTGGAAGTGGAGGGGAGGAGGGAGGGGGTGAACACACATCCAGCAGGGTTGAAGGACAAAATTGAAGGAGAGCTGGAAAAATGAGGAATGTGGGGAAGGTTTATGGGAGGGAAGGATGCATGGGGTGGATGAGATAGGCACATAAGCAAACTATCAGGAAAGAAAAACAGGAAATTTGGGGGGGGGGGGGTATCGGGGTAGTAATATAATGGTTTTGGATTGGGGATAATCTAAGATATTGGTGAACAGCTGTCTTGAAGACTTGGAGGGAAGAATGAGCTTGAAGAGAATGTGGACATTGGTTTCACAAGTGGAGAAACCAGAGAGTTAGGGTTAGCATTAGGTGTCAAACCACCCAATGCTCGACTGTTTATACATTTATCGTTTTTAAAAGACGAGTCTAATAATATTTTTTATAAAGCATTGCAGTGAAGTCTGATCAAAATAATTTTAAAGCAATATATGTACCATGGGGAGAACAAGTATTTGATACACTGCGAATTTTGCAGGTTTTCCCATTTACAAAGCACGTGGAGGTCTGTAATTTTTATCATAGGTACACTTCAACTGTGAAAGACGGAATCGAAAACAAAAATCCTGAAAATCACATTGTATGATTTTTAAATAATTAATTTGCATTTTATTGCATGAAATAAGTATTTGATACATCAGAAAAACAAAGCTTAATATTTGGTACAGAAACCTTTGCTTGCAATTACAGAGATCAGACGTTTCCTGTAGTTCTTAACCAGGTTTGCACAGACTGCAGCAGGGATTTTGGCCCACTCCTCCATACAGATCTTCTCCAGATCCTTCAGGTTTCAGGGCTGTCGCTGGGCAACACAGACTTTCAGCTCCCTCCAAAGATTTTCTATTGGGTTCAGGTCTGGAGACTGGCTAGGCCACTCCAGGACCTTGAGATGCTTCTTATGGAGCCACTCCTTAATTGTCCTGGCTGTGTGTTTCGGGTTGCCGTCATGCTGGAAGACCCAGCCACGCCCCATCTTCAATGCTCTTGTTGAGGGAAGGAGGTTGTTGGCCAAGATCTCGCGATACATGGCCCCATACATCCTCCCCTCAATACGGTGCAGTTGTCCTGTCCCCTTTACAGAAAAGCATCCCCAAAGAATGATGTTTCCATCTCCATGCTTCAGGGTTGGGATGGTGTTCTTGGGGTTGTACTCATCCTTCTTCTTCCTCCAAACACGGCGAGTGGAATTTAAACCAAAAAGCTCTATTTTGGTCTCATCAGACCACATGACTTTCTCCCATTCCTCCTCTGGATCATCCAAATGGTCAATGGCAAACTTCAGACAGGCCTGGACATGTGCTGGCTTGAGCAGAGGGACCTTGCGTGCGCTGCAGGATTTTAATCCATGACAGCGTAATGTGTTACTTATGGTTTTCTTTGATACTGTGGTCCCAGCTCTCTTCAGGTCATTGACCAGGTCCTGCTGTGTAGTTCTGGGCTGATCCCTCACCTTTCTCATGATCATTGAGGCTCCACGAGGTGCGATCTTGCACGGAGCCCCAGACCGAGGGAGATTGACTCTTATCTTGAACTTCTTCCATTTTCTAATAATTGTGCCAACAGTTGTTGCCTTCTCACCAAGCTGCTTGCCTATTGTCCTGTAGCCCATCCCAGCCTTGTGCAAGTCTACAATTTTGTCCCTGATGTCCTTAGACAGCTCCCTGGTCTTGCCCATTGTGGAGAGGTTAGAGTCTGATTGATTGAGTATACAATGGACAGCTGTCTTGTATGCAGATAACGAGTTCAAACAGGTGCAGTTAATACAGGTAAATGAGTGGAGAATGGGAGGGTTTCTGAAACACAAAACTCACAGGTCTGTGAGAGCCAGAATTCTTTCTGGTTGGTCGGTGATCAAATACTTATTTCATGCAATAAAATGCAAATTAATTATTTAAAAATCATACAATGTGATTTTCAGGATTTTTGTTTTAGATTCCGTCTTTCACAGTTGAAGTGTACCTATGATAAAAATTACAGACCTCTACGTGCTTTGTAAGTGGGAAAACCTGCAAAATCGGCAGTGTATCAAATACTTGTTCTCCCCACTGTATTTGTATATTGTAATCAGTAAAAAATAGTGTGGTAGATAAAAACATTAGAAAGGAAATAACTGGCACCAAAAACTTTAACATTTTCACGCTCACACTGACACTGATGCTCACGCTCACGCCGGGGGTATCGCTATAGCCCTCTGTTCTACGAACAGGCAAGCTAAAGAAGAGGGATGAATGAGTGGAAGTAAGCAGTGATTCTAGATTTGGGGAGTTTCACCAGAAAGTGGTTGATGGTGGACCGTGTGTGCTCTGCAGAAACCTGGTGGGGTGGAGAGTGGAGGGGAACAAAGCATGGTATGAGCAGAGGGTGAAAAACCAGAAAGGAGGGATGCTTGGACCATTCATGAAGCGCGACGCTCATCTTCTGTCGGGGACACTTCGCTGTGCCACGATCTCTGCCCTGTTCTACTCTGCTCTCCTACCTGTTCCCTGAGAGACATGTCAGCCTTTAAGCAATCCTTCTCTGGTTCGGGTGTGCATGCGTGAATATATGACTGGGTCCATAGAGGGGTAGTTTGATTGCAATATAAGGGTTTATTTATTCATAATTATCATCCATGATCGTCTGTCTGTCCGCTGGATCCGTCCATTTCCGTGTCTCCCGCCCATGTCCTTTTCTTTAATCTCTCTCGATCAAGTGCAGCCTGTGGCTGCTGGTTGCATCATTGGTTGGGACGCGGCTATGCCGCTGATGCAGTGTCCCCCTTACCAGTACACTGGTGCTCATTTTGCCAACCTCAGAAGGATGACAGGCTGAGTCAACCTCCTGGTGTATTTTAATTCAGCAGCCAACAGGGCTTGAACTCAGGACCCTAGGATCCCAAGCTGCCACCCTAACCACTAAGCCAACACCAGGCTCTTTTCTTAAATAAATCTCTATTTTGAAAAACTGTGCAAGCTTGATCTGCAATCTGACTCCCAAACGTGGCTCATTTAAGTGGCATTAGTTTTTCCTTGGGGGTGCAAGTTAAGTTAACATCCTGATAACTGGTGCGAGGTTACTCCACAATCAGAATATGATAACTCTCCGATGATCGGGCGTGCGTGCGGTTGCCTCCAAATTGGTGTTAATCTGGCCATCTATGAAGACTGATTCAGCGTTTTACAGCTCCACACATGACTCGTTATTAATAATCGTGGTCAGCACTGCAAATGCGACAATATGTTGCCATGGCAGTATTGTGCACTTGCACAATTTAGATTTGGCAAATAATCAGAATGCTGTGTCAACACATATTGTCATGTTTACAGGCAATGTTTAGAACTTTACAATTGCAATTTGCACATCACCGTTACAATCTACAATCTGCCTTTTACAGCTCAACACAGTCACACTTACAATCACTGGGATCTCTCGTGATGAAGCTCAGTGTCGAGATCATGGTGTGATTTAATTGGGGGGGGGGTGATGGTGATTTCCCTGGCTTTTTTTTATCCCTGCCACTGCACTTGGGGAGGGGGGGGTAAATTAACTACCCACCCACCCACCAAAGATTTTGTATTAATGGTGATTGAATTCGTGAAATTTTAACGTCTGACATTTTAAAATGATAAATGTATGCTGTATCCTTTTTGAGCACGAACTGATTTTAAAGAGCTTGTTCTCATCAGAAAAAAAAACAGGATAAGGTCAGCAGGACGGTGTGGTGAAGATGATTTTTAAAAATGCAATGGAGTTTCATTTCACTGGATCTGGATCATGATGTTCGTCTGTATAAAGTGGATCAGATGGGATTCCACTTATCCATTATCATCTCACAAGTGTACGTGACAATGCACAGCAAATAAACCAATCAAAAATCGAATACATCATCATCATTACAATGCTGTATTTCGAAGCGATTATTGAAAAACACAACCTTCCGTTTTCAGTTATCCCAAGCTTTAGTTGACATGGGGACACGATTTGATGATAAAGGGGTCCTGGAAGAGGCAGCTGCACTGAACCCTTCAATGTGGCCAGCAAAAAAGGATACAATAATTTTGTTTGGGGACGATAAATTCTGAATCCATGCAAAACTGTGAAAATAAACCTTTCAAAAGTTCTCACCATAAAGGAATTTAGAGAGTACAAAGATACACAGCATATGGGGATAACCTGATGCAAATGGTCACCACAATTGGGGTAATTCCTGTGCCCATTGCTGAATGTGAACATGGCTTCAGTACTATGAACCTTATCCTGACTGATCAGGAAGCGAAACACATGTCAGCACACTCAACATCCATCCATTGGGACCATACTCTGTACAGAGCGTTGGTGCTGCCGAAGCAGTCTCCTGGGCTATTTGGCACAATCCTGGATGGGTTGCAACTCCGACGCAGGTAATTGAATGGCTTAATCATCCCAGCAAGTTGATACTCATTTTGCCGACCTCAGAACGATGACAGGCTAAGTCAGTCCCACCTGGCATTAATTCAACGGCTGAGCAGGATTTTAACTCAGGACCTGAGGATCCTAAGCCCGCCACCCGAACCATTAAGCCAACACCAGGCTTACTTACTCAACAGCATGCTGTTTGTTTCAATTAACGAGCCGAACCGTGACACTTTCCAAACTAAGAAATATGCAAAATTGTGGTTTAAGGAGGGACACCACACCACTGAAGACAATACTACAGGAAAGAAGAGGAAGGAGGAAACCATCTCTGGGTCTCCCACCATACCAAACTATTTTGTGAGAATGAACCAACCTCTTGGCTAAATCGGTGAGTTTATAAAATAAATTTCCTTTTTCCAGGTTGTGATTTTTTCCCTTTTTCCTCACTTCATGACCACATAGTCCACAGCCTGATGGAGTACTGCTCTCCCCTCTGGGCTGGTGCTCCCGCCTCTCACCTTTCTCGGCTTCACGCTGTGGAAACCAAGACATTTAGAATCATTAGTATCTCCCGCGATGAGGCTAAGTCTTTGGGACTCTCACTCTCTCACCGCAGGCAGGTCGGTGGTCTTTCTGTCTTCTACTATGTCCTCTCTGGCCTCGCCCCCCTCCCCAACTCTGTCTGAGATATGCCCCCCCCCATATTTCCGCAGGTTGCTCAAGGTCCGCCAGCAACCCCCTTCTGGTAAAACTACCAAGATCAAGAATCACTGCTCACCTTAACTCTTTCATTCCTCTTTTTTTTCCCAACCTTTGGAACAAACTTCCACACTCTCTTCAATCCCACTCTTCCCTCCAGGTCTTCAAAACAGCTGTTCACCACCTCCTATCTTCCCCACTACCAAAACCACGATCATTTCTTCCCCCTCTAATCCACCCCAAACCCACCTCCTTCAAATTCCCTGCTTTGCTTCCTGAAATTCCTTGTCGTGTAAGGACCTGAAAGTCCCAGGAGTGTCCATCTTGTTTACCCTGTGTACCCCACCCCATCCTCTCCCTTCCACAGATCTCCTCATGTCTCTGTTCCCCACTGTTTTTTTAATTCTCTCTCCCACCCCTCTTGTCTCCTGCTCCCCTTACCCTCCCCACTTCTTAACTAATTTTGGGGAAAATATGTTTTTTTTTGTCATTTTGTCATTTTTTTCTTATTATAGAGCCAATGTCAAACGTCTGTCGGCGTTCTAATACAACATGAGGTTTTTTAAAGTCTAATTTTAAATGCGGTTTTATTGAAAAATGCCACCCCCCCCCACTACTCCCTCCACCCCCCCCCAAATTATCGCAGTGCTTTACACTCAAACCAAAATCGTTCTACAGACCCTTACCTTCAATTTAGCAGTAAAACTAAAAACTTTTGCATCAATTTGAAATGACTGAGTGTCCCAGGCACTCCACTATTCCTGCTTTGTTTCATTCAGCTGGTGTGCAGCTTGTTTATCCCCACATGTCCTTTCTCTTGATCTCACTCTTGTTTCCACTCTGCTGTTGGTGTTTCCCCCCTTTCCATTTTGTTACATTCCATTCAATTCTGCTCTCGCTCTTCCACAAGCCTCAACCATTTGTACAAAAATCAATAAAAACAAAATACAAAAGATACCTATACCACCTCTTTGCAAACCATTCCCCACGAACATGTACCACAACTGTTATCTTTCCAGCATCACATAAAACCATCCAACCATAATAAATCACAACTCACCAATTTGATGAGATGCACATGTAAGGCTCCCAGTTGCAAATATCAACAACTTGTTTCCATCGTCATCATCATAATCATTATCTGCTTCCAGCATAATGTCCTCCTCCCTTTAAAACAGTGAGAGGAAATTATAAAACTCAACAAATTGTATTGATACATTAAAATCACTTTGTCTGAAAAATGATGTCACTGAAGGCAATGGAGTCTGAACTTTCAAAATGATCAATGTTCAAAATTCCACAAAGTAAAATATTGTTGCGAATTCGCACCCGCCGGCGTGCGAACGGCCACATAACTCGAATCGCAGCATGTCGCCCACCGGACGGACAATCCCGTCGTGACCCTCTCGGACTAACGCCGGGAACTAGTCACCGGTGGGCCTTTCGGCCTCACAACGATCGTGCCAATCGGCCCCCCGCGTGGGATAGGGTTGTTCGCCAAATTCGACCTACCTAAGTACCCACACGGAGGGTAGACCGGGCGATCGCACCTCGCCGCAGGTCGACTTCGGACACGGGCCACTTTAAGCGACCCGTTCCGTACTATCGGGATAACCGAGCGGTGTTATCGTCAACCTCGACGGTTCCGATTAATTATCGGGCGTATTTAGCCCACGACCAACCCTTTACGTGAAGTAAGATGGAGATTCAATTAGAGAAAAGACGAAGCGAAACGGGAGAAACAGTTCAACATAAAGCACATTTATTCCGCGGCAAACGGAAAGCACACATATACAATTACCACAATTATGCACCAAAAGCAAATGTAACAAAAGAAGAAACAACAATTACGCACCAAAAGCAATTGCAACAAAAGAAACACAATGCAGATCTACTACCGACTACGCGAGCACACGGCAACACTTACACAGTTTTTACTTCACAGACGGCGCCGACAACACATATACTCCAAAGCAAAAGAAAAAGGAAGAGGCCACCCTCAACTACAAGGGGGCAGACGTGGCCTGGGGCCGCGAGACTGGGCAGAGCCTACCCGTCTTGGCTGCTGCGCTGCTGCTGCCACGCTTCGCCGCCGCCACAACGCGCCCGAGCCCGAAACAGAAACTCTTCAACTCTCTGTCGCTGCCACACCTCTCCAACTCCCCCGATCCGCTCCGCGCCCGGCGCTTTCAATCTCGTTCCGCCGCTCTCGTCATGACCGTCCCAGGGAGATCGCCGCCAGAGAGCCAGAGCGCGCGCGATCCCGCAAGCGCGCGCAATGCAGAGCCCAGAGAGAGACAAAAAAAAACCTCAGCGTACGCACACACTAGAGCCTGCGCCTCCTCCTTATATCTCGAGCTCCGCCTTGGCTGCTGCGCTGCTGCTGCCACGCTTCGCCGCCGCCCCTTCTTCCAGCAAGCGCAGGAAACTTCCAGAAGAACGGCGTTTTTTCTCCTGGATCGGGGCCTTTCTTTTGCCTTTTCCAGAGCTTTTTGTTCCTCTCGCAGGGTTATTCGTTGGGAGGAGGGGGTGAGGCCGTCGTCCATTCTCCCTCGATGAATGCCAGGCTTCTGGCAACCATGTGCTGAGATGGAAATGCGATGGCGGTTGTGGTTGAGGCGGTTGTGATGGTGGTGCAATTGGGCGGTTTTGGTTAAAGTGGTTGTTGTGAAAGCGGTTGTGGAGAAGGTGGATGTTGTGAAGGCGGTTCTGGAGAAGGTGGCTGTGGTTGTCGAGATGTGGTTGGTGGTGGTTGTGGTGGTAGTAATGGCAGTTGGTCCAAAATAAAGATAGTAAAAGAAAAACGGCTATCTTGAAGGGTCGCAGCCCGAATGAATGACATTTATTCCCTCTAAACAACGGGTTTGGCCTAACTACACATATACTTACAGAGATATCTCACCTACGGGACCTGAATGGTGGTTTGCGAATTTCGTCAACCACAACAATATTAAGGGAAGTTGGAGACTAGACAAATGTACAGGATGACCTGGAAGTCGCTTTACCCCTCCCGAGTAAAGCATTAGTTCTTAAACTATTGTAATACACAGGTTTTATTGTGCAGTTCTTACAATAATTAATCAGTCATTGTATCTGTATGTGCTCCATCATTCTCCTTGCACCACTCAATTAGTCACCAAGTCCTCTTGGCCATCTTGTGTAGCATTTGTGTAGTCACTCCTGTGTGTGCCCTTTCATACACCCAGACACAAGCCCTTTCATGCATGACAACATGTCTGGGTGATAACACCATAACAATGCCATCTAACTTCCGACGGACTCCAACGTCAGTGAGTCAGCGTTGCCATATACCGCAGCAGAGGACAAGAGGGATGTGCGATAAATTTAGCATGGGTAAAGCAACTTCAGGCCACCCTGTACCATTCAGAACAGAGGTGGGTGAATACAGTGAGGGAAATGGGAAAGCCAAGACATCAGCATACAGGGACAAGTTTGGAACGAGTTAGACAAACATACCCAAACCCTATTCAACTGTATGCAACAAAACAGCCAAATAGAGAGCCGAATATATCAATACTATGCATCAGAATGATATTTGCCTTCTCAAAATCATCTTAATGAGAGTATTATATAAATGAGCCAGCTTATTGTAATGTCAATTGTATTGTAATGTAATGTCAAATCATCAATTTTCATCCGATTGCCTCGAAATTTTAATGAGGTTTGCATATTGGGTCACCGAAGCCTATTATATTTAAGGTCAAAAGGTCATGGTCACATAAAATCATCAATTTGCATCTAATGGAATTGAAATTTGTACAGAAGTTGCAAATTGGGTCATGGTGAGCATGCACGTTCGAAGGATATTCATTTTGTATTTGTGCCATCTTATAACTTTTGGTGATGTAGTGTGGATAAATGAGAGAGGCTGCAGATTAAAACAACAAAAATGGATCTAGGACTGACAGGTTTTGATTACCAAAAAAAAAATTGAAGATAACATTAGGTGCAGAGATGACACTACTGCTTTGAAAAGCACCAATTACTCCCAAATTATTGTGGAGTCAGCCAGGGAAGGTCTTTAACGATGTCATTCACGAACCTCCACCAGTGACCCACAATTCTCTCAATACTGACCAGATGTGACTGGCCAGCCTCAAACTCTGAAAACCTGGTCAGAACATTCCGTTTAAGGGCATTGAAGAAGAGCGAGATGGCCATTTATTTTATTCCTGCATTTTCACAACCAGGTCACCTGGAATTGTGGTGCCTTGCCTGTCACATCAGATATCATTCATATCCGAAAATTACGCCTAAACTTGAAATTGCCAATTCCCACCATTGGCAAATCAAATCAACAATATAATTGACCAGCCCATTTCCACCAAATGTAACAAACATCAATAAGTTTAAAAAAAAAATTAAAAAAAACCAAGTTCAACCCATGTTTTACAGCAAGCTAAGTAATCTATACTAATAAGTGTGTGTGTATGTATGTGTGTATGTGTGTATGTGTGTATGTGTGTATGTGTGTATGTGTGTATGTGTGTGTGTGTGTGTGTGTGTGTGTATGTGTGTGTGTATGTGTGTATGTGTGTGTGTGTGTGTGTGTGTGTATGTGTGTATGTGTGTATGTGTGTATGTGTGTATGTGTGTATGTGTGTATGTGTGTATGTGTGTATGTGTGTATGTGTGTATGTGTGTATGTGTGTATGTGTGTATGTGTGTATGTGTGTATGTGTGTATGTGTGTGTGTGTGTGTGTGTGTGTGTGTGTGTGTGTGTGTGTGTGTGTGTGTGTGTGTGTGTGTGTGTGTGTGTGTGTGTGTGTGTGTGTGTGTGTGTGTGTGTGTGTGTGTGTGTGTGTCTTCCATAACTCCAAAACCATGACACCAAGCACCCTGAAACTTTGCATGCATCCGAAGAAAACTCAAAGGAAGTGCATCATCCTCCATGGTGCAAAGTCCTTCCTCGCTCGGCCCACCTGAGCTTCTGACCACATACAAAGCTTTCATCCGCAGCCTGATGGAGTACTGCTCTCCCCTCTGGGCTGGTGCTCCTACCTCTCACCTTTATCGGCTTCACGCCATGGAAACAAAGGTATTTAGGATCATTGGTATCTTCCACGATGAGGCTGAGTCTTTGGGCCTCTCACTGTCTCACCGCAGGCAGGTCGGTGGTCTTTCTGTCTTCTACAGTCTCCTCTCCGGTCTCGCCCTCTCTGCCCTGTCTGCGATATGTCCCCCCCCCACCCCCCCATATTTCCGCAGGGCGCTCAAGATCCACCAGCAACCCCCTTCTGGTAAAACTACCAAAATCATGAATCCCTGCTCATCTTCACTCTTTCATTCCTCTTTTTTTACCCACCTTTGGAACAAACTCCCACACTCTCTTCAATCCCATTCTTCCCTCCAGGTCTTCAAAACAGCTGTTCACCACCACGTCTTATCTTCTCCCATCCCAAACCTCAATCTTTTCTACCCCCGTTAATCCACCCCAAACCCACCTCTTTCAAATTCCCCGCTTTCCTTCCTGAAAGTCCCTGTATGTCCATCTTGTATAGCCCATGTTCCCCATCGCATCCCTCTCCCTTCCACAGATCTCTTAATGTCTCTGTTCCCCACTGTTTTGTCCTTCCCTCTCCCGTCCCTCTTGTCTCATGTGCCCCTTGCTGTGTGTTGTGTGTTCGCTCTCATACGAGGCTCGACAAGTTATACAAAAAAAAGGAAAAAAAAGTTGTTACCATTGCACTTGGAGTGTTTTAAAATAAAGAAAAATTACCCCCGTGTGGGGGTGACAGTCATCTCTATAATGTTTTTTACTATCATAATTGATGAACCGTTGCCAGATATCGCCGAAAATGACAGACTCGATAGGTTTTGAAAATGGCGACTTTCACAACTTTTGTGACCTCGTGACCTTGACCTCGAATCCAGGAAAAAATATGTCGTTGGGTATCATTCACCAACCTCTACCCACATACCAAATTCCATCAAGATCGGAAGTAAAAAAAGTTTTCTTTGTACCGGGAGGTGTTTTTGACCATCTTCCAGGTTACGTGGCAGCCAAACGGGACAGAAATTCAAAAATCTGTCCAGTTCGATACAAGATAATATTTTTTACTATCATAATCAATAAACAGTTGCCGAATATCTTGTAGAATGGCAGACGAGATAGGTTTTGAAAATGGCCATTTTTATAACTTACGTGACCTCGTGACGTTGACCCTGACCTTGAACCCAGACAAAAGTTATATTGTTGTGCAACATTCATCGACCTCTACCCACATACTAAGTTTCATCAAGATCGGAAAGAAAAATTGTTGACGGACGTACGGACAGACGGACGGACATTTGTTCCGGCTTTATTAGGTCATCTCGGTAGAGATGACCTAAAAAGTGATTTAAACCTCTGTGTTGGTTAAACTGCTTGGAGCTTTATTATTCCAGAATTGGGACTCTTAGGCTGTTCCAGGATAGGTGTGTCAAAAGAACAAGGCAATTACATTTTGGTTAAGGTCTGGATCTAAATCCGGCCTATTGGTGAGATACAAAACGTAAACTGTTCAGCTTGGTGGAGGTATACAGTCTACCGAGTGCCGTTCTAGTTTTTCCTATTTTCAAACTCTATTTCACTGCAATAAATTTAAATCGTGGGAGTAATGCTCCCAGAACATGTAAAAACCATGTCTGAAATGTTGACCACGCAGCAATGTTCTGCACATTCTTGGACCTACAGAAGGTATGATGAATATGCAAACAGCATTCAATTGACAAGTGTATATTATAAGCAAGCAAGCATACATACATACATGCATACATACATACATACATACATACATACATACCCTGTATGTGCCCGAGCAATGGTGAGCATGCGCGGGTATGAGTAGTTGACGAGTCTAAAATGGAGCAACTGCCTCTGCATGTGAAAAAACTGCTTGCACAGAAACAGAAATATAAGGAAAAGGAAGTTTAAAAATCAATAAACCCACATCTATAACAGTGCAGCCGTTATTTATTAGAAACAGCATTTGGTGAGATGGTATTGAGTCAAATAATAGGTCTAATTGGGACTCTTCACAAAGCCGATTGTTGCTCAAGACATTAGTTACCACTTCGACAACTATAATGACACTCGGTACAGCGCATACTTCCGCCAGGCTGAACAGTTTATGTATTGTACCCCAATGAAAGACCGGATCTGAATCAGGACCTCCAAAATCTCATCGGTTTGTTCTTGTCACATACCCAACTCATCCACCAAGTTTTGTCCGAATCCATCACAATTCTTTGAATTATCATGCTTTACTGTATTTCGTTTTTGGCCCTATCCCTCAATGGTGAAGAATCACTTTGTGAATGATAAAAATTCTTGTATCTGGATTCGGATCTTCACCAAAATTGAAATGATTCTTCCTCGTCACACACCCAACCAGTCCACCAACTTTCGTCCAAATCAGTCCACAACGTTTTGAAATATCCTGTTCACACACAAACAAACAGACAGACAGACAGACAAACAGAAAAACAGACAGACAGGGATGAAAACATAACCTCCGCCCACCTTTGGTGGCAGAGGTAATAAATTGTCGTTGGATCATTTCTCCTGCAGTTGAAGAAGCTACGAAGTGTGGACCTTCGTGGAATGCATAGGGCAATAAAAGGGCTTGAGAAAGTGAGTTGTCAGAACTGGAAAGTCAATAAAACTAGTGAATACAGGTTGCAAGATAAACAAAATTTGATGGCATAATAATTGGAGCATCTGGTCTGAATCTGGGAGGTTGGTGCTTTGAAACTGTAAAAATGAACATGTAAAAATGGTACATTCTGCTTCCTTGCTTGACACTCGTCATTTAAAAAAAGGACAGAGCACGGACAAACAACCATAGGTTGGCAACCAATGCATGGCCTTGATGGGTGTAATGGCCTCCTCCTGCATTGAAATTCCTTGTAAGGGAACTCATGTTAATAAAATAAGAGAAGAGGGGCTAAAACCCAGGAAGTAATAGAGCACAGATGGCAGCAGAATCAGTACAGACCTTCTCAAGGGCAAAATTCACACTGAATCTGAAGATGCTGAAAGCCTCAATGTTGCCAGACAAAAAGGCTTCTCCACCGAACCAACAACCAAAAACGTCGTATGGTTTTATATCGGCTGCAGTCAACAGGGAAAACCCATCTGTGGGTGCAATATGATCGAGTATATTAAGATAATTAAAACAAGTAAAAAAAGACTTAAATGTCATTGCCCCCGTTGCTTCAGTAATTTTGCTGTACAGATTTAAAGGGTTCGCCCATACTTATGTACAACGACAATGGCCGCCAGTCGACCGGTCGGCCATCTTTGATAAGATCACAAAATAAAGTGAGGTGCGCGTGTATACCATTTATGGACTGTGCTTGTGCCAAGTTTCAATACAATCGGACCATGCATGTCTGAGAAATTGTTGGGGACACATTTAAGTAACAAAATGGCCACCAGTGGCCACCTTGCATCTGATCTCGAAAAAAAATGATGTGCATATGTAAGCCATAATTAATTATCTGGGTGTCAAGTTTGAGCAACATTGACAAATGCATGCCTGAGAAATGGTTGAGCACGTGTTCAACATCAGGTTTTTTCCAACTAAAATGGATGCCAGTCTACCAGTCGGCCATCTTTGATCGATCGCAAAATAAAGTTAGGTGCAAGTGTACACCATCGTATACTGTGCTTGTGCCACGTTTGAACAAAATCAAACCATGCATGTCTGAGAAATGGCTGGGGACACATTTAAATAACAAAATGGCCCCCAGACAACTACCTTGGATCTGATCTCAAAAAAAATTAACGTGCTTATATAAGTGATCATTCATTATCTGTGTGTCAAGTTTGAACAACATCGGTAAATGCATGCTCGAGAAATGGCTGAGGACGTGTTCAACCAAAATGGCCATCAGCCGGCCATCTTGGATATGATCTCAAAAAAAATGACATATATGTATATACAGTACATATATATATATATATATATATATATATATATATATATATGTATTGACTGTTTTTACAGCCATTTTTCCCTGCTGTGCAGGGGTTGGGCTTTTTCTAGAGGCAATGTTTTATGGCCGGATGCGCTTCCTGACGCCAACCTTGGTCGCCTCTTACGACACACAGGGATATGGTACACCTATTCTAACTGGGGCATACACCGGGACCAGTACACTGGTACTCATTTCGCCGACCTCGGAAGGATGACAGGCTGAGTCAACCCCCTGGTGTTAATTCAGCAGCCAATGGGCCTTGAACTCAGGACCCTGGGATCCCAAGCCAACACCCTCACCACTAAGCCAACACCAGGCATATATATATATATATATATATATATATATATATATATATATATATATATATATATATATATATATATATATATATATATGTAAAAGCCATCATTATATATGTGCCAAGTTTGAACATTGGTAAATGCATGTCTGAGAAACAGTTGAGGACGTGTTCAACATCGGGTGTTTTTTTCACAACTAAATCTTTTCACAACTAAACTAAAACTAAATCTAAATCTGTTTTTTTTCACATCTTGGATCTGATGTGGAAACAAAATGACGTGCAAATGTAAGCCGTCATTCCTTATCGGCATGCCAAGTTTTAACAATATCGGCAAATGCATGTCCGAAAAATGGTTGAGGACGTATTCAACATGGGGTTTTTACAACTAAAATGGCTGCCAATCGGCCATCTTGGATCTGATCTCGAAAAATTATGTAAGCCATCATTCATTATCTGCGTGCCAATTTTGAACAAGATCGGTAAATGCATGTCTGAGAAATGGTTGAGGACGTGTTTGACGCAGGACATTTTTTTTTTTTTTACAACTAAAATGGCCACCAATCGGCCATTTTGGATCTGATGTCGAAAACAAAGGACGTGTATATGTATTCCATCATGTGTTGTCTTTGTGCCAAGTACAAATAAATCGGTTCATACATGTCCGAAATATGGTTGCGGACGCACGCACTCACACACACCAAAATTGAGACCAAATCCATGTCATTCCATCAGACCAAGTCCAACGGGGGCTAATAATGAGTCGTGTTAACAAAAAAAACGATATCCCACAAAAATTGGCAAAGACAATGCAAATTCATTTGTAAAGACAGATTCAAGATAAAGGAAGAATGATATGATACAAGGCAAAAAGAAAACTGCAGGCACGAGAGTAACGTCTTGCACCTTGTTTATAGAATTTATGAAAATCAACAATATCTCTGATGTGTTCTTAAATACAGCGTTAGCGTTGACACAATGATGACATTTATTAGTTCCAGCAGAGTACACACCCTATGGGTAGACTTTGTGCATTACTTGCTGAAAAATTTAGTCTGTATTTTGTAAGACTATAGATGTTTGTGTGGCGTGCATATAAAAGGTTCAAGATTGTCTAAAGGGTCAAAATGACTAAATTATACGTTCCAATAGTAATTAGGATCTAAAGGGTCTAATCTCTAAAGGATATAAATTTATAAAGGGTTCAAAGGGATCTAAAGTGTCTAAAAAGATCTAAGTGGTCCAACGCTCTAAACTGTCAAGGATTCAAGCATTCCAAACATGTCTAAAGGGTCAAAAGGGTGTAAGGAGTCCAAAGGGTGTTTCGGTTTCAGGGGTCTCAAGGGTGTCAAGGGACTTAAGGGGTCTAATGTTTGAAAGGGTGTGTGAGGTCTAAAGTGTATAAAAGATCTAAAGGTGTCAAAGGAGTCACAAGAGTCTTAAAGTTTTAAACAGTGTCATGGGGGCTATATGTTCTTAGGGTTCTAAAGGGTCTAATGGCTCCAACTGTGTCTATAGGGTATTAGGAGTCTTAGGGTTTGAAAGGGTCTTAGGGTCTTATTGGTCTAAGGGTTCTAAAGAGTATAACGGGGTCTATAGAGTCTTCAGGGTCTGTGGAATCTAATAGGGTCTTAAGTGTCTTCGAACCTTTAGGGAATTTGGGGTGTTTTATAATTTTTTTTGTATACATTGTCGAGGATTATGTATTAAAACTCATGAAGATTGTGTATCGGAAAAAAATTCCTTTGAGCTCTTCAATCATCCTGGACAGGCCAGCGTACGAGAGAGAACACAGAGACAAGAATCAATCGTTCAACAGCCCTCGTGGACGAGGTGAACATGCGTGAGTTGAGCCAGCAGGACAGACACACTGGGCGGAAACAACTCAATGTGGGAATCATTGTTGGACATTGCATTCATTGTATGTAATGGTGAACTTCCTCATTTGACTTTGTATCTGTTTATTTGAAATACATGTTTCAAAAATGTTACGCTGTTGATGTGATCACTGCAATACCACTCAGAAGTCACAGACCCCAACTGACAAAGATCCAATTGATTAGTATCCGACTGGTATGATGGTTCATACTCGTAAAGTGCAAATAAAATAATACCTTGGATTGCAGTTGTTAGGGGACGAGCTGGGTTCGGCACCACAAACAACATACATACACCAAAGGGAAGGAAACCCCAAGGTGCATATACCACCGACAGAAAGGAACAATTGAGATGCATGCAAAAGGGACAGTAGAGACACTGGGGGAAACACCAACAGCAGAGTAGAAGGCCATGATAGAGGGAGACTTGGACAAACAAAGCATGTGGTGAGGAATAGGAGGCTGAAGAGGATGCATTGGGTGGACAAGATGGATACAGAAGAAAACTCCAAGGAGGGAAAAACTGGAAATTTAGATGGAGGATGGATTGTGGTGGGGTTGGGGGGAGAGGGGGGGAGGTTAACGTGGGTAGAAAAGATCGTGGTTTTGGATTGGGGATGATCTGATATGGTGGTGAACAGCTGTCTTGAAGGCCTGGAGGGAAGAATGGGATCGAAGAGAATGTGGAAGTTGGTTCCAAAAGCAGGGAAAAACAGAAATGAATAAGTGGAGGTGAGCAGTGATCCTGGATTTTGGTAGTTTCACCACAAGGGGGTTGATGGTGGATCATGTATACCCAGCAGAAACCTGGAGTGCGTGGAAGGGGGGGGTGCAAAGTACGGAAAGAGCAGAGGCTTCAACACCAGAAAGGAGGTGGTAAAAGATAGAGAAGTCACCATCCTGTTTGCGATGTCTAAGTGACAGGCCCATAAAGTTAGCTTAATCAAGGGGGATTCCAATAATCTTGAAGGCCTTCGGCCTTGGTTTCCACAGCGTCAAGCGGAGCAATATGTGAGGCAGGGGAGGCAGCCCGGAGGGGAGAGCAATACTCCTTCAAGTTGCAGATGAAGGCCTTGTTGGTGGATAGGAGTTTAGGTATGCCAGGGAAGTATTTTGTATGACGGAGGATGCCCTGTTGGTGGTTGGCTTTGGAGGCCAACTTTGAAATGTGGTTTGCCCAAGAAAGATCATGACTGATAGTGATACCGAGGAGTTTGAATGACTGAATTTCCTCAAGAGAATTGTTAAGAAAGTAGCTGGGAGGGGTTTCCCAGACAATCCTTTTGGAGAGAGAGAAAGAGAGAGACTAGACGAGACGAGAGAGTGACAGTGACAGTGACAGTATGAGATTTGTCAGGATTAAAAAACATATTCCAAGTGTTTGACCAGTTTGTGATTTTGTCAAGATCTGAAGAGAGGGATGCCAGCAAAGCAGGATGCCAGACTGCATCAAAATCATCAGATATGTCCAGAGAGATGGCTCTGATCTCATGTCTGGCATTGAGGGCCTCCATCCATTGTTGAATGAGTAGAATCAGCATGTCCAAGGTTGAGTGACCTGGTCTGAAACCAAATTAATGATCTGAGATTAGGATGTTTGAGAAAAGGACTGATTTCATATCAACTGAGATGATGGATTCCTTGACCTTTTGATGATTGGGAAGCAAGCCAATAGGTCTGTCGTTAAGGAGATCAATTATTGTACCTTTTTATGTAATGCAGTGATGTTGGCTGATTTCCAAGCAGATGGAAGATGACCTCGGGAAGATGATGTGGTGAAAAGGAGAGAGAGAGAGAGAGAGAGAGAGAGAGAGAGAGAGAGAGAGAGAGAGAGAGAGAGAGAGAGAGAGAGAGAGAGAGAGAGAGAGAGAGAGAGAGAGAGAGAGAGAGAGAGAGAGAGAGAGAGAGAGAGAGAGAGAGAGAGAGAGAGAGAGAGAGAGAGAGAGAGAGAGAGAGAGAGAGAGAGAGAGAGAGAGAGAGAGAGAGAGAGAGAGAGAGAGAGAGAGAGAGAGAGAGAGAGAGAGAGAGAGAGAGAGAGAGAGAGAGAGAGAGAGAGAGAGAGAGAGAGAGAGAGAGAGAGAGAGAGAGAGAGAGAGAGAGAGAGAGAGAGAGAGAGAGAGAGAGAGAGAGAGAGAGAGAGAGAGAGAGAGAGAGAGAGAGAGAGAGAGAGAGAGAGAGAGAGAGAGAGAGAGAGAGAGAGAGAGAGAGAGAGAGAGAGAGAGAGAGAGAGAGAGAGAGAGAGAGAGAGAGAGAGAGAGAGAGAATGTGCAAGAGCAGCAAAGTTGATATTTCGGATATGTGAGCTGATGCCGTCCGGTACAATAACAGAGTCAGTGTCAAGGGTTGAGAGAATCTTCTCCACTTTCTCAGGCGCAAAAGACACAGAGGCGAGGAGCAGTTGGGTGCAACAGGGAGGGATGGGTACTGAGAATGAGGGGTTGGGGACACAATATTTGGAAGCAAACACAGAATTGAGGCATTCCGCCTTCTCATGAGTGGAGTCGGCTGTGGTGCCATTTGGAGAGATGGAAGAGATGGAAGGGGAGCATACATCAGAAAGACTTAACAATATGCAACCAGGTTTTAGAGGAAACAAGTTTAAAAGTTCAATCTTGAGGTTGGACAGATGTTTTATAGATATCCTGAGAGTGGACACACACTTGTTGCACATTTGTGGAATGATCTGAGATGGCCTTCTGTCGGGTTTGCTTTCCAGGAAGAGAAGGAAAGTTGTTTCAAAGCAACTGCCTCATCAAGGGATTCAGTCTAAAGACATAAATGAGTCTAAGGGGTCGAAAGTATGTAAAATGTCTCATGTCAATAGGGTCTTAAAGGGTTTTCGAAGGTCTAAGGAGTCTCATCAGTCCTTTTGACTACCTTAAAAACCCATGCTGACTACCGTTAATTAGTTTGTATTTATTTAAATGGTTCCTCATCCAGTCCTTCATTAATGTCTCCAACACCTTCCCCACAATTGAAGTCAAACTAACAGGTCTATAGTTTCCCAATTCTTCTCTGGATCCTTTCTTAAATAATGGTGTTACATTTGCTACTCTCCAATCCTCCGGTACCTGTCCTGACTCCAGTGAGCGATTGAAAATATCCATTAATATCTCGCTTACTTGCTCAGCCACCTCCATCAATACTCTTGGGTGGGTATTATCTGGGCCTTATTACAGCGCGTGCGCTGTATACAATTGCACCGAGTTTGAAATGTCCCCGGTGTCCCCCCACCCCGCCCACGTGCCTCAAGTGAGCCAATGACGGCCGTACGGTAGATGGCAGTGCGTAACCGAGACGGAAATGGCGACAATTGACGGAAATACCCAAGTATTTCAATGGAAATTTGTGAAACTAAAGTGTTATTTTTGTGAAAACCATTGAATTTATTGCTTGACGGAAAAAAACCAAGAAACGCTCCCCTCTCATGTACGAACGAACGAAAGACGTCATTTCCACCCACCATGGCATTTCACGCTGAACGCTGAAAGCTAAGTTCTTCTTATTTTACATCATTCTTTTGCAGCCCCCTGCCACGCTGTATCAAACGATTTCATTCCTTCTGTTATATATACAGGTGCTTATCACAATAATAACAAGATTTTTACATTTCAAATATTAAGTATGCTTTTTAATTGTTTTTCAACTGAAAAACATAAATTGAAAAAGCATAAATTGCATATTTTAACATGAGTGTACTCATTTGCTTCACCACACACGCTGTATTGAAGTATTTCACTTGTTCACTCTTATATTTCCGAGCTGTTCCTTTCCTTCCTGCACTCCAACCTGGATCTTCTGTGAAAGCCCTTCCTCACCACCTTGATAGATACTCTCATCTATTGGCAATGTTCCTGACTGTTCTTGTGTAAAAGTTGAAGAAAAATACCTGTTTAATAAGCCTGCCATCTCACTTTCATCACTAACCACTCTGTGGGTGCTATTCCTCAATGGGCCCACACTAGTCCTAACCTGTTCTTTTCCCCTGATATACTTAAAGAAAGCCTTGCTATTATGTTTAATATTCTTAGCCAGGTCCTTCTCATACTCTGTTTTGGCTTATTTTGGCCGAGTCTCTTTCTTAACCTGCCTCTGTTTACTTCGATAGTGATATAAATCTAACTCCAGTACTGTTATTTTAAACATAATAAATACCTTCTACTTCTCCTTAATAGCATTCCTTATCTCACTGCTCAACCACCCTGGTCTTTTGAAATCTACTTCTAGTTTTACACTTGATTGGAATGTACTGACTCTGTACTCTACACATTTGGACCTTGAAGTTTTCCATTTTTCTGATGCTGATTGTCCTGTTGTTAGCTTCTCCCAATCTACATCACCCAACTCTCTCCTCATGCCTTCAAGGTTTGCCTTCCTGAAATCTAATAGCTTTACCCCACTATCCTGAACTCTAACCTTTCACAAAGTCTTTGCACACACAATGTTCTGGTCACTTGCTCCAAAATGCTCCCCTACCTCCACCTCCTCCACCATAATGGGATCGTTACTTGAAAAGAGATCTAACACTGCACTCCCCCGAGTGGGCTTATCTACAAACTGGGTTAAAAAGCAATCCTGGACTAAAACTAAGGCATCCTCATCTTCTCTGCCCTTTCCCTGTTCCTGGACCCAATCCATCCCTGGCAAGTTAAAATCCCCCATAATCAATACTCTTCCCTTACCACATGCTCTTTTGAATTCTTCATGTACTCCTCCTTCCTCCTCCTCTTCCTTCACACTTGGAGCCCCATAAAAGCATCCTTCCAGTATCTTACTGTTTTCACAATCTCGACCCAAACAGAATCCTCAACATTTATTCCTTCCTTAATGTTACCCCTTTCTCTTGATGCAATGCTGTCCTTTACCCAGATTGCTACTCCTCCTCCTCCTCCTATTCTCTCCTTCCCATTACTCCGATACACCTTGTAACCTTCGAATCCTGTCCTCCAGTTACTCTCCTACTTAAACCACATCTCACTCACTGCAACTATATAGTACTCATCGCTATCAAACTTGGGCTTCAAGCTCTTCCATCTTATTATTTAAACTCCTGGCATTGGTGAAGAATATATTTAACTTTTCCCTTCCTGAAATTCTATTTTCCTGCCTCGCCTTACAAATTACAATTATTTCATCCATTCCTTCCTTTATACTTCTCTACCCTCCACTGACCTAAAAAAAAGTCTGGATTCCTTCCTCAATTCCCACTGCAAACCTTGCTGCCCCCTTTCTATTTAACATACGACCATCATTCCGGAAACACTCCATTTGTCTCCGAAATGATTCCCACTGCTTCTTAAATGCAAAACCTTCCTCCCTTCACCATTCTTCCAGCCATTGGTTGACATCTATTGCTCTGCTCATAATTTCGATATTGTTTCCTAATCTTGGGGAATCCCAGAAAACATGACCTCACAACCCTTTGCTTTCAGCCACTTACCCAATATCCTGTATCTATTTTTCAAAACCTCTGAGTAAACTTTCCCTAACTAATTCGCACCGAGGTGTACCACAACCAACTTCTTCCTGTCATGACCCGATACAATATCATTTACCCTTCCTTCAATGTCCCTAACTCCTGCTCCTTCAACACTGCACAGAATTCAATGTCTACAATCCTTCCTTCCAATCTCCATTGTTGCACCTCCACCATGGCCTGCACCCACTGCACCTCCACCACTGCCTGCACATGCTGCTCCATCACCACTGCCTGCACCCGCTGCACCTCCACCACTCTCTGCACCTGCTGCATCTCCACCACTGCATGCACCCGCTGCACATGCACCACTGCCTACACCATCACCACAGCCTCCCCCCACTGCACCATCACCCCTGCCCCCGCTGCACCGTCACCACTGCCTGCCCCCGCTGCACCGTCACCACTGCCTGCCCCCGCTGCACCGTCACCACTGCCTTTCCCCCGCTGCACCGTCACCACTGCCTTCCCCCGCTGCACCGTCACCACTGCCTGCCCCCGCTGCACCGTCACAACCGCCTGCCCCCGCTGCACCGTCACAACCGCCTGCCCCCGCTGCATCGTCACCACCGCCTGCCCCCGCTGCACCGTCACCACCGCATT
Source organism: Eptatretus burgeri (assembly GCF_056783735.1). Classification (NCBI taxonomy): domain Eukaryota; kingdom Metazoa; phylum Chordata; class Myxini; order Myxiniformes; family Myxinidae; genus Eptatretus; species Eptatretus burgeri. The sequence goes on along the minus strand of NC_140974.1, from coordinate 37,855,326 downwards.
CCCCCGCTGCACCGTCACCACCGCATTCCCCCGCTGCACCGTCACCACCGCATGCCTCGCTGCACCGTCACCACCGCATGCCCCCGCTGCACCGTCACCACAGCATGCCCCCGCTGCACCGTCACAACCGCCTTCCCTCGCTGCACCGTCACAACCGCCTTCCCTCGCTGCACCGTCACAACCGCCTTCCCTCGCTGCACCGTCACAACCGCCTTCCCTCGCTGCACTGTCACAACCGCCTTCCCTCGCTGCACTGTCACAACCGCCTTCCCTCGCTGCACTGTCACAACCGCCTTCCCTCGCTGCACTGTCACAACCGCCTTCCCTCGCTGCACTATCACAACCGCCTTCCCTCGCTGCACTATCACAACCGCCTTCCCTCGCTGCACTATCACAACCGCCTTCCCTCGCTGCACTATCACAACCGCCTTCCCTCGCTGCACTATCACAACCGCCTTCCCTCGCTGCACTATCACAACCGCCTTCCCTCGCTGCACTGTCACCACCACCACCACCTGCCCCCGTTGCCCGGTCACCACTCCAAAATATCCTCAGTAACCTCACTCCACAACCGTAACCAACTATTATCTACAAATTTCTCACATTCTGCTACTTGCTGCAAATGATCTATGTAATAACAATATCATACAAATATCTAGTTATATACCTTAAACCGAGAAATAACTATCCTCAAGTGGGCTATTTCCTCACACTTCCTGCAACAATAGTACGTAATTAATAGACGCAGTCACGATGAAACTAATATTCAAACAGTACACGTAATTAAAAGACATATATTCACGTGGGTTATGATTGGACATACACTTTATCCATTATATACAGATTTTTTTTAGATGACTCAAACAAACAAGAGTAGGCCAAATGCACGGGCATCAAATAAATTATGCCATAATAATCACATGACAAAAGAGGCCATTTAAACAGGCTCTATGGGGAAAATAAAAGGATTGTACCCAAGCTGAAGATGAGGATGCTGCCTGAGGACATCTCAAAGGGTGAGTTTTTGACACCAGACACCAAGAGACGAAGTCCATCATGGCTGAACTGTGAGAACTGCGAGTATAGCCAGCTACGATTGTGCAAGTCTTCGTTGTGCAAGAGTTCGTAGGAATGTCCATCCCAAACCTAGGGAAAGATTTAATACATGACCTCATAAGCATACAGAAAACAGTAGCCATCAACATACCGTCATGTGCATGGAGTTCGAAGCCTCACTCCAACAGCGAGTGTTGTGTAAGCGGCTTCGAAACACTACCCCCATCCCAAATGCCACCGGATGCCACTGGCTCATGGGAGGTTGTCTCACACCTTTGGCTCCTTGTATCCTAATTATCCCATTGGTTGGAAAGGAAGGATCTCCATGCAAAGGATTTATAATACAGAATAGTTTTAAAGAGGTGAATAGGTAAAATAAATAATGAGACGGAGTGGTGTGGGTGGAGGTTCAGTCATTGTATCAGGGGTTCAAAAATTTTGACCTTTGTATCTGAGATCGCACCAAAGAAAAAATTGAAACTTGGCACACGGCAAGTACTCCTCATGGAGAATAAGCGATTTTTTAATGACATCATAGGCGTCTTAGTTATGACATCATAATTGCATATGTAGAACGCTACATCTGATCAGTATGAACATTTTTGAGGGTCATCTCGGGATAAAATGGTCCACAGAAAAAATTTTTTGATGAAGTCATCGGTCATGTGAGTCAGCAGCCATATTGTTTAAAAATAAAAATAAAAACCTTCAAAATCTTCTCTGAAGTGCTGCCAAGCCATGTGACCTATCAAAATGTATGACCACCTATCCATGAGGAACAAGAGGTTCACACATATGATGTCATAGGTCACATGGCTTGACAGCCATATTGGATTTACCAGAAAACCTATGAAAAATCTTCTTCTCCAGAACGGCTAGACAGATCAAGGGGAAACTTCACACAAATGTTCCCCAAGTCATGGGTGTGCAAGTTTTTTCAGGAATAATTGAGAGGTCACATCGCTTGGCAGCCATATTGGATTGAAGAAAAATATCAATACTGTTTTCTCTGGAACCACTTAATCAATCCACGTGAAACTTCACAATTATGATCTACAATTGATAGGGAATACATGTGTTAAATTTCAGCTTGATCGGACACATGATCTGGCAGCCAGAATTATTTAATTTTCTGATATGGGTTCCTTTTTTTTTTGAATGAGGCTCACTTGCCTGTGCCTGGATAGGTTTGAGGGAAGAGACATAGCAGCTGAAATGTGAATCCTATCCAGGTTCCTCATGATGACTTCATCTTTGCTTTTTGCTTGTTGGGGTTCCTTCTGATGACTCCAATACAGGACTGTACCTATTTGGTCTTCCATTTTATTTTCAGTTGAATTTATTTTAATCCCATTCTGAATTCAATTGAATAATGATTGTAAAACGTCATGGATCAGGGTCAGGTGTCCAATCAAAGTGGGGTTGCATCAAAGCGGGACGTCTGGGTACCCGGTCATCACTGCCAGCAGTTATAAAGAAAGTGGCAGTTCTAATTATGTCTCTTATTAATTACATAACACACCAGTACACAAACACCACACAAAATACACCACAAAAAACAACACAGACATCACACAAAAGTCCTGATGAGGGTCTGCAATCTCTGATTGCTCTCTTTCTTGTTATTATTAAAATCCTGTTGCTTGTAATCGTTAGAGTGAAAGAATCTCCTTTTCCTAATATTGAGCTATTTGGAATAATAAGGAGTAGTTCGTAAAGTGTGGCCTTTCTTCCTGCACTTGCCTTCAAAGTATATGAATCACCACTCAGTTACCCATGGCAATGCCCCACATGCATATACAGCACAAAGGACAAACACATATGGAGATACCAATGTACTCTTTAGACTTATTAAAATAAGTCGTCGTCAAAACAAATTTGTAAAATTGTAAAAAAAATAATTAAAAATAATAATAATTTAAAAAAGCTTGAGTTCACGGTTTCATCCAAATACAGTTTGTGATACTTGAACCTGGAACGCCAGTATTCTGAGATCTGTTCCTTCATATAGAAACGACAAATAAGTCAAACAAAAGGACAAATTGCACAATGGCAGGATAAATTCCTCATTGGATATGCAGGTACCTTGACAGAGCAATCCTTTGAGCAAGAAGCAAAAAGACTTCCATCTTGAGAAAAGGTAACATGCAGGACCTCATCTGCATGTGCAGTCAGCTTAACTGCCTCAATGCACGGAACGTCCTGGTACAAACGCCGGAATTCCAATCGCCACGAAACTGCATCTGTAAGTGCAAATATGGGAGATCAAATCTACATCATACAGAACCACTGTGATATTGGACAACCCTGATGAATAATTCCGTGAGACTTTGCATTTACAAAAAAAGGTTCAAAAGAAAATTCATAGAACAGACATGCCAATGTGGATTCAAGAAAAATAAATTAAAGTGGAAGGTAAGCAAATGATTCTGCAGTTACAAAAAGGTCATGGTAAAAGCATTGGAACATAAATGCCCCAGGTGGTCAGGATATATATATATATATATATATATATATATATATATATATATATATATATATATATATATATATATATATATATACATATATTTGATGTAGTCAGTTAAATCTTTCTTTCTTTTTCTTTTTTTTGTATACATAGTCAAGGCTCGTGGAAGAGCGAGTACTAGTACACTGAATGGATCGGATACAACAGCACAAAAGGAGGAGTTGAGAGAGGGGGGAAACACCAACGGTAGTGCCAAAGGCCAAGACAGGGGGAGGCAAACAAACAATGGGTGTGAGGAGAAATAGGGGGCAGCAGAGGATGCATGGGGGATGGATACAGAAGTGAACTCTAAGGAGGGATAACTTGAAATTTGGAAGGAGGAGGGTTTGGGGTGGAGTTAACAAGGGTAGAGAATAGCTGTCTTGCAGATTTTGAGGGAAGAATGAGATTGAAGTGGATGTGCATTATTTATTTCAAGCTTGTAGTTTTTTCAAGGTCTGAAGAGAGGGAAGAGGATGCAGCCTGCCTTTCTTAAGGAAGAGGCATGCCACGGCAGAGGATGGAGTCATCAGCAAATGGTTAAAGAAGATTTTCCAGAGTCAGAGAGATCATTATGCCTGGTGTTGACTTCATGGTTTGGATGGCGGACTTGGGATCCTTGCGTCCCGAGTTGAAATCCCGCTCGGCCGTTGAATTACTACCAGGTGGGGTTGACTCGGACTGTCATCTTTCTGAGGTCAGCAGAATGAGTACCAGCTTGCTGGGATAATTCAGCCATTCGAGTATCCTGTGTCAGAGTGGCGACCCATCTAGGATTGTGCTCAATAGCCCAGGAGACTGCTTTGGCAGCACTGAGGCTCTGTACAGAGTATGGTCCCAATAGATTGATGGAGAAAGATCATTGATGAATATCAGGAATATGACTGTGCCCAGAACAATGCCTGAGGGCACCCCATCCATGACAGGGAGAGGAGATGAAAGGATTCCGTTGAGTGCCACACGTTGGCTACGAGAGTAGAGGAAGTCAGTAAGCCATGTGTGGAGTTGGCCTTGGATGGCATAGGCATAGAGTTGGAGAGTAAGGCAGGATTCCAGACTACATCAAAAGCACGAGATGTTTACAGAGAGATGGCCCTGATCTCATGTGTGACATTGAGGGCCTCCATCCATTGTTGTGCGAGTAGAAACAGCATGTCCAAGGTGGAGTGACCTGGTCTGAAACCAAATTGGTTATCTGAGATGAGGTTGTTGGAGAAAAGGAAAGAGTTCACATCAACCGCAATGATGGATTCCATGACCTTACCGATGACTGGAAGCAAGCTGATAGGTCTATCGTAACGTGGATCCATGTTTGCACCTTTTTATGTAATGCAGTGATGTTGGCAGATGTCTCAGCAGATACAAGATGACCGAGCACAAATGACTGGCTGAAAAGGGTACAGAGAGGATGTACAAGAGCAGCAGAGCAGGTTTTTAGGACACGTGAGCTGATGCCGTGCAGTCCAGTTGCAGAGTCAGAGTCGAGGGTTGAAAAAACCTCCACCTTCTCAGCTGCAAAAGATATAGAGTCCAGGAGCAGATGGAAATGACAAGGAAAGATGGGTACCAAGAGTGAGGGGTTGGGGACACAAGATTTGGAAGCAAACACAGAATTGAGGCATTCAGCCTTCTCACGAGCAGAGTCGGCTGTGGTGCCATTTGATGAGAGGGAAGGGATAGAAGAGGAGCATACACCAGAGAGACTTAACAAGAGGCAACTAGGTTTTAGAGGACGGAGACAAGTTTGAAGGTTTATTCTTGAGGTTGGACAGATGTTGTTTTGTGGCTCTCCTGAGAGTGGAATACACATTGCAGACTTTTTGGAGTGCACCAAAATTGCCTTCCGTCAGATTAGTCCTCCAGAAAGAGAAGGCAAGTTGTTCTTTTTTTATTGTGTTTAGAACAGCTGTCGTGTGAATTCCCATATGTGTGCCAGATGCTGGGTGTGCAGTTAGCTCCTCGTCCTTTCTTTGTTATCTCCTTTTCATACATCTATCATTTCTCTGATTATTTATTTGTTTTATCCTTCATCTTCTTCTTCGAGGCTATTCTCGAGAAATTACTGGGAGAGTAAACGAAGTTGCAGTTGCTGCATAAAATGGTGCTTTTTCCCTACAAAGAAAGTAATAAAACAAAAATAAGTTTGCTAAGAAGAAACTTCAATGAAGGATGAGGCAATTAAGCCTATAAAAAGCTATGCTGGTGTAGAGAACATATGGTTGTTTGTCCATGCTCTATCCATTGTTTAAATGAAGTGTCAAGCAAGGAAGCAGCACACACCATTTTTAAAGTCTTTGGAATGACCCAGCCAGTTTGAAATAGAGACCTCCCAAACCCTAACCATCAAATAATTCTCAAGTTTTTGAACTTTGAGCTTCATTTCCCTCAGAGAAATTCAAGAGAACAAAGGTGGACATGATAATAGGTCGAGAAGATTTTTTTTAAGCGAGCCAAGGACGGAGCTTGTCACAGTACAGCTTGGGTCTTGCACAGTGCAAAAAAGGGAAAAAAATTTGGTTAGGTTAGTCTTTGGGACTGCCACTGGTAACATGTACCACAGTGCTGCCTGTCGCATGGTCAGGTTGTCAGTAACTAAATCAACTCTCATAACTGGCTTGCCAGTCCAGAGTGTGACTGTCACAACCTGCCTGGACTTTGGGAGCCAATGGCCATCCAGTAAGGAGATGGTGTCTCCTAAAAAAATAAACACGCATCTGGTCGGACTGGTTCATTTTAACTAAGGTAGCTGAGCCCTGATCTCATGTGTGACATTGAGGGCCTCCATCCATTGTTGTGCGAGTAGAAACAGCATGTCCAAGGTGAAGTGACTGAGAGGGGGAGTGGAACCCGGTGGATGAGCTACTGTGAGCCAATGACTATCACAAAACTACATCTATGAGGAAGAGGGTGGGTACGCTGTGTTGCTAAAGCCATGAAAGGCATGTACCTCATCCAGTAGACAACACTGCAGTCCAAATATGCCCCAACCACTCTTGTACCATTTTCATGGTATAGGTGGCCATTGATTTCTGTTTGTCAGTGCTTCGTCATTAAAAAAGAAAGGAAAAAAAAGGAAGCTTTTCATCCTGGCTGTTGCATAGCACTTTGAGATGCAAGCAGCATCACCTATATACCTTCAGGCATTGCAGCACTATTTGGAAGATCAAAGTGCCGCAAGAAGAGAGATTTCCAGAGCAGCTCATCCCATCCAACTCTAGCCCAGGTCCGACAACAGGTGGACACAGCACACAAGTCCTTTCGATCCAACCAGCAGAACATGGATAGGAGCAGAGAGTCAGGAAGGTCTTCCACACCACACATTCCCAAGTAATGTGCATGAACTTGTTGCCAACAAGCTGTTTGAACACCAAAAAAAAATTAGATCAGAAAGACAAAGCCAAACACCATCAGGCCCATATTCAGAAATGGTTCATTTATATGACTCATCTGTACATCTAACTATTGGTGACTAATAATTCCATGTACATTGTGATAATTAAGTCTGCACTTGAAAAGCGTTGGTCCAACCATCCCTTGAAGTTTAACCCCTACATTAGAGTAGTTTAAGACACCATGAAGAGGGGCACATAAGCTAAGCTTTAAAGTACGTCTCAAAATCGAGTAAAATCCAGTAAGCAAGGACACCACCAACCCACTCACTCCAATATCACATTCCTTTCTTACCCCAACTACAACTACTTTTGACCCCTCTCATATCTTATTTTATAACTGGATTCAATGTTTATCAAAATATTTTGCTATTAATGTAAAATATTAAGATGTAGTCAGATTGCAAGGTTTTTAATTGTTCCAGTATTAAGAAATATCATTACTCACAATAATCTGGTTGTCGTTCGGAAGGTCAATATGCTCGAATCTAGATTGAAGGAATCACCAACTGGTGTAACTTCCCAGAAGGGAAGGCTCTAATCCGAAGTTTTAAGCACCGTGTGGTCTTCAACAAAGACAACACAGGAGGCATTGTGTGCCACAGGGGTCAGCAACCTCTGGCCCCGGAGCCGCCTGCAGCTCTTTCATAACTTATGTGCAGCTCCCGACCCTGATCAATTGAACCTCCGTTTTTCTTTATCGATTTTAAGAAAATATCTGAGTGTTGGGTCATTCCGTGTCATTTCAGCCAGGGGTTGCAGTGACCCCCTCAGATTTTTCTGAAAAAATTCTCAAAGCTACCTTAACATATATGAGGAAGGTTTGCCAAGTTATAGCTCAAAATTCCAACTAGTGTCCGAGATATGGCCCGACAAACACCCTCGGGGTGTTTAAATTCTGGCAGTCGCGAGTTGCAGTTTTGTATCTGAAGAATTTTTGGAGGGCTCTAAATTCCAGAGTTTTACAAACAGAGTTCTGAAAATTCACACAAATGGTGTCTATTAAGCCGCTGTCACACCTTGACGTTTTAGCCAGCGTATGGCAACGTATCAAAATGTATGTAAAACGCTGGCGTACGCTGAACTATTGATGTTTTTTTAAGTTTTGAGCGTATAATAACGTGTTGGACGTCTGCATAACGTATTAGTAACGTACACAGAATGTTTCAATTACATATAGATAACTTATACCAACGAATGCTGAGCGTGTTGTCGGCGTTCACAACCTATGCCCAACGATAATCTAACTTATGCATAGCGCGGCAGCGTATTGCCGACGATCACGTGGTGTAGGCTATTAATAGGCTGCGGCTCGACGATTCAAATCATAACCGCACTAGACATCGAAGTGTGAAGCAGCTGTCACACCTTGACGTTTTAGCCAGCGTATGCCGACGTATGAAAAAATTGCCGAACCAAGCTGGCACACGTCGAATATGTTATGGGTAAGTTTTGTATACGTTAAGAGCACGCTGGCATACGTCATAGTACACTGGCATACGTCATTGTACGCCGAGTACGTCGAGAAATTTTCAGCATGTTGAAAATTTCTCGACGTACTCGACGTATGACATACATTCCGCATACACTGGCATAAGTTGTAGGCACGCTACGCGATCGTTGACACACGTCGACAAACGTTACTTGTACGTTACTCATAAATCGAAACACGTCAAGGTAATGGTTCGCGTCAGTGTTCCAGACTCCCTGTTTTTTGGGGGGTTTTTTTTTCTTCGGTATGAAGGTTATGATTTAAATCGTTGAGCGGCAGCCTTTTAATCATATTTTATTATATTATATTATAACCGCACTAGAAATCGAAGTGTCAACATGACCGTCATACCGAAGAAAAAAAAAAAACAGGGAGTCTGGAACACTGACGCTAACCATTACATTGACGTGTTTCGACTTACGAGTACCTTACAAGTAGCGTGTCGACGCGTGTCAACGATCACGTAACGTGCCTACAACACGTTACTCATAGGTTAGAAATAAGTTTCAGGTACGCTGAACATTACCTCGACGTGTTTCGACTTATGAGTACCTTACAAGTAACGTGTGTCGACGTGTGTCAACGATCACGTAACGTGCCTACAACACGTTACTCATAGGTTAGAAATAAGTTTCGGGTACGCTAAACATTACCTCGACGCGTTTCGACTTATTAGTACCTTACAAGTAACGTGTGTCGATGTGTGTCAACGATCGCATATCGTGCCTACAACTTATGGCCAGCATTATGTGGAACGTGTGAGTCATACGCTGGCCTACGTCGGGAAATTTCAAGCATGGAAAATTTGTCTAACAGCTCGGCAAACTACGACGTTTTCCAGCGTACTACAACGTATGCCAGCGTGCTCTTAACATATACAAACTTACCCATAACGTATTTGACGCATGCCGGCATTTTAGCCCAATTTTGCACACGTCAGGCATACGTTGGATAAATCGTCAAGGTGTGACAGGGCCTTTAGAGAGGCTTTCAGAATGACAAAAAATGTTCTACTTAAAATACTTTTTAAGATAAGTACTCTCAAAAGTAGTGATTTGTAACATGCAGTCAAAAAAATTTGAGTTTTCAAATTGCTGCTAACAGTCAGTTTATTCATCATGAAGAATTTTGTTGCCTGATTTACATAATCTAGTGACTGGATCATTTACACAAGAAAACTGAAACCTTCTGGAGCAAAATCTTGGGTGCTATAGGTGTCTGAACTTTGCTCCTGACTCAACGACCCTTAAATTTACCCCGGTTTTACTCCGTGTTCACCATGTTGACGGTTACACAGCTCTTTTAAATTTTTGTCACTTAAAGACACACACATAGGCAAACTGTGGTAGAAAATTCAAGAGTTGTTCTCAATCCCTTTTATTTTTATAAAGGCCCACTATTTAAAAAAAAACATGTTCGATGAAAGATGTAGAATAAAAGCAATAGGTGTGCTTTTGAAGTGGAAGCCATGCCAAACATTTTATTTATAAGTTGGCACCACAATGATCAAATTGTTGTGTTTTTTGGTCAGAACAAGTATGTGGTTACTTTAATTTGGCTCACATTTTTTTTAAAGGATATTTTAGTTTAAGGCCGCCACCAATCGCAACTACAAATTAAGACACATAATGTGATCATGATAATTACCATTATAAATATTCATTTGCAGATGTAATTCTTTATATACTTGATGTACATTGTACGAAAGTCTACATCCATTTGTAAATGTCGGTACAATATCTGATTCAACTTTTTTTTTCATAATTTCATATCAAATTGTTTGGACAAATGTACTTGGATCCACTGTCCAAAGTGAACAGTGATTAGTTTTATAATTGCCAGGATATAATAAAATGTAACAATGAGCATTGGCAATTACTACAGGGCTGTGTATTAGGTTAAAGCCTAAATAAGATAGAGTTGTGCTTCATGCCTAATTTTGGTACACTTCTTTAAGCTTTACTAAAGTGATTTATATATTGTTAGATTCCACTTAAGTCATACTTCCTTAAAATATCTTTATTTTTACCTTCGCATTCTGAGAAAGGTTATGTATTGGTCGCTATGTATGTGTGTGTGTGTGTGTGTGTGTGTGTGTGTGTGTGTGTGTGTGTGTGTGTGTGTGTGTGTGTGTGTGTGTGTGTGTGTGTGTGTGTGTGTGTGTGTGTGTGTGTGTGTGTGTGTGTGTGTGTGTGTGTGTGTGTGTGTGTGTGTGTGTGTGTGTGTGTGTGTGTTATTCGCATAACTCAGAAAGTATTAAACCAAATCGCTTGAAATTTGGTGGGATGATGGGTTATTATGCAAGGAACATTTGATTAGATTTTGGGAGCGATCGGGTCAAAGGTCAAGGTCAAGGTCACGGAAAGGTCAAATTCGTATTTTTAGCATAGCGCGGTCAATTTTGACCTAATTGGCATGCAACCGATGCCAAAATGTTCAGAATTCATTGCCCAATCTTGTGATGGGCGACATGACACAATTAAGTCATTACCCTTGTTAGCGGTTGGGGGTCAAAGGTCAGTGGGGTCACGACCTTTCAAATTATGTGGTTTTTGTCATAACACGGTCAAATCAAAACCGATTTGCATGAAACCAACACCAAAATGTTCACTGTTCTGTTCCCCCCACTCTCATGCCAAGAACAAAAAAGTAGCGGAGGCGAAGGTATGCGCTCTACCGAGTGCCCATTCTAGTTTCTATACCTTTGTTAGTAAAAAATTTATTTTTAAAAAAGTAGCTTTTGGGACTGCAGAATCATGAGAAATTGATGCATTTTTTGTAAATTACTTCAACACTTCAAACCCCACATTTATGATATTTTGCATGAACATAAAGGTTTACACAAGTATTTACTTGGTATAAATTTGATGCTTATGTGTAAATTTAATTTGATGATATGAGATTAATAATGTTATAAAAGAAACATAGATTCTGACCATGAAACACAACTGCATGCTCATTGTGGTGTCAGCTTAGGAATTCTTGACATGGCTTCCACTTCAAAAGCACACCTATTGCTTTTATTCTAAATCTTTCATCGAACATATTTTTTTTAAATAGTGGGCCTTTATAAAAATCGTTTAAAAATAGAAGGGATTGAGAACAACTCTTGAATTTTCTACCACAGTTTGCCTATGTGTGTGTCTTTAAGTGACAAAAATTTAAAAGAGCTGTGTAACTGTCAACATGGTGAACACGGAGTAAAACCGGGGTAAATTTCAGTGTTGTTGAGTCTGGAGCAAAGTTCAGACACCTATAGCACCCAAGATTTTGCTCCAAAAGGTTTCAGTTTTCTTGTGTAAATGATCCAGTCACTAAGTTATGTAAATCATGCAACAAAATTCTTCATGATGAATAAACTGACTGTTGGCAGCAATTTGAAAACTCAAATTTTTTTGACTGCATGTTACAAATCACTACTTTTGAGAGTACTTATCTTAAAAAGTATTTTAAGTAGAACATTTTTGATGTCAGATTCTGAAAGCCCCACTAATAGACACCATTTGTGTGAATTTTCAGAACTCTGTTTGTAAAACTCTCGAATTTAGAGCCCTCCAAAAATGCTTCAGATACAAATCTGCAACTCGCGACTGCCAGAATTGAAACACCCCGAGGGTGTTTGTAGGGCCATATCTCGGACACTAGTTGGAATTTTGAGCTATAACTTGGCAAACCTTCCTCATATATGTTAAGGTAGCTTTGAGAATTTTTTCAGGAAAATCTGAGGGGGTCACCACAGAATTTCATTTTTTTGGCTGATTTGACACAGAATGACCCTGTTGTGAAAGGATAACATAATACTTGAGAACATTGGTAAAGATAAACAGGAAAACACATACGATTACTGGCAAATTCAGTGAGCATGCCTTTCACATTATACTCCACACATCATGCACACATCAGTTATTTCAGACAACCTCCATCCTCAGTTTATAATTTTAACCCCTCTTCTAAAAAGCTTGCATTGCCATGATCCTCACTTTGCAGGTAAGCAAGAATCCCAATAATGAATGACATATCTAAATAACATAAGAGATGTTGTTTTAATAACGTTTGATAACTCCCCCTTCAATAGAGGATGTGCCTGTGACTTGCTATCCGCTATCTTGGAGTACAAGCAAAAGCAAACACAGCGAAACGACAAATTGATTGTATTTATATTGTATTTACATTTGTTAAAATAGCTGTTAAATGGTGAATTATTGTGCTGTATTTTGTTGTCGCAATTACACCGACATGGTGGATTGGTTCCCGCATCATAGACTACCTCCGAGCAACAATATAGAGATTTTGATATAGAGGCCTGACTTCCGAGTTATGAGGGACGTCCAAGAGAGATTCAGAATGAGACTCTCACAGTATCAAAGAAGCGCCAAATTTAAATTTGTCTTGTTACCTCTACCACCAAAGGTGAAGGAAGTTATGTTTTCAAACCTTTCTGTCTGTTTGTTCATTTGTGCACAGGATATCTCAAAAACGTTGTGGACGATGAAATCCAGATGAAATTTTGTGGACAAGTTGGGTGTGTGACAAGGATGAACTGATTAGATTTTGGTGAAAATCCAGATCTGGATCCGACTACTAGAATTTTTTAAGTGATTCTTCACCATTGAGATGAGAGGAGGAGAGGAGGAGATTGGGACCATACTCTGTGTCGAGCGTTGGTGCTGCTTAAGTAGTCTCCTTGGCTATTTGGCACAATCCTGGACAGGTCGCCACTCCGACACAGTATACCAGCATGCTGCCACTCATTTTGCCGATCTCAGAAGGATGACAGGCCGAGTTAACCCCACCTGGTATTAATTCAACAGCTGAGCGGGATTTGAACTCAGGACCCTTGGATCCAAAGCCCGCCACCCTAACCGTTAAGCCAACACCAGGCAGGCATTGAGAGATTGGGCCAAAAACGATATATAGCATGATATCTCAAAAAGTTGTGGATGGATTCGGATGAAACTTGGTGGACACGTTAGGTGTGTGACCATGACAAAGTGGTTCGATTTTGGTGAAGATCCAAATACGGATCTGACTACGAGAATTTTTTAAGTGATTCTTCACCATTGAGAGATAGGACTCAAAAACGATACATAGCACTATATCTCAAAAATGTAATGGGCCCAAAATGTTCTCGTGGATCAGGCATTACAGGGCGGAGGCATGCGCTCTACCGAGTGCCCTTCCAGTTTATCAATATTTAATTGTGTACAGGGTGTGTGTGTGTGTGTGTGTGTGTGTGTGTGTGTGTGTGTGTGTGTGTGTGTGTGTGTGTGTGTGTGTGTGTGTGTGTGTGTGTGTGTGTGTGTGTGTGTGTGTGTGTGTGTGTGTGTGTGTGTGTGTGTGTGTGTGCGTTAGTTCGAAAATGAGACCATCAGGACGATAGTAGTAAAAACACCAATGTGTAAAGTGTAATAAAGTAGAATATGTGAAAAGTTTGTGATCAGCAACCAGGTATTGCAACATTACAAATTAAGGTGTGCATCTCTGTCCTGTTTTATTATGATTGTCATTGTTTTTGTATACAAAGTCAAGATTCGTGGAAGGGATAGATCACTGAACGGATCAAGACGCAACAGGACAAAAGGAACAGTGGAGAAAGAGAGAGCATGGGCAGGGGGGGGGACACCTGAAGCAGGGATGAAGGATAAAACAGAGAATTAGACAAACTAGAAGGAGACTCGGCAGGGCGCATACCTCCGCCACATAATGCCTGATCCATGAGAACATATCGGGCCCAATACATTTTTGAAATATCATGCTATACAGTACTATATCGTTTTTGGTCCAATCTCTCAATGGTGAAGAATCACTTTAAAAAAATCAAACAATTCTCATATCCAGATCCGGATTCGGATCTTCACCAAAATCGAATCAATTTGTCCTTGCGACACACCAAACCAGTCCACCAAGTTTCGGCCGAATCCGCCCCCAACTTTTTGAGATATCATGCTCGATATCATTTTTAGCCCCATCTCTCAATGGTGAAGAATCATTTTTAAAATTCTAGGAGTCAGATCCGGATCCAAATCTTCACCAAAATCAAATCAATTGGTCCTTGCCACACACCCAACCTGTCCACAAAGTTTGATCTGAATCCATCCACAACTTTATGAGATATCATGCTATATACATAGTTTTCGCCATATGTCCAATGGTGAAGAATCACTTAAAAATTATCAGATCTGGATCCGGATCCGGATCTTCACCAAAATTGAATCAATTCTTCCTTGTCACACACCCAACATGTCCACCAAGTTTCATCCAAATCCGTCCACAACTTTTTGATATATCCTGTAAACAAACAAACAAACGGAATTGCTCGTTGAGCAAGGAATTGCCGGAAAAACTTTGTCATATCCCTATGATCTATGAAAAAACAAAAACCTGGAAATAAATTTGGTTCTTATAAGTCGATAGTGCAACTGTTTAATGAGTTATAGCACTTAGTTTGGTCATGATCATAACTTGGAAGTGAATCGGACTTGAAATGGCGTTTTTATCGTAATTTGAAAGTTTTGACCCGACCCCCCTGACATTCGACCCCCAACCGCTAAGCAAGGTGTTGGTGTGACACCCCAATGGGACATATGGTTGGATGCATTATTGGAAGATACACATTTTGGATTTGGTTTGAAGTCGATACGACCATTTTAGTGGACGTTATTGCGAAAATAAGAATTTCCGTTTTTCGGTAACCTTGACCTTTGACCTAGATTCACCAAAAACGACAGGTGTCTAAGTTGGGCCATGGCTGATGTCTGTACCCAGTTTGGTCATGATCGCTGAAACGGTGTGGCTGCTACAGGGTAAACAAACACACAAACAAACAGACACACAGAATGACACACACAACCGACCAGCATAATTGCCAAAATCCGAAGGATTCTGGCATTTAACAAACAGACAGACAGAAAGGGGTGAAAACATTACCTCCTCTATCTTTGGTGGTGGAGGTAATAACGGGTGGGGAGGAAAGAGGGGTATGGGAGAACTCATGGGGTGAACAAGATGAAAACAGAAGGAAACTCTCAGGAAAAACTGTAAATTTAGAAAGAGTTGGGCTTGGGGTGGGCTTTAACGAGAGGACAAAAGATCATGGTTTTGGATTGGGGACCATCTGAGATGGTGGCCCGTGAACAGCTGTCTTGAAGACCTTGGAAGGAGGGATGATATTGAAGAGAATGTGTAAGTTGATTCCACAGGTGTGGAGAAAGATGGATGAATGAGTGGAGTTGAGCAATGATCCTGGATTTTTGAAATAGGGGTTACATGCATTGCACCTCTGAAGATATTGTGTTTTCCACTAAAGTTGGAAAAAACGGCTTTTATTATTATCATTATTATTGGTTCACGAGCACCAGCCAGTGACCACTATATTCATTAAGTCTGTGTGTCTGTCTGTTGGGTGGTCGCTCGAGTACCCTTATTGTCAGGTTTTCCGTGTGTGTGTGTGTGTGTGTGTGTGTGTGTGTGTGTGTGTGTGTGTGTGTGTGTGTGTCTGCAACGTGAAGCTCCACAGCACAAACCAGCAAACCAATTTCGATCAGGTGCCATATGGGCTGGGAGAAGGCGTGTTTGAGTTTCGTTGCTAAGCAACCACCCGTTGCTAAGCAGCGGCCGAAAAACCGCGTTTTAAGAACCCAAACGATAACTGACGTAGCACGGCTTCTATGATAGGTAGAGCGACCGGACCAACTCCTGCCTATTCCTTGCATCCCCATCTAGTTATCGCGACGGCATAACGTTCCTCTATCTCTCATAGTTTCCGAATGGCAGCCCTCCGAATGCGGAAAGGTGGTGAACCAGGGAATATGTTAAGTGACCTTGACCTCGGAAACCGTCGACGGCGGAACGTTCAAATTCGGTGTATGGATAGAGTTTAATAACTACTACAAAATTGAACCGCAGCATTTTTCCAGATTCGATCACCAAGGGTGTCGGGGCTGAAATACGCAAAATTCGAAAAAATACTTTTTCTCGACCTACGTTCACTATTTTCAAAACTTGTCCTACAGTTTTGAATGTGGAGAAACGAGACTTCAGAATTAAACATTGAGATATTTAGAAAATTTTACTCGAGCCGATTTTTAATTTAGGTTTTATTTTTCAAATTGTAGTCCTTCAAAAATAGGGTGTCTATTTACCGTCATTTTTTCATTAATTCGTCCCGAGCGCTGCAGTGGTAGGATTCGATAGCGATTTTATTGCACCATATGATAGAGCTATTCAAGAACTACAAAAAAATGTTTTCTTACGTGGTTGACCTCCGACTTCCGGTTTTCGAGCCATAGCCGGAAGTTGGAAAACATATGCAAAGGGCAAAATCACCAAGGCGAAACGGATAAGTGTAAACGAATACGTCTTGACATGGTGATAGAGCATGGTTGATAGAACATTTTTTGTCATTTAAACTTTCCTCCATCTCCACTCCGAAGGGTGCCAGTTGCGAGAATATGCCAAGTGAAAAATCGCCAAGGCGAAACGATTGGATGTAGACAATTGCGTTTTGGCATGGTGATAGAACATGGTTGGTAGAACATTTTTGTCATTTATACTTTCCTCCATCTCCACTCTGAGGAGTGCCAGTTGGCAAAATACGCAATAGGAAAAATCTTGCCAGGCAGAGGAACAATTGTATGTGAACCAATACGTCTTGGCAATGAATCTTCGTCGGTGGATCGGTCAGAATGAAAAGCATCGTATCCAGCGCTTCGATCCTAGCGGATCCCTCGTCGCCTACCGGCTTGTTGGGTGGTCGCTAGAGTACCCTTATTTTCACTTTTTCCGTCTGTCTGTATGTCTGTATGGACAGCTCTGGAGGCCAGAGGAGTCAACCGATTTTGATGAAACTTGACAGGTAGGTCCATACCACGATTTAGTTTTATGCTTTTGAGCACCATTGCTATGGACGCCACCATTGCCTAGCAATGGGACTTTGAAATTTTTGAAAAATCCTAAAATATTATATTTTTTCGAAAATCAAAAATTGGCTTCCAGGCATTTATGCGGACTAGAATCACACTTTGTCAAAAATTTTCAGCCCGATCAGTCAAAAACTGTATGACTAGTATGCAATTATGTCGCGACCACCCATGTCGCCTACCCGCTTGTTTGTTTGTATGTAATGGACAACTCTGGAGGCCAGAGGAGTCAACCGATTTTGATGACACTTGACAGGTAGGGTTCATACCAGGATCTAGTTCTATGCTTTTGAGCACGGTTGCTATGGACACCACTGTTGCCTAGCAACGGGACTTTGAAATTTTAGAAAAAACCCCAAAAAATTGTTTTTTTTGAAAATCAAAAGTGGGCTTCCAGGCTTTTATGCGCAGTATAATCAACCTCTTTGTCAAAAAATTTCAGCCCGATCCGTCAAAAACTGTATCACTAGTATGCAATTATGTCGCGACCACCCATGTCACCGACCGGCTTGTCTGTTTGTGTGTCTGTCTGTCCAGAGCAAAACTCCGTGGACTTTGATCCGATCTTGATGAAACTTGGTTATGTGTTCGATATCAATGTCTAGTTGTGTTTTCCTGGATGAGGGCGTGCTACGCCCATTCTGGGCATGCCATGCCCAAAAAAATAGCCATTTTTAGGGGATAGTCGGATTAAAAAATCTATCTTCTCCGAGGGAATTTACTGAATGGAATGGGTTCTTCAGTATTTGAATAGAAAAATGAATTATCTAAAACTTGTCGTTGTCCGATTTTTCATTTTCATCCCAAGGTCAAGGTCACAAGGTCAAAAACTTAGAAAATTGCGAATCTTGACCAAAAAAAATAAAATAAAATTAAAAAAAAATTATCGCACAACCGCACAAAACTTTGAGAGATAGGATGATAATTTTTTTATGCATAATCTTGAGGTCATTCCCCACCTAAAGTCTTGAAACCATTTTGCTCCATCTCGAACACCTTGCCTGTGGCGCCCCCTTCAAGTTTGTTTTTACGCTGATTTCATCAAAGTATGGATAATCCGAGGAGTGTGAAATGCCATCTAGCCTATATGACGTCATATTGTTCCTGGAATGTTCAAGAGGAAGTTTTGCACCAAAGGTCATAATCCTTGACCTTTAAAGGCCACAAGGGTCAAATTTTCAAAGTTGTGGGAATTGAACCGGGTTTTCGACCTTCTTCGACGAACTAACTCCAATAAGCTATAGCACGTATCCTGTTTCCTTATTTTAATGTCCACAACATTGTTTTGTGACCTTTAAAGGTTATGCAAAGGTCAAATTTTGAAAGTTGTTGAACGAAACCGGGTTTTCGACATTTTGCAGCTAATAACCCGTCACCCGCACCACATCATGTTGATCATTTTTATAACTTAGTCAAAAATTATCAGTCTCATCCTGACTTCTGAAACAATATACATCGTCAAATACCTCTCGTGAACCATCGTCGTCTTCAGACTTGTTACTATTATTTGGGTTGCCAACCCCAGGTGTGCCACGTGTTCAGGACCCTCCCAAGGGGGAGGGGTCGGGAGCTGCAATAAGTAGATCACGTGACTGCAACATGTAAATGCTAGTTTGCCCGTGATGCATCCTTTGTAAATACTGATTGCCAAGCGCCAAGCAAGGAAGCAGCACATCCCATTTAAGTTCCAACCACCAGCCTGCAAAACTCAGAGCGGATTCTCCAACCATGACGTCATCGAGCTGGCAGGACCGAGTTATTACGTCATCATCCTGGCTCTCGTGACGTGTCCGGCCGAAGTGAGGCCTCTGCGTGGACGGAACAAATGGCTTTTTATTCCCCGAACACACCACACTGTCCAATGCATCCGACGCTTGTGTGCATTCAATGACTCGACTACACTCGTATTCGAGCCGTGGGGAAGTGTGTGTGTGGCCAAGCTGTCGACGAACCAACAGTATTTCAAGCATTTTGTCACATGACGTGTTGTGTTAGCACGTTGCTCTTCCACACCACTTTCGGAGTCATGGCAACACAATTCAAGATTCGCAGATACTGTACTTACTGTACATTGGAGCAAGACCTCTGAGTCTGATTATTACTTCAGTTTTCCCTTAATCTCATCGTGCTAGGCGGTTTGTGGTTTGTCCACCCTTTGTCTGCCTATTCCCCGACAGACACGCTACGTTTGGCTTGTTTCCCCTTTATCCTTTAAAAAAAAAATCACCGTCGTTGTTCAACGCCTCCGCAAATCAAAAGACTTTATATAAATGGAGCATCGTTTGACGAGAAAATTTCTTCAGTATGCAATCAAACAATATGTAGGAGGAAATATTAAAAAAAAAAAAAATTTTTACCGATGACAAATTTCACCACAGCGACGATGTTCAACCTTGAATCGTAGTAGTTGTGTAAAAGTGAGAAGCGAGTCACGTGATTTACCCAAGGCGTGAAGAAAACCTCCTCAACCCATGCACTTCATTGCTTCTTTTTTTCCTTCAGGTGGGATCGTCATCAGTTTTTTAAATGGATGTTATAAGATAAGCTAGGACAAAAAAAAACGATGTTTTATTGCACTCGAAACATCATTAGGTGAGGATGGCTCTGCTGGAAAGAGCGAAAAAAAAAAACGAATCCGAACGCTACGAGAGCTGTCGTTGACAACACCGACATGGCGTCGTGAAAGGTTGCAAAACGTTTTCTTTCGTTGGTTTTTTTCTTTTTAGCAGCTCATAGATCTTCTTCTTCTTCTTCTTCTTCTTCTTCTTCTTCTTCTTCTTCTTCTTCTTCTTCTTCTTCTTCTGAAGACAAAACCTTAATCTCTCGGACTCGGCTCTTGTATATACATGATCCGGATCGCCTTAAATACTGAGCACATGTACACATCCTCCCATTGAGGGTGCCTTTTGAGAGCGTCTATCATGAACTTTTAAATATATTCGGACATTTGTTTTAAAGTTTCGAAAAGTTCACGTTACTATTTAAAGATTATTCCATTTATCGTATTGTAATTTCGTAAATACATTATTTATTTCGTAAATACACGATATATCATAAATACATTATGACGGGTTTCGCTATTGGCTGAATGAAAGCACGTGAAGAAATATCGGAAGTTGTTGTTGTTGTTTTTTTTTTTTTTTAACTTTTTTTTTTTTAGCCGACAAATCCTTTAGGACGCTGCTCTTGGACACATTTGTCCTTGTTGATCATAGCATGTCCACCTTGACGTGTGTCGGTAACTTTCAAGTTTCTCTATTATAATAACTGACAGAAGTTATCAAATGTCCTTTTTTTGCATGTACAGTCGAGGCTCGTGGAAGAGCTCCAACGAGGACACTGAACGGATTAGGATACAACAGGACAAAACTAGAAGGGCACTCGGAAGAGCGCACACCTCCACCACATGCCTGATCCACGAGAACATATCGGGCCCATTACATTTTTTAAACATCATGCTGTACAGTACGACATCGTTTTTGGCTCCATCTCTCAATGGTGAAAAATCACTTTTAAAAATTAAATAATTCTCGTATCCAGATCCGGATTCGGATCTTCACCAAAATCGAATCAATTCGTCCTTGTCACACACTCAACCTGTCCACCAAGTTTCGTCCGGATCCGTCCACAACTTTTCGAGATATCCTGCTCACAAACAAACAGACAGAAAGGATTGAAAACAAACCCTCCTTCACCTTCGCTGGTGGAGGACTGGAGGTAATAACAGTTGAGAGAGAGGGGGGGGAAACACCAACAGCAGAGTTGAAGTCCACTTGAGGCAGAATTTGGCAAACAATGGGTGTGCTGTGAGAACGAATGGGGGGCAGGAGAGGCGATGCATGGTGTGCTCAAGGATGATGCAGCACGTGATGCCCCGCACACGCTCCCACGTGGGAACCCCCCGCGTGTTCCAAATCCACACAACACTCGCCATCGACTGGCTCGTTTCCGACGTGGAGGGTCTCGCGCCGGATTGCGATCGCGCGCGGTTCCGCCGGCCCCACCTGGTCCCGGCTCGCTTCGAGGGAGCTTACCGTCTCCCTCTGTTCCTGAGGTAGGTTAGCCTGATGCTCGCCCTGGGTCTCGATACATTCCACCAGCTCCGTTTTAATATCCTTTACCTTCCCCTCCATCGGTGCTTGCTCGTCCTTTATTTTATTCACCTCGTCCCTCACCTGCTCTCTTTCCCCTTGCGTCTCTGCCAATTCTTCCTTCGTTTCGTCCATGTGTTTCTTCAGTCGTTCTCCCAGTTCCCACGTCTCTGTCTCTGTTTCTGCCTTCCGTCACAATTCTCGAACTATTCCTGTCATTTCCTCGTGTCTTCATTTATGAAGTGAATGCGAGAGAAAAACCTTCAGAGTATAAGGCTTTATTTCACTTGATTGAAGCCGTCTCTACAGACACAAAAGGAATACATACATGTGCAGTCGATCACCGTAAAATATATCAGCAATTAGCCAGCATAAGCACGGAGTCCGGTATACTCTCAATTCTCACCATTCAACGAGCACCAGGTGAACCACCGCCGGAAATGACACTGCCCCAGGGACAATCCCACCGACCGCGCGGCATCTCGGTTTTATCTGTCCCGTGTGCGAGCCGCGCGACACGTGATCGCGCGTCACTTCATCCTTTATTTCATCACAATTTACATCCCTCTTTCACGGCTTCCAATTCACCCCTCGTTTCCTGCTGGCCTTCTTTTAACTTTTCGATCGTCGTCGTGTTCTTTTCCACTTATTTCTTTAATTGCCCTTGTCCTTTTTAAATTTCCTTTACCCCCTGTCCTGGTTTGTCTACCTCTCGTCTAACCGTCATTATTTTGTCCATTTACCTCTCCCTTACCCGTCTCCATCGCGGACCAAACACCTTCCACACTCCCTTTAAG
Organism: Eptatretus burgeri; assembly: GCF_056783735.1. Taxonomy (NCBI): domain Eukaryota; kingdom Metazoa; phylum Chordata; class Myxini; order Myxiniformes; family Myxinidae; genus Eptatretus; species Eptatretus burgeri. The sequence continues at coordinate 37,833,074 of NC_140974.1, read as the reverse complement.
CTCGGTCATCTCCCCACGTACAGTGCCGATCTCCTCTGCCATTTTGCCTTTCATCTCCTCCAGAAAGGTTCAACCCCATGCTCTGCATTTCCCCTCTTATGTTTTGTGCACTCACTTTAATTTCGTTTTTTGTTGTTCGCACATCTTGCATCAATTGTCTCATCATTTCCATCATCTGGTCCGTGGGGGAAATTGCACGTGGGGGACGCTCATGCGCCGCCCCAGCCACTCCCAAAACTACTTCTGGGTTTGGTTGTGGGGTAATGTCTTCCTGCATGGGGGGTGTCGTCCTGGACCATGGGTTCCACTACACTTACACCGAAACCCACCTGAGCCAGCTAGTCTTGGCTCGTCATGGCTCGCCATAAATCGTCCTGAGAACAATTTAAAACGCTCTTAATTTGGAGGGAACGGGGGAGGGGGGGTTGCTGCTTCGCACACCCCTGATCCGTGTCCCGTGAATTTCTCTATGGAGATGGAGAGGTCCGAACCCACTCCTGACACCAAACTGTTGTGGGCCAGGGGTCGGTGGCGAGGAACAGCAGCCAGGCGGAGCTGTAGAGCCGTCTCCCACCGAACACCCGGAATTGCAGGTCGTCTCTCCGGAGAACTCCGAAGTCAACGGGTCACTTAAGGACCGTGCTAGCCAATTCTCTGACGACGTGGGGTAGGGTGAATAGCCAAATTTCAATATACCTAAGTACCCACGTCGTCAAATTACCGGGGAAGTCACACCCTCAACGGACTCTGTCGAACTGGGTCACTCTAGCGACCTCGGTCCAGTGTAACCAAGCGGAATTACCAAAGTCCGTCGGTCCAAATGAACAACTTACAGCCCAATCGGCTTACTGGTTCTCAAGCACGAACCGTGCTGGGTCAATGGCAGGAACGACAGGCAACGAACTGGAACATTTAACAAGAGGGTTTATTTATAAGGGAGGGGGGGGACAGAGCAGAGTAATCCGAATAAAACAAATGCAGGCAATGTTCAGTGATCGAAGGCACTTAACAGTTTCTACTTACAGAACGGCGCCACAGACACACACACACACACACACCCAAAAGAAATGGACCCCGTTGGGTCTTTATTTGGCCCTTCAGCTCGGATGGAAGGCGAGCTGAGGCTCAAGGTCTGGTTGGTACCTGTCCGCCTCGTGTGGTCTTCACCGACCCACACTTGTGGAGCTTGGATTCCATGGAAGGAAACGGGATCCTCAGCTGGCTCGCTCCCACACAACCCGCCTCGGTGGGACTCAAACGCATGCCTCCAGAATCCAAGGAGCGACTTGGCCAGCTGCGAACGAAGATCAGCGACCCGAGCACCACGAACACGAACACCAACCAGGATGAGCGCCAACTCCGACCAGCACGACCATTGACCAGGAGCCACGAACTCAACCAGCAGGAACCAACCAACTTCTCCACCGCACGAGCAGCTCGCGACCTTTTTTTATCCCTCCCCCCTCGTGGGGGGGGGGGTGGAGGGTCTGCTCTGAAGTAACTCGCTCTGGATTGGTCGGGGGCGAACATCCCATCTGGCTGGGCGGGGCCGCCCTGAGGTAACTCGTCTCTGGATTGGTCAGGGTCGAACATCCCATCTGGCTGGGCGGGGCCGCCCTGAGGTAACTCATCTCTGGATTGGTCGGGGTCGAACATCTCATCTGGCTGAGCAGGGCCGCCCTGAGGTAACTCGTCTCTGGATTGGTCGGGGGCTTCTGAGGTACTGCTATCCCTCATTGGTTCCGAGGCACACCCATCACGCTGGGAAGAGTCGACCTCACCCCGCCTGTGCCTGTGGCCCCAAACACGTGCATAATGGCGATGATGGAGTGAAGGGGAGGTTTAATGTAAAAAAAAAAACCTGATGATAAAGAAACCCGCAGCGCACACATGAAATTAACCCATTAGACAGAAGGACGGCACCCTAACTATAAACACAAACTTATTGAAATAACTCAACTATGGGACTGCTGTCTGTTTGTGTGCAAATGGCTGCCAAATCTGCAACATTATATCAAATGCCTTCTCTATATCTACGAATGCCCAGTTCAGATTCTCAATTTCTTCCAGCATCTTTTCCTGAATCTGTCTCGTGATGAAAAATCGCATCCACTGTTCCCCTTCCTTGCATGAATCCATTCTGCATCTCATCTATGTTCACAATCTTCCTAAGTCTTAGGACCTATCCTTTGGTCCCAAAGATCCTATCCAGTATGTTCATGGCATGCTCCATCAATTTTATCCCTCTGTAATTAACACGGTATAAAATCTCCCCTTTCTGGTTGAAAATTGGGATGCTCTTTCTTCAATCATCAGGTATCTTCTCCTCACTCCACACTTTCCAAATCAACTCTACTTTCCACTTAACCCCCTCAGTTCCTCGCGCTTTCACAAACTTGACCGCAACTTCAGGTGGTCCACAGGCTTTCCCTCTTTTCATTTTGGCATGTGCGTTTTAACCTTCTCCGCTTGAACCTCCTTCACATGTCCCTCAGTTTTCGATGCCTGTCTGTCATTTTACAAATTTAGTAATCTTTCAAAGAGCTCTTTCCACCTTCTCTAAATTTCCTCTTCTTCATGTTGTATTTGTCTTGCATCGTATTTTGTTGCACACTGTCCACCTCCTCCTCCCCACCCTAATTCCTGGTATAACTTCTGCCTTGCTCTTGATAATGTTACGTGTCGACCTCGAGGTGCCATAACAAATGCACCGTAACCCGAAGGCCGTAGGGCGTCATGGCTGTATGGAAATGAAGACATTGATGTGCCCTTAGTGTTGTTTTAAAAGTGAAACCAACATATGACAGGAGACAGCAGAGTAACTTTATCAGAAATATTTATTAATCCCTCATGTCTACTTTAAGCACAATAATATAAATTAAATGTAACAATTAATGACTTTCCAAAGAATCCTCAAATTAAACAAGTACGAACGTTACTTACAGTAATGCAGCTATATGTAAACTCACGACTCCCAACTGGCAACTCGGTTGACTCTAGCAATTCGCACATTAAACTCCAGCAGGTTATTAATGGGTGAAAGTTCGGCTGTGAGCCCTGTTGGAAGAATCAAAGTACGGCAGGTGTGCACAAGTGATGAAGCCGACACAGGTAGTCGTTCTATCACGTTCAACATGTCCTCAGAAGGTGAATCGCCAAGGCATAGAGAAGAACCCGAGTCAGCCGTTACAGCTGCACCACAAATAATGAAGATGGGAACTCTAAACTGAAAAGAACAAAGTGTTTGAAGAACAGGAGAGCTTGGAGGGACGAATAAGCTCCTAGAGTAAGCAATGGTCAACACGCCGAGTGCCTTCTCAAAATGACACATAACTCACCCAAAATGGTGCCAATGAGGGAATACAAAGAGCAGAGATTTATATATCGTCGCCAAGATAACAAGTGAAATGCAATGTCCGACAGACAGGTCCAATTAATAGTTGAGGGAGTTCAGCAAAGAATACCTCAAAGGGTAGACGTACAAAGATAAGCTGAATCTCCTCCCCGGACCCGCACACTGTGTGTAAAAGCTCAGCAGCCGTGGCAAAGAAATTGATAGGTCATTAAACCTTCACAGGTTCGCTTCCGAAGACTCCCGATTCCTCCTTCACTGTGACATCAATTTTAAAACACCTGTTTTCTCTCCTTTGTCCTTCCCTGTGCACCTCACGTCAGCTTCCATGCAACTGGAGTTGGATGAGAAATTGAAGGATTATACAACGATCAATACTGTACACATCATGGTCTCCACCGCGACAAATGTCTAACATTTGTGATGTCGTCTGCCTCAGATGTTTTCAGCACTTTCTCGAAAATGTGCTGAAGTCAATTCCTTTTGTGGTCGTTTGACTGGATGATGTACTTTTGTCTGGTAAAGATGAAACAGATCACTTGTCCCACCTTCAGGAAATGTTCTGGTGGTTGAGGCCGGCAGGGATTCATCTGAACAAGGCCAAATGTGCCTTTCTGGTTGATTCAGTTGTGTATTGGGTTTCTTGCTTTGATGTGACCAGCAAATGGCCGGTGCAACAGTCCATCCAGTCCATTGTGGTGGCACCGGCCGGCACCTCAGAATTTATCGCAGTTCAAAAGTTTTCTTGGAATGTTGAATTATTACCATTAGTTCTTGCCAAGTGTTGCCACTGTTCTTAAACCGCTTAATAAGTTGCTACGTCTGTAAAGGCGTCGTATGGAAGTGGGGTACGGTGCAGAGTGAGGAAGGCAAAGCGCTTGCTCACATCTTGCAGATGTTTTGATTTACTTCAGTAGTGATAAACCCCTGGTCCTATACTCCTATCGGTGGATGCTTTTTCATCATAAACGACCTATCGCGTTTGCTTCGATAACTCTTAAACTGGCAGAACGTAATTGCGCACAGGTTGAAAAAGAAGGGCTGATCATCAATTTGGAAATGAAACATTTTCACCAGTATGTTTGGGGACGTATGGTTGCAATCCATACTGACCACAAACAAGCCTTTGCTTCGGTTGTTGGGTGAAGACAAGCCTGTACCACAGTTCGCTTCACTGAGGGTTATCTGTTGATGTATTACTCTCAGTGCACATTGGTATACTTTGAGGTTCAAACCTGATAAGGCTAATGGTAATTGTGAAGCTTTAAGTCGTTTACCTTCCCCAACTGTGGTGCCGACTGTGAAACACGTGCCTGCGCGGAGAACGCCGGAGAGAGCTCACCGGCCACGCCAGGGGCACGAAGTCAGGCGCGGCTACGCTGACATTGCGGCTAGCCCGCCATCGCGCCACGAGGGCGCGGGTAAGACCCTTTGGTCTCGTGGAACTGGCCGCTCTTCCAGGTTCCACGTACATTTGGTCCACGGACCTGTCTGCCACCCTTGACTTTGAGGGTGGCTTTTCTTTGCTTTTGTGTAAGTGCATGTGGTGGTGCCGTCTTGTAAAGTAAACCTGTTTAAGTAAATTTGTGAATAAATATTAGGTTGTAACTCTGCCTTTGCTTTCTTTCACTGTTCCTACGTGCATGATTTACTGTCTGGCTGTAAATACGTGCCTTGTCTGAGTGTGAAATAAATGTGCTTGTTGAACTGTTCCCTGTTTTGTTGCATCCATTCCCTTGTTTGAAAGTTCCATCTTGAATCACGGAAGGAATTGGTAGAAGGGTGTAAGCACCCAGTAAATAGAATCACATCCGTCGGGTTCGGCGATAACACCGCTCGGTTATCACTGAGGCACGGAATGGACCGCTAAAACGGTTCGTGTCCTAGGCCGACCTGCGGCGAGGTACGATCGCCCGGTTAACTACTCGTGCAGGTACTTAGGCAGGTCGAGTTTGGCGAACAACCCTATCCCTGCGCGGCTGGCCAATTGGCACGATTGTGGTGAGGTCGAAAGGCCCACCCGTGACTAGCCATTTAATTAAGGAGATATCATCATTTGATGAAATACCGCAAAAATGGCCATTTGGGGGTCGGGGTGACTTTGGTTTACAATGAGCTCTGTGGTCATCACACAGAGCCCCATTGTGAGAATATGAAAATTGAATTGCTCAGAGAACTTAAAAATGAAACTTTTGGCCAAATTTTATTGCTCCACTTACAATATTAAGTCATTCAGAGACCATCAAACTTTGAGCTTTTTTCAAGTTGAAAGCTATTTTTGACTAAAATTACGTAAAATATGGTCATATTCGACTGTCAGGTCAGGTATGGGAGCATGTGCCAGAACAGCGTGTCGCTGCGTCCACTTTCCGCCGGTACTCCAGCGGGCTCTGTCTGGCCATCCCCCAGGCAGATGCCAGGCCGATCCCCATCTCCTTGAGATGATTGTCAACCTGCAGCAACCACGAGGCACGTGGTCGACCCACTGGCCTCCTCCACTCATGAGACTCCATCGCTGAGAGAATCTGGTGAGCAGGATCAGCGTCAGGAAAACAAGCTACATGTCCATACAGCCGCAACTGACACTCACGGACCATGCAGGTAACAAATCTCATCCGAGTCTCTCTCAGCAACTGCTCGTTGGACACAAAATCCGACCAGCGATAGCCAAGGATTCTCCGAAGAGACCTGGTACCAAAGGAATTAAGTCTCCATCTCAGATCCTTGGTCAGAGTCCAAGTCTCGCATCCATAGAGCAAGACTGGAAGTACCAAGGACCTGAAGACTCGGACTTTCGTCCTCCCGCACAGGTACCGGCAGCGCCACACCCCGTGATCCAGTGAATCCGTGACTCCCCAGGCCCGACCCAGACGTCTATTGACCTCTAACTCACAGCCAGCAGAGACATGAATATCACTGCCAAGGGAAGTGAATCTCTGTGACCTCAACATCCTCACCACATACAGGTACAAACAGGATAGCAGCAACCAAGATGTCATTGAAAGCCTGGATCTTAGTTTTGACCCAGGAAACCCGTAATCCCAGCGGCTCCGATTCCTCATTCAGCACCTCGAGGGCCCCCAAAAGGATATCAAAAGTCTCTGCAAAGATGACTGCATCATCTGCAAAATCAAGGTCCGAGATCTTGACATTCCCAAACGATGCACCGCAGCTTGATCTCTGCGACATCCTCTCTAAAATCCAGTCCATACAAGTGCTGAAAAGTGTGGGGGCCAGTACACACCCCTGACGAACTCCAGTAACAAATGGAAATAAGTCAGAGATGGTATCACCACACTTCACAGCACTTTTAGTACCAGAGTAGAGTTCAGACACCAGATCGATCAGTTTTGGTGGCACCCACAAAGACCAAGAATCCTCGAGAGGACATCCCGATTCACTGAATCGAACGCTTTACAGAGATCAACATAGGCTGCAAGCAGCCCCTGCCGAAACTCTCGCCTGCGTTCGGTGAGGACACGAAGAGCAATGATACGGTCAATCGTTGACCTCTTTGGTGTAAAGCCTGACTGCTCTGGACGCTGGTACTCAAGCAGATGGTGGCGAACCCTATCAAGAATTATCCGAGCAAAGACCTTGCCCGGCACTGAGAGCAGCGTCACCCCTCGGTAGTTGTTGCAGTCTTGGCGATCACCCTTCCCTTTCCAGAGAGGAACAACAAGGCCCCTCTTCCAATCAGTTGGGATGATGCCTGTGATCCAGGCAGAGCACAAAACTGCATGCAACGACACGAGTGCAGCATTTCCACCAGCCTCGAGAAGTTCAGCATGGATGCCACAGATCCCTGGAGCTTTTCCCCGTTTCAACTGGTTCACCGCAGCCCGAGTTTCCACAAGCAAAGGTGGACCACAGTTGATTCGAGGGTCAGCAACAGGGATTGTAACACCCTTGACGTCCAATTCGACAGCTGGGGGATCAGCCTGGTACAACCGCTCAAAGTCACCGGCCCAGCGGGCCTTCACTTCAGACTCCTCTGTCAAGAGCCTACCACTCTCTGCTCTAACAGCAGTGCTCCGAGGGATGGGCTTGGATGAACGCAATGCGCGAATTCCCCTGTAAGTGGGACGAGAATCACCTGTCCACAGGTGATGCTCTACCCCCTCACAGATTCCTCGCACATAGGCCTCCTTGTCCACCCTCAGTGCACGTACAGTTTTATGCCTCAGCTCCCTGAACAGCTCAACTCTGCCATTCAGCCTGGCCCTGCAACTCTGGTCAATGGTATACAGTGTCCCTTGAGAGACAAAATTCTTCTTTGCCCTGCGGTGAGTTCCAAGACATCCACCAGCAACATCAAGGACGGTGGTCTTGAAGGCACTCCACAACTCTTCAGGACCCCCCAAAGCACACAGACCCCCCAAATGTCCACTCAGCCTGTTTGCAAACTCCTAAGCTACTCTTTCATCCTTAAGCTTGCCAACATCACACCTAGGCTGGGATGGTACCATTCTCCAGGATTTAAGGTGCAGCTTTAGAGTTGCTACAACAAGCTGGTGGTCAGTATTGAGGAACTGAGCACTCCGGTAGACCCTGCAGTTCTGGATCATCCTCCAATGACCGTCAATGAGGACATGGTCAATCTCCTTTGCCACACCGCTAGCGTTGGAATACCAAGTCCAGCGATGAGCTTGTGGGCGCTGAAACCATGAACCAGCCACCCTCAGTCCATGACTTCTTGCAAAGTCAAGGAACTTAGTGCTATTCTGGTTCATAGTTCCTGACCCATGGGGACCAACACACATCTCATAACCATCCCTATCAGTTCCAGTCGATGCATTGAAATTCCCCAAGACTAGAAGTGTATCTCGTCTGGGGCACTGATCAACCACAGACTCGAGGGTGGCATGGAATCCGTCCTTCACGGTGAGATCACTCGCCTCAGTCGGAGCATAAACAGAGACCAGGGAAATGACACCTAAGGAGTGACGAATCCTTAATCTCATAATACGCTTGTTGACTGGTGTTACCTCAATTATCATTGGGGTCAGCTTATTGGACACAGCGACACCCACTCCTTGGGTATGGTAACTATCAGAGCGACCAGACCAATAGTAGGTGTAACCACCCACCATTATCTCGCCGGAATCCGGTCTCCGAACCTCAGAGAGAGCTGCAATACCGATGTCCAAACGCTTGAGCTCAGATAATAACAGAGATAGGTGATCATCCTCTCTTAGGGATAGGACATTCCAGGCACCCACCCGAAGGGACCGCCTCAGGTTAACCCAAGGAGACCGCCGTCTGGTGGACGACACCTCAGCACCACTCCGACACACTCTCCCACAATCTGACCCAGGGATGTCACCCCGTGGTTTCCCTCATATCATCAAGGATTGGGGGTCCCGAAGGCTTTGCCCCAATCCCGTCATCCGGTGAGCTGCCCTGCGAAGGGAAGCTGCACAGGCGGTACTACCACGGAGTGGGTTTTCAGATTTTTTTGTGTTTTGCGGAATGAAGTTTTACGGTGGCCAGAGTGCAAATCCTGCCACCAACCTCCGAATAAAAAAGTAACCCAACTGCAGAAGGACGTCCGTGGACACAGTTGGGCACTAGATATGGATCGCCGTTGGCTCACAATGAGCTCCTCCGCCCTTTGACAGGTTTTGTTTTTAGTCCTGCTGGGTGTCCATATCCAAACACCCTCCTCACCAGAAAACCTGGTGGGGGAGACGGTTGAGTCGCTGACAACCTGACCATGGAACAGGTTAGTACAGGTTTCTTCTGTGAACCAAGTTTTAAGAGAATAAATCATGCTAAAATGTGTTAAGCAATGCATAAGTAATTGAAGTAAATCAAAATTAATAATTTATGATTACCTACTAATGATTTATTCCATCGAAACCCAATATGAGCATTTTGGTTCAAGCTGTTGGGGTTTAGGGTAACTGTTAGGGTAACCCACATCCCCTGGGGGTTAAAAGGGTTTAAAATTTGGTTAAATGACATGGTAAGTGGTGTACGAGTGAAATCCACATCCACTAGGGGTTAATATGAATAAAAATGTGGTTATATGATGTGATGAGTGGTGCAAGAGTGAATTCCCCATTACCCGAAGGTTAAGAGGGATAAAACTCTCTTGTAAAACCAGTGGGAATGGGTGGCCGAGTGGTCTGAGCGGGTAATTTCACGGGCAGAGTCTGGTGAAACGGACCTGGTCCTGTGAGGGGTTCGATCCCCGCCCCCTGCTTAGGCTGCCGAACATGATGAAGCATCGGTCTTGTCCATGTGGAGTGTCCAGTCGCAATTCATTAGCTCACACACTCCCCACGGTGAAACTTCGGTGAGGTTCCCACATGTTTTTAACTAATTACTTGTCCATAATTAATACATTTTAATTCGTTGGTTGTGGTGACGTCACACCTCAACTCCATTAAATCTTATTTCAGGAAAGTATTTAAATTATCTCATTTATCCTTCCGTAATTATCCTTTCGATTAAATAATCCATGGAACATCCGGGAAGGTAAAATAAAATTAATATAAATTAAACACCAGTTTCTTTCCAACGAACTTTAACGTCAGAAGCCTGAGGCCCATCAAGCACACGCGAAGGTTACCAAGCAACAGTTACCAAGGTGCGGTCGATGTGATTTGGATGGACACGAATATAAATGTACAACTGCAGAATAGAGTATCTGAGCAGTTTACTTCTTATCACGATTCGTTTTCACTGATTTGTAAAAGACATCGAAGAAGCACAACCGGTGTGACGTGTCGCCGCCGGGCCGCCATCTTGGTTAGAACAACTCGAGTCACTGGAAAAGCGGATCTCGTTGTTTTTGAACGAATCTCACACGGAATGCTCTGTGAAAATGCCGTTTTGTGCAGCAATACCTACACCGGGCCAATGATGGACGGAAGGGTTGTGGAAACACGTTTCACATGTTTTAAATGTTGCTCAACAGGTGTCGTGTCACTTTACTGTGAAACATCACTTCAGTGTCGCAGCTTTCATCACCGGCATCGTGTCACCACACACGAAAACTGCAGGGCTCAAGCGGCTTGCTATCGCTTGCCAGGCGACTGGTTCCGTATCAACCGCTTTCCATGCCGCCAGGGAAGAGGACAAAGCGATTTCGACGTGCTTCGTCACGTTTCACAAAGATGGCCGCCGTAGTCGGAGACAAAACAATACTCCAACCAATGAAATGTTCAGAGACCAAGCTGCACTCCCCTTTGTCCCTTGTGATGCGAACTCATATTGTTAGTGAAACGTGCATTTAATACTTTTATTGTTACTCTGGTTTTCATTGTAATTCTTCAAGATCGACAAACCTGCCAATGTCCCCCTCACCTGTTCGGAGTTTGTCCTTTTTGTGCATGTGACGTGACATGGCGGAGGAGTCTGTCGGGCTGGGCCAGAGTGATGCACGTCGAGGTGTGTCGTCCTCATCCTCCATTGGCTGAGAGTGCGGCTCTGCCGCTGATGGGATGCCCCGAAAACCAGTACACTGGTCCTCATTTCGCCAACCACGGAAGGATGACAGACTGAGTTAACCCTATCTGATGTACGAGCATGAGAGCCAAATAGCAGCCTGAATAAAGAGCCAAATACCTGCCTGAGAGTCAAGTCCCAGCTGGAATGAAGAGCCAAGAACCAGTCTGAATAACCTCTTCTGGTACACACCACTCCCTTCCCAAATACACCACACTTCCACTCGCCTCAAACAAATCGAACCCCACCCACCCCTGGTGTACCGACCCTCAGCCATGCAGTACACCCAACCTCTCCCATAATTCTGTACCCCCCCTCCCCCACTTCCCTCCGGGACATAACACCCCACTCCCTCTCTCTGGTAACACCCAACCCCATTCATGTACACCAACATCCACCCTCTGGTGCACGACCAAGCCCTTTCCCCCTTCCTGTGCATGACCGCCTCCCTTCCAGAGAAAGTGAACAAAACCAAGAGAATACGTGATTGTGACACAAATGCACTCTGAGATTCTGAAAGCATACAATCAAAACCCAGACTTGAATCCCATTGGGAATCTGTGGAAAGACTTGAAGGAAGCTCACCGGATGACGCGATTGGGTCAAATCCTTCGGGACCCCCATTATTTCATGATAGGAGGGAAACCACAGGATAACCTTCCCAAGTCAGAATGCAGTCATGTGTGTCGTGGTGGTGCTGAGATGTCATCCACCAGACAGCAGTCTCCTTGGATTAACCTGAGGTGGTCCATTTGGATGGGTGCCTGGAATGTCTTATCCCAAAGAGAGGATTATCACATGTCTCCATTATCGTCTGATCTCAAGCGTTTGAACAACGGTATTGCAGCACTCTCTGAAGTTCAGAGACCGTATTGTGGAGAGTTCATGGTTGGTGGTTACATTAATGTTGGTTTGGTCGCTCTGATGGTTACCATGCCCAAGGAGTTCCTGCAGCTGTGTCCAATAAGTTGACTCCAATGAGAGTTGAGGTAACACCGTTCAACAAGAGTATTATGAGACGAAGGATTTGTCACTCCTTGGGTGTCGTTTTCCAGGTCTCTGTATGTGCTCCAACTCGGGCGAGTGATCTCACCGTGAAGGACGCATTCTGTGCCATGCTCAAATATGTGGTTGATCAGTGCCCCAGGCGAGATACTCTTCTAGTCTTGGGGGATTTCAATGCATTCTAGGGAATTCTAAGGGAATTCTAGTCTTGGGGGATTTCCAACATGTGTTGGTCCCCACATGGGTCTGGAACTGTAAACCAGAATAGCACGAAGTTCCTTGACTTTGTCAGAAGTCATGGACTTAGGGTGGCTGGTTCATGGTTTCAGCACCCACAGGCTCATCGCTGGACTTGGCATTCCAACGCTGGTCGTGTGGCAAAGGAGATTGACCATGTGCTCATTGATGATTGCTGGAGGATGATCCAGAACTGCAAGGTCCACCGGAGTGCTCAGTTCCTCAATAACGACCACAGGCTTGTTGTAGCAACTCTGAAATTGCAACTTAAATCCAGGAGAATGGTACCATCCCAGCCTTGGCTGGATGTTGGCAAGCTCAAGGATGAGAGGGTTGCTGAGGAGTTTGCAAATAAGCTGAATGGAGATTTGGGGGTCTGGGTGCTTTGAGGGATCCTGAAGAGTTGAGGAGTGCCTTCAAGACCACCCTCCTTGATGTTGCCGCTAAATGTCTTGGAACTCACCATTCGGCGAAGAAGAATTTTGTTTCTCAAGGGACATTGGATACCGTTGACCAGAGTCGCAGGGCCAGGCTGAATGGCAGAGCTGAGCTGTTCAGGGAGCTGAGACATAAACTGTATGTGAAGTAAAGGCCCTGTCACACCTTGACGATTTCACAGTGTATGCCTGACGTATGCACAATTGGGCTAAAACGCTGGCCTACGTTGAATACGTTTTGGGTAAGTTTGTATAGGTTTAGAGCACGCTGACATACGTCGTGGTACGCTGGCGTACGTCGTAGTATGCTAGCATACGTCGTGGTACGCTGGCATACATCGTAGTGCGCTGGCATACGTCGGAGTTCGCCGAGCTGTTAGACAAATTTCCCATGCTTGAAATTTTCCGACGTATGCCAGCGTCTGACTCACACGTTCCGCATATCCTGGCATAAGTTGTAGGCACGTTACAATCGTTGACACACTTCGACCACACGTTACTTGAAAGTTATTCATAAGTCGAAACACGTCGAGGTAATGTCTAGCTTAGTGGTTCTCAACCTTTTGGAGCCACGACCCCCTCCAAAAAAATTAAAAAAGAAAAAAAAATGAAGAGGGATCTTCTTCCTCTTCGCAGAAGAGGGGGAGGGGCATCTCCATTGTGTTGGGATCGCTCCCTAACTATTACATTTAATCACAGCGCATCTCATCAATTTCTAACAAATTAAACAATGGAAGGTGAGCTACGAGGGAACAAGCACTTATCGGCATAACTGAATGAAGGAACCTCAATGTTGTGTGCAATCGAATTACCATATTCGAAACAATATATTTGTTTGTTTATTTGTTTTGACAACCTTCCCGCGACCCCCAAAAACAATCTCGCCACCCCTCAGGTTGAGAACCATTGGTCTAGCGTATCCGAAACTTATTTCTAACCTATGAGTAACGTGCTTTGAACCTATGGGTAACGTATCTGCAATGCACATTGACGTATGTAGACGTATTTGACGTCTTCCGGACGACCACAGAACTTACTGAACGTGTTTCTAACTTACAGCTCCCGTATAATGGCGTATTGGTAGCGTTTAGGGGAATTGGTAAATAAATATAGGGTTCACACAGGAGGAACCCGTCAGTGTTTCAGACTCCGTAGTGAGTACATGTCCATGTGATGGGAGACAGGGAGGATCCGGCAAGGCTGAGACGACAATACCTACTCGCTGTCCTCCAACACCAAAAAGACCTCATCGATTTGACACTGTACCAGTTGCGTGCCAATAGAGCCATGAGAAGAAGAGTTGAAGAAGAGTTGAAGGAATTGGGTGAGACCATGGATCGGGAGGCGACGGCAGTTAAAGGTGCGCTTTAAAGCCTGGTGTTGGCGCAGTGGTTAGGGCAGCGGCTTGGGATCCAAAAGGTCCTGAGTTCAAGCCCCGTTGGGCCACTGAATTAATACACCAGGGGGTTGACTCAGCCTGTCATCCTTCCGAGGTCGGCGAAGTGAGTACCAGTGTACTGGGCCGGTGTATACCCTGGTTACAATAGGTGTACCATATCCCTGTATCGTAAGAAGTGACCAGGGTTGCGTCAGGAAGGGCATCCGGCGTAAAACATGTGCCAAATCACTATGCGGATCATACGGATGATCCGCTGTGGCGACCCCTCACGGGAGCAGCCGAAAGAAGAAGAAGAAGGTTATAGGTGCGCTTTACAAGTAAATCAAATAAAATTCAAATCCCAGGTACCCAGGACGACAGAACCAGCAGCTTGACCAGGCAGATAATGAGAAACGCGACCTTGTTCCAGGAGCATGGCAAGAGGGACATCAATTGGTGGATACACAGACAGCTTCTGGCAACAACACTGCCTCCCAGGACGGAAAGAAACAGAGGAATCTCCTCAAGCACTGGGTAAACTCCCTTGCTGGCGCAGTTCCGTGGCAAGATAGGATGATTTAGATATTTGTATTACTGCATTGTTCAGGCAATAAAGGACCTCAGAGGAAGTAACATTCCTCTTGAAATGAACATTGTTTCATTGACTTATTACAAAGGATAAGGCCATAATTTATTGGCTGCTCGATGAGCACCCTTATTGTGGACTGCACCAAAAAAACAATACGTCCGAAACTGGACCTCCGAGGGACCTGTTTTTTTTTGTGTGCCCAAGTAGAATGTGTTACAGAATCATATTAAAAAAGGACAAATGTGTCCAAGAACAGTGTCCGAAAGGTTTTCTCATCCAAGAAAAATAAAATAAAATAAAAAAACAACAACAACAAAAGCTTCCAATATTTCGTCACGTGACTTGATAAAGCCAATAGCGAGACCCGTCATACTGTATTTACATATTTACGGAAAATATAGTGTATTAAAGAAATAAACAATGTATTTACGGAATGACAATCCATTACATGGAATAATCTTTAAATAGTAACGTGACGTTTTCTAAACTTGAAAACAAATGTCCGAATATATTTAAAAGTTCATGATAGACGCTCTCGAAGGGCACCCTCAATGGGAGGAGGTGTACAAGTGTTTAGTATTTAAGGAGATCCGGATCGTGTATATAAAAGAGCCGAGTCCGAATATGAAGGTTTCGTCTTCACAAGAAGAAGAAGAAAAAAGAAGAACAACGCCGAGCTCTCTTTTTAGATCAGCGTTCGCAACGTGAGACGCTGCTAAAAATTAAATCTTTAGCGAATAGATACATGTGATTATCACGGCCGCGAATATGGCGCGAAACAGTTCCGTGAGGGTATTTTAGCTCCGCCCCCAAAGGGAGGGCTCCCTGTTTGGTGAGGCGCGTTGCTAAAACACCCTGTCCCCCAGGTCTAGTCTCTCCCTAACTCCAAGCCACCCCCACCAAAACGCATACCATACGTTTTGGCCCGATAAGGCCATTTGAAGTCGCTTGCCACATAAATTTGATTACCAGGCCTGCCATTTGCCTGGAATTTCACAAGGCGGGTTTCTCGGTGCAAACGAAGAGGGCTGTGATAATCATATTTATTGTGCTAAATTGATTGATAGCAAGTACATGAATATTGGCTCGTCGTGTCGGCCAGCTTTCCATCTGGAGCGAGCAGCCATGTCGCCTTATGGCTTGTTATTGTTTATGAATTAAATATTTAAAAAATAACAACAACAAACATCGAGTTTACTCAGCTTTGATTCAGTGCTCTGAAAAATAATGGAACAAAACACTGGTCAAAGGTCGATAAAAAAATGCCACAAACATGGCCAAAACAATGTCTCTGCAAATGTGGAGAAGTACACAACCAAGCTGTCACTGTACGTAGTTCTTCTCTGTGGTGGAGGTGTCTTCAGCTACCCACACAGGGTGCTTGCAGAAATAGGATCGCTGGACAGGTTGAGCATTCCTGAGAACCCAGAGATGTTGAAGAGATTTTGACTGCTGGTGTCAAAGGCGCTTAGGCTCTGGATCGGTACCTGCTCAGCCGAGCCTAGAACAGCAAATGCAGAGGCGGAGGTTGGCTGCAACCCATGTTGAGGGGGAAGAGGCATCATCGACTGGCACTGTGGCTGCTGCATGTTCGGATCCACATGCACAGTTGTCTGTGAGCCCCAGGATGAAGCAGGAGGTGCCTTTTGTCTGAAAATTTGGCGAGGTGGCTGGTGCGCAGCTGGCGCCATACATGTTCGTACCGAAGCAGGAGCAGGGACGGTGTGGACTGTGGGAGGTTCTTCCTCATCACTGTCGTAGTCCAATACCTCACTGAGGATTGGGGTGAAGCGTGACCTTGCCATCCGGAGCCTGCGTTTGGACAGGCTGAGCAGGCTGTCACGCATGTAGTTGGCGAAGGCTACGCCAGCTGTGATGGGCTGAGGCTTTGCGAGAACTTTGAAGAGCTCCCCAGACTCGTGCACCCTCTTCTCGAGTGACTGTTGCAACTGGTCATCATCGTGGCCACGCTTCCCCTGCCCTGTGGGGATGAATAGGGGACAGGGGAGGGCGTGCTGTCCTCACAAACCATGAGCTCCGCATAGGCAGCCTCGGCAGCCTCGAGGTCCCCACTGTGTGCTGCAATGGTTTCCTTCACCTGCAATTATGACAATTGATGAGTAAATTCCAAGGCAAAAATAAGAGGCAAATTCAATGATTTGGAGTAATCAATGATTAATTTGCTTAGAGATCTGTAGTACAGTCAAGCTAATATAAATAAATATTAGTATTGAAATTAATATGTGTTTGTATTTTCACTTTTGACGGGCTCAGCACGATGGCGGACCACAGTCTTGAGGGAGCCGAAGTTTGCCTTCACCCACTGCTCCCTCTCTGTCATCTCCGGGGCGCCGTCATCGCTCTTGTTCTTGTCCAGATGGGTGTGGGTGTCTCGCAGGGACTTGAACCACCCTTGAAGGTGCTCGACAGGCTTCGCCATGGCCTTGCCTTGATCCTCCCAGAGCTTTGCCTTCTTGTCCACCCTCTGGCAGTCCGTCTTCTTGATGTCCCAGATGCATGGGTTGTCGCGAAGGAAATCGCACATGAGCTGTTCCTCTTTGAAATCGCGACATTACAGTGTCTTCTTGGCTCTCTTCTTCGCAAGGGTTGGCTGAGAGGAGGCGGAAGCCTCACACGCAGCTATCGATGCCCGCGATGGTGCCCGAGAGGCGTTGGAGCTGGCATCCTCTCCGTCAGAGGGTGTCTGTGGTGGGGAGGGTTTTGGTAATGATGGATCCTCCTTGATCCGCGTCCACGGCCAAGGCCAGGAGACTTCTTGCCAGTATTCTTTGAAGTTTTCCTCGGCATTACGATGATGTTGATAGTTCGATGTCTTGCTTGGTTATGATTAAAATGTTCGAGCGCCAGCTTCAAAAACGGATCAAAAACGACACACGCCCACTTTTTGCCGTCCAATCGGTGAGCGAGGGGCGATTTGGCCCCGCCTCCAGGACGATCGATATATGCAAATTTGTGGATCAAAAAGCCTTCACGCCCACTTTTTCTCGGGCCAATGGGGAGCGAGGTGAAAGGTCAAAGGGAGGGGGTCAAAGGTGAAGCTACGGGGGGATAAAAAGACCGTGTTCGTCAGAGTGGAGAGTCGGAGAGTCCAGAGTGGAGAGTCGGAGAGTCCAGAGTGGAGAGTCGGAGAGTCCAGAGTGGAGAGTCGGAGAGTCCAGAGGCAGAGAGTAGGAGAGTCGGAAGCAGAGGGTCAAGACTTCGCGGGCGGTGGAGCTGCTCGTCGTGTGCGTTGGAGTCGGAACGGAGGGGACGAGCTGTGGAAAGGCGGCGACACCAGACGAGGGGGTGCTCGCGTCGTGCAGGGAGCTGCACCCGAGGGAGGCCGACAGCGCGACCTGGCCGAGGTGGAGACGCACACCAGGGATAATAAAGATCCTCTATACCCCGAGCATCAGCAACCCCCTCCTGTTTCCCCCCGCGCTGAGATAGTGCGACCAAGGGGGCCCCTTTCCCACCCCCTACCAGACACCGCCCGCGAGGCCCGCGGGGTTGGGGCGCCATCGCCGCTCCGCGTCTCATCACCAGACGGGTAGGCGCGACCCGGTCTCGGCCTCAGGCCCGCCTCATCCTTGAGGGTATTCTTTCCTTGGTTTTGGGTATGTGTTGTCGGCGCCGTCTGTGAAGTAGAATTGTATAAGTGTTGCCGTGTGCTCGGTAGTCGGTATTAGCTCTGCATTGTGTTTTCACTTTTACATTTGCTTGTTGTGTAAATTGCATTGTGTCTTTTCTGTGTGCATTTGGTGGAATTGTATATGTGTGCTTCCCGTGTGCCGCGAATAAATGTGCTTTTGTGTTGAACTGTTTCCCGCTTCGCTTCGTCATTTCTCCCATTGAATCCTCATCTTGCTTCACGTAAAGGGTTGGTAGTGGGCTGAATACGCCCGATAATTAATCGAACCGTCGAGGTCGACGATAACACCGCTCGGTTATTCTGATAGTACGGAACGGGTCGCTTAAGTGGCCCGTGTCCGAAGTCGACCTGCGGCGAGGTGCGATCGCCCGGTCTACCCTCCGCGTGGGTACTTAGGTAGGTCGAATTTGGCGAGCAACCCTATCCCACGCGGGGGCTGATTGGCTCGATCGCGGTGAGACCGAAAGGTCCACCCGTGACTGGTTCCCGGCGTTAGTCCGAGAGGGTCACGACTGGATTGTCCGTCCGGTGGGCGACGTGCCGCGATTCGAGTTACGTGGCCGTCAGCACGCCGGCGGGCGCGAATCCGCAACACTGGTGTCAGGTCGTGCGATACAAATTCATCGCCCTCCTCGCGGCACTGGTATCGGAGAACAGGAAAACGGGCTCTCCTGTCTCCGGCTAAATTCACGGGAATCGGTCCAGGGGTGAGAGAAGCGACCCCCGATTCCCTCCAAATTACGAGCGAGTTAAATTAACCCTTCACGAGAAGCAAGATGGCGTCTCAAGGCGAGCGGGAGCCGGGGGTATTAGAAATGTATATGTGTAATAATGTAGAGTCCATGGTCCAGGATGGAATCCCCGTGCAGGAAATGTTGATTGTGCAGGAACACGGACTCGCCCAACTGAACCCAGGGCCCGAGGTGGGTGCGGCAGCGGCCGCGGTGTATGACACCTCCCCCCCCCTCTCCACCAAGACCCTTCCCCAACCCCTGCCGAAACGGCTCACTCAAGCGCACCCGACATAGCCCAGCTATGCGCCATGCTGGCGGCAATGACAACGAGGATGGATGCGAATACACAACAAATGAACGAAAAGATGGATGCGAATACACAACAAATAAACGAAAAGATGGATACAAATACAAACGAAATGAAAGGCATGAACGAAAAGATGGATACAAATACAAATGAAATGAAAAACGAAATGAACAAGCAAATAAACGGAATGGAAGCAAACATGAAGGAAGAAATGAAAAAGCTACGGGGTGAGACGCAGAACATGGGCCGATGCCTGCAGGCGGGCATGAAGGCCGTGACAACGGAAATAATAGTGGAGACAAGGGAGGTAAAGGGTGAAGAGTTGGCAGTGACGGTAGCCGGGAAGGGAACGATAGAGGAGAGACTGCACGGTGAGGACGGGGTAAGTGACGCACACACACACACGGAGGTAGTGGAGGACAATGGGGGTGAGCTCGCGGAGCGTGCAGGGACCCAGTGCGAGCACCTGGATGGCCACCTCCAGGAACGAGGGGAGGGAGTATGCCCCCTTGAGGCGAGTCACGACCAGGTGAGTTCGGTCGTGCTTTGCGAGGTTGAGGGGATGAGTGCTGTGGACAGGTGCACGGAGAGCTTGGGGGGTATAGAGGCCCCGGAGACCCTTGTGGGGACACAAATCCCCAGTGTGGTTGTCCCTGTGTGTGTGGTGCAAGGCGTGAGTGCGTCCCCGTGTGTGGAAGCGACCCCGTGTGTGAGTGGTGTGGTGGCGATGGTGCTGGAGTGCGTGCTTCCCAGCACGCCGTGTTTGGATGAGGCACCGTGTGTGGATGAGGAACCGTGTGTGAGTGAGGCCGTGTGTGTGAGTGAAACGGCCAGTGTGGATGAGGAACCGCGGTTGAGTGCCCCCGCGTGTGTGAGTGAGGCACCGCGGGTGAGTGCCCCCGCGTGTGTGAGTGAGGCACGGTGTGTGGAAGAGGCCGTGTGTGTGGGTGAAACGGCCAGTATGAGTGAGGAACCGCGGGTGAGTGCCCCCGCGTGTGTGGATGAGGCACCGCGGTTAAGTGCCCCCGCGTGTATGAGTGAGGCACGGTGTGTGGTTGAGGCACCGCGGGTTAGTGCCCCCGCGTGTGTGGGTGAGGCACCGTGTGTGGATGAGGCACCGCGGTTGAGTGCCCCCGCGTGTATGAGTGGGGCACGGTGTGTGGAAGAGACCGCGTGTGTGAGTGAGGCACGGTGTATGAGTGAGGCACCGCGGGCGAGTGCCCCCGCGTGTGTAAGTGGTATGGTTTGTGTGAGGAAAATGGCATACGTGAGTGAACGGCCGAATGCAAGGGAGACCGTGTGTGTGAGAGAGCGGTATGTAAGGGAGATGTCGGTTGGCATGCGGGAGCACGCAGCCGCATCTCCCGGTGTGAATGTGATGGAGTGGACTGTGTGCGTCGTTACACGCAGGTGTGCGTGGGTCGAATGGCGACGACGAAGGCGACAGAGGAAAGAAAGCCGAGTAGCGGCTGTAGCTGTTTCGGGGACCGTGCCGGGTTCACCCAGCAGTGAGCACGAGGTTCGTGCTGTGCAACGCACGAGACCGCCACGTGCTCGCTTGCGAGAGTGAAGTCCCGGTCCGGAAACGCACGCGGTGGATTTGCCGATCCCGCGGACGGACAAAGTTTAGGCAGGTAAATGGATTTGGACCGGACGGGTTCTCCACGCGATCGTGTGTGTTAAGCTCCAACGGGCAAAGCACATGTGTTCGCGTGGGGAACCCCTCGAGACGTGGGGCTTGTTTTTTATGCGCACGGTGACGTCATGGCTGCACGTGGGGTTGGAATCCGGCAGGAGGGGTATCTCTGCCGGATGGTCCCGTCCAAGGAGGGACGAGGAACACGTGCAGCTGCATGACGTCACGGGCAGGTGCAAAGTGCGCGAGCTCTGAGTTGCCGCGCAGGTGCTGCGCATGGGAAAAAAAAAAGAGCAAGCCTCACTTTCGGGTGTACAGGATTCCTGGGCAAGGGGTGAAAGACCCCCTTACCCTGGGCACAGGATGGAAACTAGTTAGGGGGAAGGGTTAGCTTAGTTAGACCGACTTCATGGGGCAGGGGTAAGTCCTCATGGAGTCCGTGGAATGGATTAGTTAGAGGGATTGTAGCCAGATTTAGGTTGGGAAATAAAATGATTGATTTGAGGACATGGACAGACTTGTGGATGTGTAGAGGGGACGTAGCTTAGCTACGTAGTGTTAAAAGGAACGTGCTACTAGTTTAAGGGACGACGTGGGAGCACGAGTTAGTTAGGGGATGTAGTTAGAAGGATGGCAGAGTTCAGCGGTGAGTGTGTTGAAGAGTTGTGGGTTGTGAGGTGAGTACGTGTACATGCTGAGTGAGTGAGGCCAGCGGGTCTGTGTGTATGGAGCGAATGGGGAATGCATGGTGCGATGAGTGATTGGGGGGAGGAGTGACTCCCGCCCAAGGGACCCCGGGGTCAGTGTAGAGTGAGTTAGGGGGTTAGTCAAATTAACAAAAATGGAGGTCGTTTTGCTGTTGGTAGGAATGTAGGCTCGAAACCCGTTTGGAGGGGTGCAGGAGCCCTGTTGACGGGCTTGGGAGCGTGGCTGCGAAAGGTGAGTATCGCTGAGTGGGTACCCCGGGCACCAGGCTAGTCGGCCGCGGTAGGCCATGGGCCCATGGGGGGCCGGGATAGAGTAGTGGGCACGGGTGCGCCTGCTTGGTGCGGGGGCCCGGGGCGCCATTAGCCGCGTGGGCAGTGTTGTGGGCACGGGTGACCCTCGGAAAGGGGCCCGGGAGGCCGGCCTGCCACGTGTGCGTTTCAGGAGTGGTGCCATGGGGGCACTCCCCGGTGTGAGGGAGGTGGTGGGCTCGGAGGCAGTGTAGTGGCCGGGGGTGGCATAGCGGGAGATTCGGCAGAGGGTCGTGCCTGCCAAAGGGAGCCACGTGTCCCAGCCAGGAGACCGTGTGAGGGCACGGAGAGAAAATTGGGGGGCGAGGCCCGAAATTGTGAGGACACCAACACAGGCGACGGGAATCTGGGTTGTTAGAACCAATAGTTTAAGCGAGAGGCGCTTGTTGAAAGCCCCGGGGTAGTTTAACAGTTAAATGGTTAGGGTAGATTAGGAGATGTACCCCTCCGCACCATCCATCCCCTCGCTGTCGTTGTGGGCCGCTGGACCCACTTGGTGTTAAGATCGCCGAACTCTGGGGAGGCCATTCTGAGGCTTCGTTGGGCCTCGACACAGGACGTTAGCTCTCCCTTGTTCCCCTCTGGGAAGGGAACGTAGGGGTTGGGAGTAGGCTAGGTGACAGGATAGGTTAGCCGAACAAAGACGATAAAGGGGGTTAGGGGACGATTTATAGAGGGGAAGTAAAAATAAAAACAACAAAAAAATAAGTTGGGGCTAAATTGGGGTTTGACAAATTAAGGGAGTGGGTATGTACAGTGACAGGCAAAGGCGATAGGTTGGGAGGGAGACAGGTAGGTAGGTCCGAGCCCGCCTTCCAAGTGGCCAGCACCACCGCACTCCCTCCACCAACCTCCACTGAACGGCAAAGGCTGGCCACTTCATCGGCTGGCCGTGTTTTGCTTCAAGGCGGAGGCCGGCCAACTTCATCGGCAGCTGTTGTTTTGCTGCAAGGCCTGTGCCATCGGCTGGCCGTGTTTGCTTCAAGGCCTGTGCCGGCCAGTTCATCTGCCCGCTATGTTTGCCTGCAGCGGCCTTCTTCTGCGGGCTGTGTTTGCCTGCTGCCTTTGCCATGCCATGCCCACTGCCCACGTTCACCAGCCCCCGTTCAATTTTGCTTTGCCCCCCCCCTGTTCATTGCCACGTGCGCCAGGATCGTAAAAGCAACAGTTTGCAAGCTGCGAGAACTGCCCCGTTGGCAGCTACAACACGGGCCTGCAGTGGCGGCCCGTGCACCGTGTTTGTGTCCATGCATCCATTCGTTGTGCTCATTGCGTGTGCCACTTGAGCTGGCACGGAGACTGCGTTTGTGCAGCCCATGCACCGTTGTGGTTCACTGCATTCAGTTCAAACCGTTCATGCATCCATTCGTTGTGCTCATTGCGTGTGCCACTTGAGCTGGCACGGAGACTGCGTTTGTGCAGCCCATGCACCGTTGTGGTTCACTGCGTTCAGTTCAAAAGGGAAGGCCTTGGACTGCGTTTGAGCAGCCAGCCACGTTCCCTGTCACCTGCACTGTTTGAGCCAGAGACTGCATGCGGGCAGCCTGGCTCCCTGCTAACTGCTTTCTTTTTGCAGAGCTCAATGATCCTGGGCCATGGTTTCGTGTAAAATTTGTAACTTAAGGTTAAGATGTACTGTACATATGAGTGCGCCCCCGGCATGTCTGTCTAGCGCCGGCAATTTTATTTAAGTCGTCCGTGTGAGTGAGTTTG